>NC_087441.1:59910453-60220095 GCF_036321535.1 Camelus dromedarius
TAGAGGATTTAGGGGGAGAGTGTGTGTAAAGCGAGCTTCTGGTTTTGTTCTGGAATTGTTTCCTGTATATGGTGTTTCGAATGGATGCCTTTTCTCCCCTTTTCCCTTTGTTTTTCTGCCTCGCCCCCTTTTAGAAAGCTAGAATTATGTTTTCTTTTTAAATGATACTGATTTAGATACAGTGCTATCACTGCATAGTCTTAAATCTCTTACGAATTGTCCTGAGTGAAAGATAGATTCTGGAAAAAAGAATATATGCACATTAAAAAATAAGGGCAATTATTTGATGTTTGCATCCTAGGTTGGAACAAATCTGAGAACTTTCGAATAACCAATGGGAGCTCTAATTAGTGAGGATGATTCTGTTAGTTCTAATTATTTCTGCTAGATGTGTGGGTCCCTTTTAAAATCTTTTAAGAGAGAACGAAACAGCTTTCTTCAAGCTGTATGGCTAGAACAATCATTAGATTGTCCCCACTAGTCAAATGAGAGGGTTCACGGGTGGACCTGCCTGCAGACCAGCTGCTGCTGGTTACTAACTCGGTATGTGCTGCCCTAGCCAGATCAACCCCCCAGGGGGTAGTTTAGACAGAGCCAGACCATCCCTTCAGCCCTCAGCCTCACCTGGGGGCTCTCCTGGAAGTGCTCAACTGCACACTTGCTTGCCCAACATTTATCAATAAAATAGGACATTGGAGCCCACCTAATCCAGCTCTCTCTCTTTGCTGATAAAGCAATGGAGGCAGTAAGGACATTCTTGATTCTCTATTCTTCCTTCCTTCCTTCCTTCCTTTCTTTCTTTTTCTTCCTTCCTTTCTTTCTTTCTTTCTTTCTTTCTTTCTTTCTTTCTTTCTTTCTTTCTTTCTTTCTTTCTTTCTTTCTTTCTTTCTTTCTTTCTTTCTTTCTTTCTTTCATTGAAGTATAGTCAATTTACAGTGTTGTGTTAGTTTCTGGTGTAGAGCATAGTGATTCAGTTATATATATATATATATATATATATATATTCCTTTTCATATTCTTTTTCATTATAGGCTATTAGAAGATATTGAATATAGTCTCCTGTGCTAGGACCTTGTTGTTTATCTGATTCTTGGTTCTTTTTCAGCCTGAGGTCCAAATTGAACTTCAGCTTTCTTCATCCCTGAATGTAATAGGAATAGCCGTCATAAATATCAGTTAATATGAAAAGGAAATCCTGCCTTCTGGAGTTCAGGGCTAGTGGGAGGGCTGGGGGTCTGGCTCCTCTGTGCCCATCACTGGCTTTGAGAGGGCCCTCCACTCATGGGCTCCTGAACATCCAGGTAGGGCTCACAGCACTTGCTTCAAGTTGCTTTAGCAACATCACAAAGCTTGGAACTGAAATATCCAGTGGTCGTGGTAAGCCCTGGGCACTGACAGAGCCTGCAGTGCACCAGCCGTATGTACTGTTACTGCCAGAGTCAGAAGTTGCTGGACAAACAGTGGAATTTGTGGAGCAGTGCAGCACAGCCATAAAGATGATCTGAACCAAATGTGCTCTTCAGGATTAAAACGACAACACACAACAGCCACAAATCCTATTGGTTGTCGCCAAAAACTTCTCAGCCTCTATCTGAAGCCAGAGTTAGAGGGGCGCCCTGTTAGCAAACACCAATGATGCAGGAGAGACACCCTGAGAGTGAGATAGATTTTCTTTTTAAAAAAATACATAGTGGGGGGAGGGTATAGCTCAGTGGTAGAGTGTGTGCTTAGCATGCACAAGGTCCTGGGTTCAATCCCCAGTACCTCCATTAAAGATAAATAAATAAACCTACTTACTTCTCCAGGAAAAAACAAAACAAAACAGAACTTAGAAGTACTTTCATTTCTTTATTATGAGAGATATATATGACCATTATTTTTAAAACCATAGGAAAAAACATTTTTAAACATCTAAAAATCTCCCATAATCCCCAAACCTAGCAATAATCTTGTTAACATTTTTGTGTATTTTCTTCTAGTCTTTTTTTTTCTAAGCATATATTGAATATTAATTAATCCGGGATTATTCTATGCATATAGTTTTGTAAACTTATTGTATTTAATATAATTTTGTCTGCACACTTACTTATTTGAAGTTTATAGGATTATCATTTGAATGGCTGAGCTATAATGCATAATAATTTACAATTACCACCATGTAAACATCTTCCTCTGATGATGAACATTTAGTTGCTTCCTCTTTGTGATTATAAATATTGTGTATGAATGTCTTTGTACATAAGGATGGTTGTCTTCCCACATGGAAGTCTACTGGGTTAAGTGGCACAAGAATGGTTAAATCTCCAGTATAATTGCTTTCCAGGATGGTGGGCCCGACTTATCCTTCCTCCAGCCAAGTGTTTATTTTTATGTAACCCTAAACTTTTAAAGGACTCAGTTTTAGCCAGAATCTAAACTCATAAGCTGCTGGTAATTTGTATCCAGGCTCCTTTTCATGGTTCATACCGATAATGGAGGAACCAAGGTGAACACACCTACAAACAACAGGGGTGAGAAGCCTACGATGCACAATTTAAGGGCGTCCCTGCATGACCCAGAGAGTGAGTGCCTCCTTAAATTTTGTGCCTCACCTGCCTCACTCTAGTCTCCACCCCGGCAAATAATTCAAATGTTATTCCCAAGCTCCCAGGGAGGCACACCCAGGTGGGACCCAGCTTCCTTGCCCAGGGCACTGGGCAATGTTCCTAGAATGAATCAGCACTTGTGGTCTCCCTCCTCCCAGGAAGAATGGAGAGATAGCCTGTCTATACCTCAGGCCCCTGGACAAATGCTGGCTCAAGCTCTGGGAGGGCAAACGGATCCTACCAGAAAGCGAATTACTGTTACCTACTTGCTTTGTCATGCAACAGAATTCAAATTTACTCTGAAAGGTAAAGAGGATCTGAGTAGTTTCAGCTGACTTCCACCTGGGAGAGCCCACACTGGTGGTGGTATGGCGGAAGGATGGGAAAGGTGCTGAGATAGTAAGAGTAGGGTCTCTGCTTCAGACAAGATGAGAGATGGTGAAAACCTGAACTAGGGGAATATTAATGGAGTGGACGGGGACAGGGGGACGGATGAGAGTTTTAAGGAGCTAGAGTTGTCCGAATTAGATTGGATGACAAATGTGACAATTGAATTAGAGTTATGATTAGAATGTCTTTGTCTTTAGGTGATCCAAGCTGAAATATCTGAAGTGTTATTATGAGTGCGACCTAGTCTCAAAGTGATTGATTAAAGAGGGAGGATAGAAAATGTGATAATTAATGAATCTAATCTAAACATACAGTTTGCATGGGCATTCATTGTACTATATATTTTTCAACTTTCTGTAGATTTGGCATTTTTTTAAAATATAAAATTAGCAGGAAAGAATGAGATGGGGTGAAAGTCCAGCAGGTATTTGGGTAACTGGGTCGAGGGTGCCAGGGAAGGGAGAGCAGGAGGAGAAGCAGGTTTGGGGAGAAGGATGATGAGTTCACTTTGAGCATCTGGACTTGGATTTGCCTGCAAGATACCAAGAGATGGTTGTTCAGGTGACAGGAAGGCCTGGAGGTCTACAGCTCAGGAGGGAATTCGGGTCTGGAGGTGTAGATTTAGAGAGAGTCCTTGCAGGTGGTGGTGGTGAAGTGACCCAAAGACAGTGTGTAGCATGAAATATGAGCAGGACAGACGACAGAGCCTGGTAGAAGAGCAACACTGAAGGAGAGGATGGAGGAAGAGGATACAGAGTGAAGGAAGCCAGAAGTGAGGGACCACAGAAGTCAGTGTAGAACTGGAGTGGAGAGGAGTCAAGGAGATGAAGTGAGCCATCTATTCCACACTTATCAAGTGGCGGCTCCCGGGCAGGCACCGGGTAATGGATGCTCCACCAATGACTAAATCAGACACAGGCTCTGGCCGCCAGAGGCTCACAGACCAGAGACGTGTTCCATGAGGTGGCAAGGTTTCCAGAATGAGGGCGTGATCAAGACAGTCAAATCTCATAAAGGGTCCAAATCAAGATGTAAGCCCAGATTCAGAGCTAAGAGCCATTAGCAATCCCAGCAAGGACAGACAGCAGGTGGATGTTTGGAGGGAAGAAAGGAGAAAATGGAGTGAGTATAGCTAACTCTCATAAGGAACTCAGCTATGAACTGGAGGGCTGAGAGGAGAAGGGCAGCGGGAGAGACAGGCAAGAGTTTCTAGGCCAGGAGAGACTTCGCAGGTTCAGATGACAAAGGACAGAAGCCAGGAAAGAGGCAGGGATGATGTATCAGATATTGCTGTCAGATCCCATTCTGACAAAGCAAAAGCCGCTGGGTTACGGACTGGGCCTCTCTGATGGCCCTAAACACCTTGGAATGTGATTTTCTCTCTCTCTCTTTAATTGAAGTGAAGTTGATTTACAATGCTGTGTTAGTTTCTGGTGTACAGCATAGTGATTCAGTTATACATACATATATTCTTTTTCATGTTTTTTCATTATAGGCTATTACAAGATATTGAATATAGTTCCCTGTGTTAGACAGTGGACGTTGTTGTGTACCTATTTTATGTACAGTAGTGTGTATCTGCAAATCTTATTTTCTCTTAAGTTTGTAGTGTTCTCTCTTCACTGCATCCCTTCATTCTCCAGAGAGTCTGCTGGAGCTTTGAGTCTCCACTTTGCACATCTCGCTCTTGTCTGATTACAACCTGCCCCTCATCGTGACGGTTTCCTGAGTCTCTGCCGTGTGGCCCCCGTGCTCAGGACACCCGTCTCTTCCCTCTTCCTCTGGCCCATGGCTTTTTCTTCTCCACTATTTAGCATCAATCTTTGAGGACCCTTCCTTGGCCCTCCCCCACTCCTCCCTCTCAAGTCTCAGGTGACCTACTTCCGAGCTTCCATAGCCCCAGGTCTGTCTTATCTCAGAAGACTAATCGTCCAGCATTATCCCTTTTCCCTGTAGGAAAAGAGCTTTCTGTCTCAGCTCCTGGAGTATGAGCCCCTTGAGGGCAGCATTAGTCCGTGCAGGCTGCTGTAACAAAATGCCACAGACTGGGTGGCCTAAACAGCAGACATTCATTTTCTCACAGTCCTGGAGGCTAGAAGGCCATGATCAAGATGCTGGCAAATTCGGTTTCTGGTAAAGACTCTCTTCCTGGCTTGTAGATGCCACCGACTCCTCACGTGGCCTTTCCTCTGTGCTCGCCGGTGGGGAGTGGGAGTGGGAGGGGGAATCTTGGGTGTCTCTTTCTCTTCTTATAAGGACACCGGTCCTGTTGGGTCAGGGCCTCATCCTTATGTTTCATCCTTAATTTCATCCCTCAAGTCCCTATCTCCCTGTACAGTCACACCTGAGGTTAGGAGACTATATGAATTTGGAGTCGGGGGGACACAATTCAGTTCATAAAAAGGGCTCAACCAGCACCTTTATCCTGGTTCCTAAACAGTAAGAAGGCCTGGCTTTTGGACTTGGCATCACCACGTTCTCACCCCGTGACTTTGGACAAGTCTCTGGACATCCTCAGGTCTGCTCCTTCTGCAGAGTGGAGTCAATTATGTCGGTTAGCCTCCGGGTTATTGTAGGGATTGTGTGAGCCCATGTACGTGAAAGTGCTTTGTAAAGCTCTTACATCCATAAAGATTCTGGGCCTCCCTTAGGCCAGCCTCTGACGGGTACAGATCAGAAAGGCCTGTGCAGACCCGCAGCCACCAGGAGCCCCATGGGGCTTGTCTCCGCTTTGAGGGCAGTTACACTGTGCACCCGCCCAGCCACACTCCCCCATCTGCCAACACGGAGGCCTCGCCCAGGGAAAGGAGATCGCTGGAGGGTGTCTTGCTCTGTCTGAACTCACACCGAACTCACACTAAACTCACATACTATTAACATGCTGGGACCCAGTAATGTTCCTAAGTCAAGTCGTCTTTGTAATCAAAGTTCTAGAAAATGGCCAGGAATCAACTTGAAGTTTAACCTCAGCAGTTTTCACAATACTTTTTTTTCCTTTGTGAATATCAAGAAAGCATCCTGGAGCCCTCCTACACTGTCGGTGGGAATGTAGTTTGGTGCAGCCGTTACGGAAAACAGTATGGAGATTCCTCAAAAGGTGTGGGGGTACAGCTTCAAGAAGTAGGGGACAGAGTGGAAGCTGAGGCTGGGAAGCGGGGCAAGAGCCTTATGATGGGCCTTTTATGTCCGGGTTCTATGGATTTTACTTTGAGGGTGAAAGGTTTTAAGAAGGGAAGTGACCCGATTGTGATTTCCATGCCACGGTGTTGGTGTGATGGTTGCATTAGGGTAGAGTGAGACCAGAGCTGAGGAAGCCTGCTGCCTCCCATGGGAGAGATGACGATGCAGAAGGCAGAGCTGGTGGCAATGGAGCAGCCAGGACTTGGAGAGAGACTGTGAGGAGGAGGTTCAGCCAGGGCTGGCTGACTGCCTGGTGTCCTGAGCTGGCCTACTCAGAAAGGGCACCCCTATAAGCAGATGCGCCTCCAAGCAGTGGAGCTAGGGCTGGACATGCCCACCTGCTCTCTGTGGCCCTGGATGAGGGTGTGAAAGAGGTGGAGTCAAGAACGGCATCCAGGTGATTTGGACCACATACAGAATTTCTCTTCTTGGCGATAACGTATGCCATGAAAGCAAGAGCGTTTCATTAGCTAGTTCTCTTTTTTAGTATATTGAATATAGTTGATAAGTTTTTGAAGTGTGGTTGATGTACAATATCATGTAAGTTACAAGTGTAGAATATAGTGATTCACAATTTTTAAAGGTTATACCCCATTTATAGTTATTACAAAATATTGACTATAGTCTCTGTATTGTACAATATATCCTCATAGCTTATTTTGTTCATAGTAGCCTGTATCTCTTAATCCTCTACCCCTGTCTTGCCCCTCCCCCTTCTCTCTCCCCACTGGTAACCACCATGTTCTCTGTATCTGTGAGTTTGTTTCTTTTTTGTTATATTCACTAGTTTGTTGTATTTTTTAGATTCCACATATAAGTGGTATCATACAGTATTTGTCTTTCTGTCTGACTAATTTCACTTAGCATAATACTCTTCAAGTTCATACATGTTGTTGTAAATTTGGCAAAATTTTCATTCTTTTTTATGACTCAGTAGTATTTCATTGTGTATACAGACCACATCTTCTTTATCCATTCAGCTGTTGATGGACACTTAGGTGCTTCCATATCTTGATAATTATATATAGTGCTGCTATGAACACTGGGATGCATGTATCTTTTCAAATTAGTGTTCTTATTTTTTCAAAAATATACCCAGGGTGGAATTGCTAGGTCACACAGTTCATTAACTAGTTCTTGCTTCCTTCCCGGAGATGAATTAATCCACAAAGTGATGTGTAACTTATCAGATGCACCCAGCCGACCCCTGGCTCCTCACAGACCCCCACTTCTGCTCCATCTAACCTCTAGAAGATGTTTTGAGAGAACATCATCTGCATGCAAACTTCAACAGGGAAATGTCAAGTACCATAGGTCAGAGTTTTTTCTTCTCTCCAAGAGGATAGAATACAAACAGATGTTCAAAAAATGGACACTCTCTGTTCAGTCCAAAAATCTGTCTCAAATGTCATCCTATATCATCATAATTTGGAACATGTTTATTCCTTCTTCATAACTTTCAGGGGATTTATTCAATAAACACACTTGTTTAGTAAATGAGTGGTCCCCAGTTTTATGCACGGGCCATGCTGGCTTCTCTGTCGAGGGGAAAGGGAAGCTCAGACCTTCCACATTTAACCCAAATTCTGGGCAGTGGGAGCCGGGTCTTCTGAGACACTGTGGCCAACCTGGCCACCAACACTTGAAGCCAGACCCTCTGGGTTTGACTCCTGGCTCCATCACTTTTACAAGTTATTCAACCCCCCTGTGTCTTCGCTTCCTCGTGCATAAGATAGAGACAGTGGGAAGGGCTAACTCACAGGGCTGTTACAAGGACTGACCCAAGTTAGTACACGTAATGTAGTTAGCGTGGTGACTGGCTGAGAGGAAGTGCTCAAGCAGTGTTAGTTATTCCTAGTATTACTTCATTTCAAGGTTAATAATCACACCTCTGGCTGGCAAAAAGATGCTGATGATGTGAAAAATACTTCATAATATACTGTAACTTGAGTTAAAAGCAACTTACAGCATCTCTCTCTTCCCCTCTCTCTCAGGACTGTAAGGTTAGACTCAGGACGGCACAAGTGATTTCTTAGTGGTTTTCATCCTGTCCTTTATGTTTAAACCGATTTTCCAAAATTTTCCATAGGAGCATGGAAATAGAAAAAAAGTTATTTTAAAATATCAAACAACAACAGCAAAAAAGATTTTAAGCATCCTATTTATCAGTCTTTTCTAAGCTAGAATCTAAGTTTCATGACGGCAAAGGCAGTGACATCTCAGAATTTGACAAATCTCCCTTTAGTTGGCTGGCTGAAAGCCACAGTAAGAACGGGACCAAATTTGATTCCAACCCCTCTTTTGGTTCCTTGTGCCTCTCTTTTCTGGCTCCCATCCAAGGGACCGGTTCCTTCCTTCTTTCACTAATAGGTGCCCGGAGTCCCTGGGGGCCCAGCACGGTGCAAGGGGCTGCAGATGTAGAGGACTCTGTCTTCAGTGGACTGTGGCTCGTCCTACCCCTTCTGACAATCCGTGGTGCTGGCCTGTAGCCCAGAGAGCAGCCCCACCTCCAGTCTGAGCCCCTCCCCATTCCTGGGACGCGCTCCCGCAGAGCTCACGCCCACCCCTGCTCCACTTTGCCAAGGACGACATAATCTCTATGCATCAGTCAGGTCCTGGCAGAAAACAGCATTACACTCAAAAGGGCTTACCCACTGACTGAATAAAGGGATGACTTGCTGAGCTGAGGCAGGGTTCAGGGAACCCACCAGGCCGGCTGATGCCCCCCAAGCACTAGAAACACCAGGAAGCAATGACTACCCATAGGCTGAGGAAGAAGTAGTGTTACTGGAGCTTATTCAAGATCCTGTGATTCTCTGTAATCACAGAGCAACACAGACTTTGCCAGTCCCTGGCATTAAAGCAGAGAGAGAAGGAATAAACACTCTGCTCTCTTATCTCCTGCCAGTTGCCCATGTGGCTGGATCCGGTGATGCAGCCCACCTGGTAATGTGTTATTCTCCATCCTGACAGCTTCATGGTAGATCCAGGTTATGAAAACATCGATTTCAGTGGGGGAGGTAGTTTAGGTCAAATCAGAACTTCTAAGTAGTTAATCCTCCAATCCCTGCTCCTGTGGGTACTGGGAAAATGCTCACTGAAAAGCTAAGTTAATGCATTGCAGTTTCATAGTTTTTTTTTCTTTCTTTCTAATTTTATTCTGGTTAGATTTGAAGCAAATCTGGAGGGTGAGGGATGCTTTGTTCTGAAGACCTAGACTGTATGTAGAATGCCTTATTTTTAATTTTCATAGTAAGACAGAGACAGAGACCAGAAGCACACAAAGATGCCCTCGAGTAAGGCAGACTCTGGCTGTGAGTGCACGCACACCTCCTACAGATGTCTCCTCCCCACACCTCAGCTGCAGTGATTTTCTGCAGTGCCCCTGCCCATGGCCAAGAAGCAGGAAGCAGAGAGAAGGGGACAAGAGCCAAAAAGGAGAAGATGGAGGGGGATCCCGGATCCAGTGGGAGAGAGAGAGAAGGTGGGGATTTTGGGGACCAGCTTTCCTCCCCTTGACGTCCCCAGCTTCCTCCCTAACATCCATTAGCAGTGAAGCTCTGTCCAATTCACTAGTTCAGATTCTTCCCCCGGGCCACTGCCTTTGCTGCCAGCACAGGGATGTCCTTCCTTTAGAAGGAAACATCCTTGTTGGCTCCGGAACGACAATGGCTCCTTCCATTTGTATTCCACTTTAAAGTTTGCAAAGAGCTTCCACACATATGATCTTATTTGCTCCTCGCATCCCTGGTCTGGTCACAGAGCTTTGCCTCTAATCAGTTGAGGAAACCGAGTCTCAGGGAAACAAGATGCCCAAAAGGACAGAGCAGGCAGTTCAGAGCGGAGGGCAGAGCTATGTTTTTCTGTCTCCCAGATGCATTTTCCTCCCTGAAAAATAATAAAGAGTTTCTTCTGGAAAGAAGAGAGCAAAAGACTTAAACTTGGGCTGAACTGGCTATAAGGGAGGAAACTGTGTGTGTTGCGGACAAATGCATCAGGGCTGTGGTTCTCAAGGTGCTGTCTCCTGACCAGCAGCAGCAGCAGCATCTGAGAACCCGTTAGAGATGCAAATTCTTGGATCTCAGCCCAGATCTACTAAATCAGAAACTTTGGGGAAAAGAGAGGTTCAGGAACCGAGGATTGAACAAGATATCCAGGAGATGCTGATGCAGGCGGAATTTGGGAACTATGCATCAAGGGGAAAGGAAGTGTGTGTTGTGGTACCCAGGAGCACACATACACTGGAGTTGAGAGAAGGTGGAGCTGGGAGGGCAGGACATTGTTCCCAGGGGTTTTAGAGCTGATGCTGAAGGGTAAATGAAGGCCATGCAATGCCCTTGCAGCATTATTTGTAACAGCAAATGACTGGAAGCAACTCAAATACCCGCCAATAGAGGACTGAGCACAAAAGTAATGGTGCATCCATGTAACAGAACAATATGCAGTGTGAAAAAGAATATGAGGCTTGGATATTTTGATATGGAAAAAAACCCAAGTTATATAGAAAGAAAGAAAGAGAAAGAAAAGAAAGAAAAAGTATGAGCTTATATAATATGCTAACTTTGTGTATAAAGATGGGAGACTGGGGGAAGGCTATAACTCCATGGTAGAGCATGTGCTTAGCATGCACGAGGTCCTGGGTTCAATCCCCAGTACTTCCATTAAAAAATTAAAAAATGGAGACCATTTGTAACAACATGGATGACAAATACTATGTGATCTCACCTCTATGTGGAATCTGAAAAAACGAACTTGTAAATACAGAGGACAGATAAGTGGTTGCCAGAGATGAGGGGTGTGGGATGGGTGAGGTCAGCAGAGGGGATCAAAAGGTACAAACCTTTTAAGATATAAGATAAATTATAAGATAAATAAGTCCTGGGGATGTGATGTACAGCATGGTGATTATAGTTAATGATAATATAATGTGGATTTGAAAGCTGCTAAGAGAGGAGATCTTAAAGTTTCTCATCACAAGGGAAAAAAATCAGTGACTTTGTGAGGAGATGGATGTTATTAACTAGATTTGTTACAGTAAGAATTTTGCAATACATACATATACCAAATCATCCTGTTGTATACCTAAAAGTAATACAATATTATGTGTGTATTGTCAATTATATCTCAATAAAACTGGAAGAAATAGGAGATCTAAGAATATGTATTTGTATTCACTTTCACCTACAAGATCTGCTGAACAGATAGACCAGAAACCAATAAAAGAGGTACCAGTGGATGGGGGAATGGGTGGATGGAGGCAGAAGTGAGGGCCAACATTTCACTGCATTTCCTTTTTTTAAAATTGCCCAACCCTGCAAATATATTACCTACTTAGAAAAAGTGAAAATAAATTAAAATGGCCCTAGACACACTTCAGAAGCAGAAGCACAAGAAGCTGCCTCCCAGGGAGCCAGGATGGTTGGCCTTGACCCCAGGGCAAAGCCATCCTTCCTCCACAGGTTGGGCCAGCTGTGACCAAGGGAGCCAGGCTCAGCCCACACCCACAGCTGCTCCCCTGCAGCTCAGACCCGCCCAACTTGGCTGAGGAGCTTTGGGGAAGTTTGGACTTCTTATTAAGCCTGGGACCAGCCGTTCTCAGCCTTGGTTATACATTAAAATCATCTGGGAAGTTTTAAAAATACCCACGGCCAAGCCCCATTCACAGACCGCCCAAATCAGCGTCTCTGAGGAGGGGCCTGGACGCTGGTGTTTTAAAGCTCCTCAGTCATGCTTCTAAACCCTTGTTTTGGCCCTTCTGGGTCAGTTCATTTATCCAGAAAGCTGGAGAAAGGAAGAGAGGATATCCAGCAGCTCAAAAGAAGAAATAACACATCCTATCAAACCTGTCAAGATCAAGTGTGAATGCAAATGATTTTTGTCTGGCTTAATGAGGACGTGTGACCAACCTGTTTTCTCCCCCACTCCACAGCCCAATTCTTAAACGAAGCCCTGATATTACCAAATTGCCATTGACAAAATCAGAGCAGCTTCTGAGGATAGATGACCACGATTTCAGCATGAGGCCTGGCTTTGGAGGTATGAGACATGCGCTCCTCGGGCTCATCTGCATTCTATAGGTCCAACTGTCAGTCCGTGGGCAGAAATCAAGCCAAGGGACCACCCGGCATTACTGTCCCCTGATCAGGTCTGCCTGGGTTGTGCTCGGTGGACAAGGCATGGAGCCCACAGTATCATCTGAGCACCCGCCCTGGCCGGCCCCGCCCTGGGCTCTGCTGAACGCCTTCTCAGGAGGCTCCTGCTGGTTAGTGACCAGGCCAGGCCAGCCGAGCTGTCCTCGGGCCACTGCCAATGCTCTAAAATAACAATCTTGGACTAAAAGTGTTCTCATCTGGGAGCTGGCAGACAGAACACTGGGTCCATATCAGAGCGTGGTCTGCTGGGTTTAATTAAATGAAAATAGTTGGAGAAAATAACCATTTTGTGCCGAGGGATGCCAAAGCCCTTTGAAGCTCAGCCTACAGCTGCCAGATTTCAGCTTTCTTAGTGTCAAATAGGGTTTTCATCCTTATGGGACTTTTTTTCCCCTGGAGAAAAATATATTTATTTCAGAAATCATTCTCATGCCTTTTATTTCTTCCAGTCACCTTTGCCCAAAGAGCAAGCAGCTTCTAGAAGGGAGTCTCTATGCAGTCCATAATTTACTGCTGGACAAAAGCTCTCAAACCACCTTTTCACTCCGTGATGATCCGAGTGTGTTCCATGCCTGCCCTACGTGCCTGAAAGCAGCGAGGAAAGGGGGCAGCAATCTACTTCCCTTATAATACTTTCTTTCTCTTTATCAATATTAAGTTTTCATAGCCTAGAAATGCCCCCCCCCACCAAAATCTAATATTTTTTTAGATTGTATCACAATCTAAAATTAGTGTATCACATTCCCCATTGAAGCTACTCCATCATGTAGCAAAGATGCAGATCTGTGGGCTTGGCAATGTTTCGAATATGACTTTGGCTCCTGGTGCTGATTTACCAAGCAGTGTCCTCATGGCCAGAGACGCTGGCTTCTCAGATGAAAGAAGGTGAAAAATCTGGAGGTAAATATGAAAAAAAAATAAAATATGTGACTCCTGTTAAGGAGTAACTCCTTAGGTGGGACCCAGCTTTGACCTAGGTCTTCATCATATCTTCAGATGACCAGAGATGAATGCTTTACATTAACTTCATTGTTTCAGAATCACCTGGATGATTCAGAAACCAGCCCCACCCCCATATCAAAATTTTTAACCTAAGCTGGAATATTCCAGGGAACTAGCCCATGATCCCACCCTTTTATCTCTGGTTTGACTTTAGCTTGGCATGTGGGACACAAAACCTTCAAATCTGACAGGACACAGAGGTTCCAGGGGAAATGGTCTTTATGCCTAGCTCGTTCGTAGTCAAAGTTCAAGTAAAAAGGATAAATGCTCTTGCCATGCCCTGTTCCCAGGCCCGGCCATTCCTGTTGGTGTGGACGTGCAGGTGGAGAGCTTGGACAGCATCTCAGAGGTGGACATGGTAAGTGCTTCTCTGACTGGGGTGGTGGACAGGGGTTTCACACGGGGGCTGTGCTGGACCGGGAACATCACACAACAGAATTCCTCGTGTCTCCCAACTCCCTGATCAGTGGGAGTTCCCACACTCATTTTACAGATGGCTCAGGGAGGTTAAGACATTTGCCAAAAAGCTAGCTAATTGGTATGAAGCAGAGTCAGATGACAGATGTAATTTTCCCTACTCCAGTATCCAGGCTCTCACCAGCAGGAAGTGATTTCTGGGCAAATACTCTCAAACATCACGGTCCAATGCTACTTACCGTGGATTCTGTATCTGGCTGTGAAAATGCAGAAAAAGCAAAAGTTTACTTTTTTTCCCCTCTTTTTAGAGGGTTTAGATTAAAAATTAGAATATTCTATCATTCCTTGACTTACAGGACTTCTTAGGGCCTTATCTTAGTTCAGATGCCTTGAGAAACAAGCCTGAGAAAAGCATTCTAGCACAAACAGTTTATTGGGAAGTGATCCCAGGAAATATAAGAAAAGAGTGTGGAGGTGAGATGGGGAAGGGAAGGAGGCAAAAAGGCTGAGCAATTAAACCGATCTGTTACCAGAGAGTAGGTTTTTGTCTCCTGGCAGAAAGATTTCAGAGACGAGATGTGGAGGTCAAGAAAAGAAAGTGATGGTTTATTAAGTGATAGGATGTTCTCAAGGGAAAGTGGACAGACTCAGGTGAGCCGCTGTGCTGAGTTTCTTTGGCAAGCTGGTTACATAGGGTGTGAAAATGAATGGGCGGAATATTCATTGGAGAGGGAAGGGTTCGGGGGTTGTATTTCCTGACTTTCATCCCAGCTGCACCTTCCCACCTTCCCAAGGGGAGGAGAGATTTTTGTCCTTGTTTAGTCTTTTTTTTCCCCTTAATTTTTCCTTAATGGAGGTACTGGGGATTGAATCCAGGACCTTGTGCATGCTAAGCATATGCTCTACTATTGAGCTTTACACCGCCATCCCAGCCCTTATTTAGTCTTGATCAGTAGTATCATGGCATCGGTGCATGATGGGTACTTCTAATCTGCAAGGCTAATTTTATTCTAATGAGGGCATAATGAGCAAAAGGTTACATTCAGAGGCCAGAGATTCCTGCCTTTTTCCACCTTTCTTTGTCTGCCTCCAGGACACTTGTTACCACAAAATGTATGATTTCTTATTGGTCCAGAGCTTCCTGCTTTCCTCTGCCCAAAGACTCCCCATTGTTCACAAGATGTATGGTTTCCTGCCATTTGGCCTGGCCCTCTTTCTCTGCTCACAGCCTGCCATTTGCCTGCTCTAACAGACCTATGGGGACCTCGGTCCCACTGGGGTACTCTGGGAGTCAGCAAGGATTTCACCTCTGCGTTATCCCAACTGAGGGGCCAGGGAGCTGGGCGACATATCCATCCTTCCCTCCCCCAGCCCCACTCCCTGGCTGAGGGCGGTTTCCAGAGACATTAACTCTCTGGCACCTCCAGCTGGCCCTATATGTGGGTTGGGAGCACCACAGAGGGTTCCAGTGCCGACAGACCAAAGCATCCGCAGTGGGTGGAAGCCAGTGCCAGGTGGCGGGCGGGGCTCAGGGGCGGGCCTTCTTGCGGAGTCCTCCGAGCAGTGCCCTCGCGCTCCTGCCCCAGTGAACGCCAGGGGCCAGAAGCAAGGTCTCCTGCGGCTCAGCTTCACTCCCCAGCCAAGTGATGCAGGTATAGGACGTCCTGCTGACCCTCGTCGGTTCAGTGGGCGGGGTCCCCCTCTCTGCCCTCCACCCCCAGGACTTCACCATGACCCTGTATCTGCGGCACTACTGGAAAGACGAGAGGTTGTCCTTCCCCAGCACCAACAACCTCAGCATGACGTTCGACGGCCGGCTGGTGAAGAAGATCTGGGTCCCCGACATGTTTTTCGTGCACTCCAAGCGCTCCTTCATCCACGACACCACCACGGACAACGTGATGCTGCGCGTCCAGCCCGACGGGAAAGTGCTCTACAGCCTCAGGTACACCTTCCTGGCCGCTTTCTGTGCTTCTTTCCCTTCTTACCCCTGCAGCCTGGGAGGAAAGGCATAGCGTTTGTGAATCAAGGACATCACTTGACGTTCCCATTGAAGTTTTGCTTTTTGGCTTTGAACAGCAAGCTTCTAACTTTCTAGGCGCTGCTGCCTTTGCAACATCCAGTAAAACCAACTTTACACAAGAGTGAAAAATTTAAGGAATTATTTGGTCTTGAAAATACATTTGGGGAAATTTCTCATGATGATGCTTATGATATATGCCTCCTCTTGTACGTTATTGTTCAATTTTAAAGGTTTAATGAAAGTTTTATTTCTCTAGTAGGAGTCAGGAAATAGATAATGTATTCTCAAAAACCTACCTCCTTCAACCTCTCTGATTCCCATTTTGGAAATTTGGTTAAAATTTTTTTTTTGGTTTACCTTTGGTGGCCAACTCAGGCATGTTTTCTGTCCCTTCTTGCCATAGTATCCACCTTGAGAAATTATGGGGACCCCCAGCCACTTGATGATTTTAAATGGTATTTTGAGCATCACTTTGAAAATATAAAGAACACGTATTTCAATAAGAAAAATACTAAAAACAAATACTTCAATAAAAAATACTAAAAATCTTCTTTTCTCACGAGCTCAGATGCCATAGAAATGTTTATTTATTTTTATTGCAGTTGATTTACAGTATTGTATTAGTTTCAGGTGTACAACATAGTGATTCAATATTTTTATAGACTATACTCCATTTACATTTATTATAAAATATTAGCCATAGTCCCTGAGCTGTACAGTAGCCTTAGACATGTTTAATTGCTCATTAAGCACTGACCTGGAGAAGCCCTCCTTAAACACAGGCACCGCAGTGTGGCAGTCCCTGCAAAACCATTTTTACGCCCACTTTAGAAACTCGTGGTGCCCACCTCCCCCGGGGACGGTGTGTGGAGATGAGCTGCAGGCCTTCACAGAGAAGGAACTCAGCTACTGGCTGTGATTTACTGCTTCTGTGCTGTGCTGATGGTGCATTTCAGTGTTACAGACTTTGTTTTGATAGAGCTGAGTCCACATACCAATGTCTAAGTAGGGAGCGTCTGTGCAGTTGCTGTGTATCTTTCGAGTCAGAGATGGCAATGCTGAAGCTGGATTTCTACCTCCATTCCCCAAAGGAATATTTATAATGATCCCTCATTGTTCATGCTGGCTTGGAATCTGAGCAAGTAGGTACCAGACTCAGAGCGAGGTTTTGGCATTTTCCTCTGCATGGCCTGAAATGCCTCCTCCCACAGAAGTACTCAGAGGGGTCAACGGTGTGCAGTCCCTTCTCCAAGCCATGCTGGATTGGTTCTACTAGGAGTTCTTACATCTGAGGCAGCTGCCAAAGCATCTTAAGCTCAAAAACCACCAACAGAATAACACAATCTGACGTCACTAGCAGGGATGAGGACTAGCCCATAAGGCACGTGACCATGGGTGTGCTAGTAAATGTTTAAGAAAATATGCATATATATATGTATATAAATTTATTATGAATATCACTGATACAAAGGATGTGTAGTATATGATTTACAAAGGAAATAAATTATACAATACTTTTTATTATGAATTCCATACACTTACAACTTCCACATGATTTACTATTTCTTGTAAAATTCCACTATTATTTTTTTCCAGGTTCATTAAGATATAACTGACATATAACCCACCATTATTTTTTTTATAGTTTTATCACCAACAATAGTTCTACAAAATCAGATGTGGAGTAAATGTTTGCAAGCATTTGCTTGCTTACATGATTGACAAATGAGTGTAGGTCTAGTAAATATTGGTTGATGTTTTCACTTATGTTAACAAGACAAAGTGAAATAATGAAGAACCATAGAGGAATTTCAAGCATTTGTCAAAGATGTAGCAATTTATTTGCTGGATTGGATAATATTCTTTCAAATATTGAAGGAGTATTTCCTCAAATTTTTGGAACTATTTATGTGTACTTGTGAGAGACATAACACACTTTTAGGTTGAATCTGCTTCTTTAAGTCTAGACAATCAACAAAACAGTAAATCTAGCCCTTTGTAGCATTTGCTGATTTCCGTAGTGTAAATACTCCCATCATGGCTGATTTCAAGCTACTAGCCTGATGTCACTGGATGCAGAGCTGGGAAGGATGTGTGGCAGCACACCTTTATCTAGTATTTCCCCATGTAAATAAAATAGATGGAAGTAACTTCAGGAGTATAGATAATAGGAAAGAACAGTAAATAATTAGGAAGTGATGAGTTCTGAGGATTTGTTACTTTTATTTTAAATGTAAACTTAATTTTAAGTTTATAAAATGTAATTTTAATAATGGCTATGTTTAACAACTGACTTGTGAATTTCTGAAATTCTAGCAATCAGCTCTCGTGAGCTGCTGGGAGTCTGGTCCAGTGCACCATTGAATGTGACCCCAGAGGCAGAACAGAAGAGACAAGGGAGTGGAAAATCTCTGTTCAGAATCAAAGTTGTCAGTGAGCCTCCTTGTGCCTAAAAACATGTGATTTGTTTTTGTTTTGGGGAGAGGTAATTAGATTTACTTATTTATTTATTTTAATGGAGGTACTGGGGTTGAACCCAGGACCTCATGCATACTAGGCAAGCACTCTACCACTGTGCTCTACCTCAACCCCCAAAACGTATGATTTGATTTTTCATTGCAAATCAAATCATAGGTTTGTTTAAGAGAGAGAAAGAAAGAGGGCTAAGTTACTGAAGACTATCACTGTAAGAATTAGTGTGGGGAAAACCTGGAGTAGCTGGATACCATCAACTATGTCGACAGCAGCTTAACTCCTAAATCACATACAAATATGCCATTCTTCACCTCATCCACACTCACTGATCACTCAACAGAATGCATTTGTATTATGGGCGGCCCCCAGAGTTGTGCAGATGAAAGCTCTGCCAGGTCCTGTCTTAAGCTCTGAGGACATACAGATGAATAATATAAAGTCACTGCCTCAGTGTGATGGCAGCTTAGTGAAGGAGACCTACAGGAACCAAATAATTAGATGCAGATAGAGGTAGGGGCAGCACGCATAGGGGGAGAGGCAGGGAGCAGCAGGTAATAGGATGGTGAAATCGAAGTTTCCTAGGCTCCAAGAGATGATAACAAGTGAAATGCTCCATCACACTGGGTAGACTGAAAAACCAATTCCAATGCTCTTGAACTCCCAGTCACCTTCAAAATATGAGAGTCAGTGATTGTAGGAGGAAGAGATTTTTGTTGGGAGAGAGCTGTGGGCACGCTGTGAGTGGACAAGCCCCAGAACCGCTTGGAGAGCTTAAAGCATGTGTGCCACCAGTTGGAGGACACGGCGGTTAGAGGGCAAGAGAAGGGCTGTCTATCCACCAAAGGGTAGAGCCAGGAGGAGTTTTGGTGGTGGTGGGGTCAGTCTGCACTCCCAGGGTTTTGGGAATCGTTAAGTGAGTGAGCCAAGAGCTGGGGTGAGAAGTGCTGCTGGAGGATGGAGGTGCCCAGCTGTGGGGATGAAGGACCAGGAAATAAAGTCTCAGCTTTGGCCACGTAGCAGACCCACACAGACTGAAGCTACCTCGCCAGAGAAGGATGCTACCCTCCCTCCCTCCCCCTCACTGGCACCCGCACAGGAGGTGACCAGAGATGGGCAGAAACTGACCATTCAAATGCCACCTCTGTGCCTTAGCTGGGGAGGGAGAGTAGAAGTCTCAATGTGAATGAAGTTTGAAGTGTTGACTGTCTCAGACCAAAATTCTTTTAATTTCTGAACTGAGGTATGTCTTGTTACTTCTGAGGGTTTTGACTGCAGGAAAATCACAGGACCTACCAAGTTTCCATCCAAGACAAGGGAAGATCCTCCCAGTGAAACAATTTAAAGGGAGTTGGAGAAAACAAAAACAAACATGGGTTAGATTACATCTCACACTGTGCTTTGTTCAATGCGTGGGTTGCAAGTGGAAAAGCATCAAGTCAGGGTGCCAAGAACCAATCTGATGATGTCTGTGATTCTAAAAACATCTGTTCCTGTACCAACTGATACAGAGACAAGAGGTATTTAATCCTTTTGTTTACAGCAAGAACTGCCTGCATTTGACATTTCATGTCCCCATAGTTTGCCCGAAGGGTCCCCAAGCTGAGTTCCTAGTTTCTTTCTTGCTGGCGATGCTATCAGTGTGGTTATGCAGGTGATGTGCCCATAGAAATGGAAGCCCATCTACTAGGTGTCAGAGTTAGGGGACAGACTGAGCAGTCTCCTCCCCTCACCCTGTGTATCCATATTTCCAGAGAGGTAAGACTACCCAGCTACTAACGAAACAGAATCCCTCCCAGAACACAACCATTCCAACACTCAAGTGCAATGAGGAAAGCAAGGTGAACATTTGGATAATTTAGTTTCAAGAAAGCTTTTTTCCTTGAAATTTCCATTTAAATTAAAAGTGATTTTTGTTTTCTTTTTTGGCCATGAATTATCCAGATAATTTCCACAACTTATATTTAGCCATTTTCTGTGATTTAAGGAAAAATAGTATGTTTACTAGTCATATCCTGCTGTGGGATTCCACACTGGGTGGGAAATCTTCTATGACTAAGGGTCTGTAGTTGCTTATTCCTTGATGCAGAAGCCTGTTTTCCCGTGTAAACTCTGAAACAAAACTATCAGATGCCAACCAAAGCTTGCATATTGATACAGTAATATCTTTCAGTGGTTTTCCATTCCTATGATCTCCATAGAGTTGTCCACTAAAAAAATGCCTGTGTCCACTAATAGATGCTATTATCAGTGTGAAAATATCAACATTGTAAACGAAAAAGTGCCACATTTGGCAACTGACATAAGTGCTTCATTAATATTATTTCTAAGACATTGTACACAAGTATTGAGTAGCAATAAAATCAATAAAAGAACAGAAGAACTTGAATAACTCTAAAACAGGAGAGTAATACCTGTTCCTATGATTTCTTTGAAGACAATTTATCAAATGAGTTACTTCACATTGTTGTAGCGATTGAGACCATTGTTTCTCTAAAATTGCTTGCATGTGATAGGAGTTATCGGAGACGTGTTTGCCCCACACTGACCCTGGGGTTAAACATGAACACTCAAGAGTACTCTAGTGTGGGTATCACTCATAAGCTACTCGGTTATCTGCATCCTGACATACTGCTCATGAATTATAAGAAGGAGGCAGTTATATTGGAAGGAGGCAGTCATATTGGAAGGAAGCAGAAGCCTCTTCTGTTTGTTTTATCATCTTGCACTTGTATTTCACAGCGTCTGAAAACTTCGATTTTGTCCTTTTGTGTCTAGGGTTACAGTGACTGCAATGTGCAACATGGACTTCAGCCGATTTCCCCTGGACACACAAACGTGCTCGCTGGAAATTGAGAGCTGTGAGTAGGCTTGTGCTCAGACATCTGCACACAGCTCTTAAGTAATTCTAAACACCTCTGACTCTCTGGAGCAGGAGCAGTCTGTGTTCCTAATTCATGACTTTGCATTTTAGTGACTTTTTAGATATAAGCTAAGTCTCAGGTAAGTTTTAAAATTGGAAACAGATAGAACTAAAACCTTCTATTCCCATAACTGACCCTTTTAATGCCTATGACAATGGTTGTAAACTCGGTTCTGTGGAACCTGGAGGTTTCCCAGTCCCCAGGGCAAGTGCTGGCGGAGGTGTGGCGGGCTCAGCAAACGTGGGTCTCCTTCCAAGACCTCCAGCCCCACACTCATACACACAGTCCCCCAGAGCGCTCCTTTTGGATCTGCTTTTTATCACTCTTCTGAATAAGCTTTCCACTGAAGAAAGAATTCCGTGGCAGAAACAAGTTTGGCAGCAGCTGCCCCAGGGAACTGCCATGGTGAGTGCAGGTGGTGGTTGAGATGCTCAGGTACAACCAGGGGACCTCGGGAAACATACACGCGCCCACACACACACAGAGGGAAGTCCTGGAAAGTTAAAAACCGGGCCCTTGGAAGAGCAAGGCTGAGGCTGTGTCCAGGACTAGCCACTGGCATCTCTAGCTCTCTATGTACCTGTCCTGTTCTCCAATTTCTGCCAAAATGTTGCCTCCAATGGGCACATTCTGCACTCCTTGAAGAGTCCTGCTCCTACGGGAGGGGAATCCCGAGCCAGCACACAAGTCCTGGCCTTATCAAAGTCCTGGTTGGACTCTCGTTAGCACAGGGCACCTTGTTAAGCCTGCCTGGGCTGTGATAGTGGATTGGGGTCCCCTGACTCTACTCATCTAGGTCCAAGGAGCTCAGGGATGTGGACCCCACACACAGCAGGGTCTGAATGGGCAGCTCTGTGGGAATCAGGGAGAATGAAATCTCAGGACCAAGGGAGTGACTGCCTACTGCCCCGTGGCTTTATGCCTGCTCTGTCATTTAATCCTCCCAAGCTCCCTGTGGGAAGGTTACTGTTATCTCTATTATACAAAGGAGAGGCTAACAGAGCCAAGGACTAAGCTCGTTGGCTCTAGAACCTTGCTTTCCTTATGACACCCAGGCAGCCCCATCCCTGTGTGGCTTCTTCCAGGCTGTGTCAGTCAAGGATCCGCCAGAGAAGCAGAACCATAGGAGATACACAGGAGAGAGTCAGTGCAGGGAATTGGCTTATGAGAACATGGGAGTTGGTGAGCGTCCGCAGGGCAGGCTTTGGGAAAGGGCAGGCTGGAGACCCTTGGGGAGGAGCAGACCCTGCCATCCATCTGCGGGTAGAATTTCTTCTTCCTTGGGGAAACCTCAGGTCTGCTCTTAAGGCCTTTCAACTGATTGGGTCAGGCCCACCCAAATGACCCTGGATCATCTCCTTTACTTCATGTGTGAACTGGTTGTAGATGTCCTATCTCCAGAGCATCTGCCCAGCAACACCTGGATCAGTGTTGGATTGAAACTGATGGGGTCCTTACTCTAGCCTAGCCAAGTGGACCTGTGAGATCGGCCGTCACACAGGTTCAGGGCTACAGAAAGAATAAAAGAAGAATAAAAAAGAGCCTCAGGGAGCCTGGGAAAGAACAGACTGGTCTGCGAGTCATACTTCAGGCCTGGGGAACTGTCGGGCCAGAGGGAGTGATCCTCAAGGTGGGGGTGGGGGGACTGCTTTGATTTTACCCTGGGCAGAAGCAACTCAAGGCCTGCAGAGAAGGGACTTGTTCTGTGTCTCTTTATGGATCTTTTCTTGCTAGAATGCAGCCCTTGCTACCTGAGATTGTTTAAAGGTATTTGCCATCAATGATGCAAGAGAGGAAAGGGCTGAAGTGCCCGTGCTTTAGAACACCGAACCACATAAAATGTGGCTGGCCGCCATTTAACCTGCAAAATTTTCTTTAAAAAGAGCAAATTGTAGTTTCTGATCTACAAAAATAACAATTCCATCTGGTTTAAGGCTGAATTGGGGGGTAGGAGTGGTTTGAACACTTTTGCAACAATTATGAACATTCAGAGAGCTTTGCCCTGATGATTTCTGGAAGACTGAGGAGAACCAGATTTGTCTTTCAGGATCTTGTTTTGTTGTGTCTATCCTGTGCTGTGTTTATTCACCTGCTCTTACTGCAGCCTCCATAGTTTGTGTGGGAGACATGTAGTGGGGCTTCCACACAGCCTCACAGACAGGCTTGCCTTTCCTGGTGTCTGAGGCTCTCTCGTCCCTCCAGATGCCTACACGGAAGACGACCTCATGCTGTACTGGAAGAAAGGCAATGACTCCTTGAAGACGGACGAGCGGATCTCCCTCTCCCAGTTCCTCATCCAGGAGTTCCACACCACGACCAAACTGGCCTTCTACAGCAGCACAGGTGGGGGCAAAGTCGAGGGAGGCGCGAGTCATCTTCTGTTTCAGGAGGCATGTGCCTTGGTTGTCATGTGAGCAGAGCCTGTGCCGCTTGAGGTTTCAAACCCAAGAAGGGACTCTTAAACAAGGTCTAGAGGGTGGTGAGCATTGGGTGGAGGTGGTTTTTTGATACCACCAAAGCATCAGAAGTGATAACCTAGGAAATGTTAGTGGGTTCCAGTACTGGGTTCCTGTTACTGGGTTCTTCCTGGGCTCCCACCTCAGCTCTGTGGGAAGGTCTGTTTGAGACAATCACATCGCTAGTTTAGCAGCGGGCATCTCACTCCTGATATGACTCCCAGAGCCCCCTCTTCTACAGGCAAGAAACAGTCCAATTTCAGGTCTGTTGTTTTCCGTTCACCTTCTCTGGGCTTCAGCCGGCCCTGCTGGGTGCTCCTCTCTTAACCAGTCCCCTCCCACCATACTGCTTGCACAGGTTCTCTGATGACCCCCTTGTGAGCCGTGGTGCAGGCACTGCTGGTCATTCCCTGTGGGTAGCACTGTTGCTTTTTGAACCAAGGATCTGGGCAGGCCTGCCACCCCCTGATGCCTGAGGGCATGTGCTCTGTTCTTCCTCCTGGCAGCTGAGGTTAACAGCTGAGCTTCACTCCAAAGCTTATTTCTTTCCTAACTCATCACCTCTCAGGATGATTTTGCTCTAATCTTTTTTTTTCTTAATTTAAAAATTTTTTGTTTTGGGGGAGGTAGTTATGTTTATTTATTTTAATGGAGGTACCAGGGATTGGATCTCATGTGTGCTAGGCACGTGCTCTACCACTGAGCTAAACTCTCCTCACTATTTTGCTCTAACCTTGATGCACTTGCTATTGCTAAAACATCACACGGTTGATGACAGAGGAAAGTGCCACCTTTCAGTCTCTGATCTGTGACAGAGAGCACCGTTCACTACCAACCTATGGCGATCCTGCACCTCCTATCTTCTGCATACATCACCCATGAGTCTTCGTTCTTCGGGGAACCTCATTCCTTTGACCCTTAGCATTTTGACATTCCTTCTTGTCTGAGGCCGTTCAGGCTGCCGTAACGAAATGCCATAGACTGGGTGGCTTCTAAACAATAGAAGTTTATTTCTTACAGTTCTGGAGGCTGGGAAGTCTGAGATCCAGGCATTGCAGATTCAGTGTCTGCCTGCTTCCTAGTTCATAGACTCACACATTGGGGAAGAGGGGATGGAGCCCTCTGGGACCTGTTTTCTAAGGGTGTCAATCCCATTCACGATGCAATCACCTCCCAAAGGCCCCACCTCCAAATACCATCACACAGAGGATTAGGTTTTGACATGTGAATTTGGGGAGGACACACATTCAGTCTGCAGCTCCTCTGCAATCACTTTCTGGAACAGTTACGACTGTCGCACTGTAACTGTCCTGCATGCCAAGTGTTCCAGTTCCTGTTGTCAAGTCCACCTTTTACTTTCAGCCTTCGTCGTGGGAGCTTATCCTGCCTTTTCCTTCTCTTTCCATCATTGTCCCTTTCCTTTCAACTCTTCCGTGCATACTTTTTCCTTACAAAGAACACCAAGGTGCAGCTAAAGCATTGATCATAAACCTGTGATGGTTCCCTCTGTTCCTAAATGCAGTGTTGTGCTTAGCTTGGTATTTTAACTTCACACACACTCTCCCCCGTAAAGAACTCCAAAGGGAGTTGTTAAATCCATGCACCTCAAGCTTTAATCTGTATATGAACCACGTGGGGAGGAGTGTTAAAAGGAAGTTCTGATTCAGGAGATCTGGGGTGGGGCCCAAGAGTCTGCATTTCTAACAAGCAACCAAGTCATGGCGATGCTTCTGGGCCCGGTGTCACAATCTGAGTAATGAGAGTCTTAAACGGCCTTCTCAAGGGGCTCCTGTTACGTATAGGACAGGGGCCGATGAGTCTTGAGATGGACGCATCCACATAGTGTGGGTTATCACGGCATCACTCTCTTCCATGGTTTTTCTCACTTCCACTTAATAGAGGAATGGTAAGGTTCTAGGGGCATGCCTGAGGCATTTATGATTCCCTGAATAAAATGTGTTTTATGAAGGAGCTGAGTGGCTATGATGTGTGTTCTCTCTCCTTCCTGTGCCCCCCAGGCTGGTACAACCGTCTGTACATTAACTTCACGTTACGTCGCCACATCTTCTTCTTCTTGCTCCAAACCTACTTCCCTGCCACCCTGATGGTCATGCTGTCCTGGGTGTCCTTCTGGATTGACCGCAGAGCTGTGCCTGCCAGAGTCCCTTTAGGTAAGAAGCAACTCAAGTGCACAATCCAGACATCTGGAAAATTCAAGTAATTCCTTCCAGATAAAACCATTCATTCCAAATTGGTCCTAAATCCCTGCTGGCATTATAAATTGGAAAAACTTCAAGTTATTAATTCACAGGCAAAATATCACTGTTACGAATCTATGACCACTCAGTCGTAAAAATGAATAAAATAATGTCACTTGCAGCAACGTGGATGGACCTGGAGATCGTCATACTAAGTGAAGTAAGCCAGAAAGGAAAAGAAAAATACCATATGATATCACTTACATATGGAATCTAAGAAAAAAAATTTAAAAAGGACACAAATGAACTTATTTCCAAAACACAGACAGACTCACAGGCATAGAAAACAAACTTACGGTTACCAGTGGGAAAAAAGGTGGGGAGGGATAAATTGGGAGTTTGGGATTTGCAGATACTAACTACTACATATAAAATAAACAGCAAAGTCTTATACTGTACAGCATAGGGAACTATATTCAGTACTTCATAATAGCCTATAATGAAAAAGAGTATGAAAAGGAATACATACATAAATGAATCACTATGCTGTATACCAGGAATTAACACAACATTGTAAATTGACTATAATTCAATTTTTTAAAAAGAATCTATGTAGCAAAGTAGTTTCCAGGTTCCCACAGATGCCCACGCAAACAGTTCACCTTTGGTCTTGTTAGAGCTGAGTTCTAGCATGGGTGGTCCTGGTCTGTGGTGCTTTCTGTGCCCACCTGCATAAGGAAGTCACATTCTATAACAGGGTTTCTTAAAAGGTCACCCAAGGGATCTTTGCGACAGAATCTCTGGGGGAAATTGTGTCAAATGAAGAATCCTGGATCCCCACTGTTGAGAACTACTGATCTAGGCTTATATAGTGAAGAGATTAAAGGTACATCCATCACCAATTTACTAAATGGCTTAGATAATTTCTTAATCTCCCTGAGCCTCAATTTCCTAATCTGTAAAATAATAATGATATTTATCGTACCCTGCTATAAGAATTAAATGAGGTCATCAATAATTTAAAAAAAAAAGGAGAATCCTAAGTCCTATTTACATGTATAGAATCAGAATCTCAGAGAGGACCAGGAACTTGCATTTTGAACAATCTCTCCCAGTAATTCTTATACATATTCCCTCTAAGAATTCCTCTACAAGCCTTCCCTTAATAGCTATTTGCCATCACCTCTCTCCCCCGCTTTAAATATTGTACCCACTCAGGCCCACACACCATTTCACTGATGGTTCAGGGGCTACAAGGGAGAGGGTGACCTTCCAGGTTTTAGTGAAACTGGATTGGAGCTGGCCTTTAAGATGACCCCAATCCCCTGTGATTTGGTGTTTGCCAAGCAAATGTTCTAAGCTTAATTTGAAATCTCAGGGAAATTTCCACTGACAAATGCCTTGTCCTTTAACGGTTGTTCTGTAGCAAACATTCTATAATTTTAAAAAAAAATCTATCTCCATAAATGAGGTTAACATTATTCTTGGTGAAACTGACCTGTTTGTCCTCAAGTGGACAGTGCTGAGTGGACAGGCAGGTCCAGAGTTGGAGTGGCTGCAGGAGGTGCCCTGACTGTCCATCATACATGACCGGGACTAAAAGATTCTACACCAGCAACAAAGACACAAAGATTAAAATAAAATTCAGGCACTTTTTTTCCTTTTTTGGAGGAGTTACAAGAAATAGACATACCTATGCCTACATACATATGCAGTCTTTATTTTAAACAATCGGATGGAAAGAAATGTCTTACTGCCAACATGTCAGGGGCTCTCTGCCGAAGAATAAAGTGATGCAGGTGCTGTGGTGAAGATGCAGAGATACAAAGGCGGGGAGAGGGTGAGCATGGGGAGTGGAGGAGCAGGAGAAGCGGCATAAAAGCTAAAACTGGAAAGGTCAGCAGGTGTTTGCTAGACAGAGGGGCAGGGATGGAGACATTCTAGGTCGGAGGAGAAGGAGGGACAAAGAACAGAGGCACGCAGTGGGAAGGGCATAGCTCAGTGGTAGAGCGCATGTTAAACATGCATGAAGTCCTGAGTTCAATCCTCAGTGCTTCCTCTAAAAATAAACGAATAAATAAATAAATAAACCTTATTACCTCCCCCCAAAATAAATAAATAAAAATAATTTGTACAAAAAATTTTTTTAATTAAAAAAAAAAAAAAAGTATGGCGGCACGAAGCCATTCAGTGGGTTTGGTGAAAGGCAAACCAGCGCTGCTTACTCACTCTGCCTGCAGGGATCACCACGGTGCTGACCATGTCCACCATCATCACCGGCGTGAACGCCTCCATGCCCCGCGTCTCCTACATCAAGGCGGTGGACATCTACCTCTGGGTCAGCTTCGTGTTCGTGTTCCTCTCGGTGCTGGAGTACGCAGCCGTCAATTACCTGACCACCGTGCAGGAGCGGAAGGAGCGGAAGCCGCAGGACAAGGTGACTCTGCCGTGAGCGGAAGAGTCTGCTCAGGGGCGGAGCCTGGGCTGGACCATGGGCGGGTCGGACCTCTGTAAAATGGGGAAATAACACCCGCTCCGCCACCTACTTCATGGGTTGGCGTGAATAGCAAACAAAATTATATGTTAAAACAGTGTGAAATTTACTCTGGGCTACATCTTTCATTCATTCATTTATTCAAACGTTTATTTAGCACTTACCATGTATCAGGAGCTGCTAAACCAAGTTAACTAAGGCGTGGTCCCTTTAACCTTGGTGGTGTTGGTAGTTGAGTGATAATAATAAATGGCAAGTCAACGTGGTGGAACAAATTATCTATGAACATAGAGACATCATAAAAGAAGCTTTCAGGCATTTATCTTTCCAAGACATTCTTTGTAATAGTTGCATAATAATTCACAGCTTGGATGTTACATGATTTATTCCCCTGTTGTTTCCATTTTTTGCCACTATAATAAATGCTGCAATAAACATTATACACACACACACACACACACATATATATAAACATTCGCACACACATTCACACACACACACATACTTCCAGGAATGCACATCCTTCATTCTGGAAAATTTTCTTTCACATGTGACCTCATACATATCCATCACTTTCCAAATCATCTTCCCTCCCACCTGGTTTCCCTTTCATTCTCCCGTCTGCAGTTCGGTGGTTATCTCCCCTAGAAAACTCTAGCTATGTAGGACTTAACTGTCCCCGCATTGCCACACCTTTCACATTCCCACCCCATCTCTCTCTCTTTTTCTCTCTCACACACATAAAAACACATACATGTCATAACTGTAAACATTTTTTATCAGGGCTCATATCAGATTATGATTTCACAGAGAACATGGGGATTATCTGATCATGAACCTTCTTGTTGGTCTCTGATATGCTGTGATGTTTCCTAATAGTTGGTGTGTAGACAGAAATGGGTACCTGCTGTTTTAGAATGTTTACAGTGCTACCACCATTGTTTCCCCAGCTCCGTAAAAGAGACTAGAAAAAGACGATGCCCTCCACTAGGCAGCTTCTTGGGAAGGGCTTCTGGGAGATGACTCTGAGCTCGCATCCCACTGTGCGTTTGCTGTGTCCGCAGCTCCCCTGCACCTGCGGCCTACCCCAGGCGCGCGCTGTCCTGCTGGATGGCAGCTACAGTGACGTGGAGGTGAATGACCTGGGCAGCTACACACCCGAGAACGGAGACAAACCTGACAGGATGATGGTGCAGCTGACGCTGGCCTCGGAGAGGAGCTCCCCCCAGAGGAAAAGCCAGAGGAGCAGCTATGTGAGCATGAGGATTGACACCCACGCCATTGATAAATACTCCAGAATCATTTTCCCAGCTGCATACATTTTATTCAATTTAATATACTGGTCCATTTTCTCATAAATGCCTTTAATTCTATGAAATTCACATTCTTCTGTACTATAGAAATACCTGAATGATGAAAGTTAATTTGAGATCCCAGTATCCACCTTTCTCCAGCTTTCCAAAACTACACTGACAAGACAAGACACTTACTGGTTTAATTTGCACTTATTTGACCATCTTTTGTCTACACAGCATTATACGTGGTGCTGCAGGTATAGACACAAGTAGCAGCTGATAGTTGTTACTGAGATCCCCTAGAAAGCATGCTGCCCATGGTGTGGGCATGCTGTAGTTAGACCTCTTTTAGCTCCTAGATGCTTATTCACATGAACCACATGCTTTGCGTGAGTATCATTGTTGTCTCTGGACCAGGTGGAACCGGAAAGCTCCCAAAGTTCATTTACATGGAACATACATGCACCTAAATCCTTGCTTAGACCAAAATTCATGCTTCAGCTTTTAGCCTCTTAACCTATTTTGTATGCATCTCCTCATGTTGATTTCAATACAAGGCAACAATAGTATTCCTACTTTTATTTACATCTTGTGCTTTCTAAGTTTTCACCTTTTCACTAGAAAATCTCTTTAGATTGGTGCAATGGCTTCTGATTTGGGTAGGAGTTTCCCTGGTAGGGAAACTTTGAAGAAGAGGGTATACACGTGCGTTTTGTCAGTTTTGCCATATGGTAACCAGCCTAAAAAACCTGTGTGTAAATGTTCCCTGTTTCATAATCACTGCTTCATAGATCACCTTGGAGCAAGTTCTACTTCAAAGTGACGTCCTTTCTCAGTGATGTGATATCTTCACTGAGGAACTTGGGAATAGATTGATTTTTTTCTGCACAAACATTTCAAGAAAATGCATAATTTGGGACTACCTGTTACTTGTTAGGCTGACAAATATTCACATGGCTTCTGAATAAAAAACAAAAGTATACCAAAAAGAAAAAGAAATGGGAACAATCTCTGTACATCTCCATTATATTCAGTGAATACCAGCATTTCTATGAACCAGAAAACCTGATACCAGGGCATGAGTTAACACAGAGGGGTCTATTTTGATGTACTATTAAAAAAAAAAAAAAGGTATTCATACTATATATCTACAGGATCAATTCCTACTAAACTTATCCAAAAACATTTGTTTGAAACTCACTTAACTAGAGTGACTTCTGTGCACAATAATGTCATTTTTATTCTAAAGTTAATTTGATCACCTATACTAAATAATATCATGATATTTCTTCACATTAGGGCGATATTTTATTCTAATCTGAAAAATTTCCCCAAATTTGCAGAAATCCTAACATCAAGACAATCTCCATTTCCCCAATAAAAGCTCACCACTTTCCTCAAAAAAAAATTTTTGGGTGGGGGGCAAACTTTAAAGGACTATAGATGAAATAGCTGAATGTCAAGTTTAAAAAAATATTTTAAAAACATTACCTTTTTCATGCTTATTTTAGGAAACAATTTCAAACTCTTCACAAACATTTCTACCACTTGCTTCCTCCTCATGACCAGGGCCAGAACACATAATCTGAACTTCTGTCTTCCTCGTTAGGGAATGTCCATCATTTGAGCCAGCATAGAGGATGCTGCATCAGTCTGCTCAGGCTGCCAGAGCAAAGTACCAGAGACTGGCTTAAACAACAGAAATTTATTTTCTCTCAGCTCTGGAAGCTGGAAGTCTGAGGTCTTGGTGTTGGCAGGTTTGGTTTTTCCTGGGCCTCTCTCCTTGGCTGGCAGATGGCCACCTTCTTGCTGTGTCTTCACGTGGTCTTTTTTTCTCTTAAGTACATACATCCCTGGTTTCTCTTCCCTTTCTTGCAGGGACACTAGTCATATTGGATTAGAGCCCCTCCCTTATGATCTCATTTAACCTTAACTACAAGTTTTAAGGCCCTATCTCCAAACCAGTTACACTGGGGGTTGGGGAGTAAGGGCTTCAACATATGAATTTTGGGAGGACACGACTCGGTCCATAACAGATGCCCATGGGAATTATTCAGTTGCATAATAGCATGTCTAGTGCATGTTATAGGTATTTGATCCTGGTCATTACAACATAATCACATACAGTATTTTTAAAATGATCTTTAAAAAGCTTGTTTACATTGATATTCACACTAGTGACTAAGAAAAATAAGTGATTAAATTCATGTTAAATTTCCTTGCTATCTTTTCTAGCAACTCACTCAGGTGACCTCTACAAGCACTGAAAACCAGCATTGGTTGAAGGACTTTCCATGGTAATGTTTTCCCAAGACAGTACTTTGCTGCCAAAGCTATGTAACTGAGAGAGAACTCTGCAATTTGACTTTGTAAACACCCAAATGCAAAGGAACTCTCTTTTCTGATAGATAATTTTGGAGAAAATACCCCCATATATGTGGGCATCTGTAGTGCTTAGTAAACTTTTGCCGGCATGACTGGAGAGTAGGGAGATTTGATTAAAAAATGTCTGGTTAATAGGCAGGTACCATTCAGCTATATTGAGTCATTAACTTTTAAAGAGTTAAAATACTGTAAAATACACTTGACTAAAAACTATATCAAACAATTTATTCTCTGCTTAATAGTTCAGAAGGGACTCCAGAATTTTGAGGGTTTCTTATCATTTTGTGATACAATGTGGACATCATAAAGATGTGCAGAATGTTAGCCAGGAGAGCACTGGGGGTAGTCAGACCAGCTTTTATTTAATGGCAATATTCTTGTCCTATGTTATATATTTCTAACCAATATTCTTCAGTTTTTTCATAATTCATATTTTATAGAGAAGAGGAGTGATGCTAGATTTTAGAATAAAAAATGGAAACAATCTAAGTGTCTATCAATGAATGAATGGATAACAATGATGTGGTGTATATATTCACCAGGTATATATACACAATGGAATACTACTCAGCCATAAAATTTAATGAAATCTTGTCATTTATAACAACAACAGATCTATAGGGTATTATGCTAAGTGAAATAAGTCAGACAAAGAATGACAAATACCATAAGATCTCACTTGTATGTGGAATCTTAAGAAAAAACAAACAAACAAGCAAAATGAAACAAAAACAAACTTACAGATACAGAGATCAGATCAGTGGTTACCAGAGGGGAAGGGGTTGGGGGTGGGTGAAATAGGTGAAGGGGGTCGACTGTTTGGTGATGGGTGGTAACTAGACTTGTGGATGACCACTCTAATGTATACAGATGTTGAATTATAATGCTATACATCTGAAACTTACAATTAAAAAAAGAAAAAAAAAGCTTGTTAATAACAACAGAACCTCACATTTATAAAACCCAGTTTTAAAGAAAAGTACTTTCACATTCACTGTCCCATTTGAACCCGAATGAGGAAAAACTTTAAGCAGAGAAACTTTGAGCACTGGCATGTAGGTAATGTGGTTAATAAGTGAAAGATTCCTAAACCAGCCGTCATTCACTTTATTACAGATAATGGATAAATACTGAACAAGCAAACTGTCATGCACAATACATAAATATTAGTATGAGGAAATTTTCTTTTACCTGTCAATGGCCCCTTTTAATTTATTCATTCATTCAGCAAGTAATACCAAGCACCTACCATGTAGCATGCAATGTTCAAGACCAGTGCTTCTCAAACAATCTCTGGAGAAGGACCACTTTAATTATTTTAAATTTCTAATCCAGTGGAGAACGCCCCACAAACCCAGATCTGAGCCTGTATCTCACCCTCTAGGAACATGGACTCATGGGTTTGACCATGGAGTCTGATACTGTCTGTAGATGTAAGTCACAATGATCCCAGTAAGGCATGGCGAGAAAGAACAATTTCACTTTGATGTTATTAAGGACAACTGTGTTACAACAACTGAGTTTCTAAGTATGAGAAATTCCAGTACCTGATGAAATAAGAAAGCCCATTATCAGATGTTAGAATAACACCATTTAGTTCACTTCAGAATTATCACAAATCTCAAAATCTTTAACTTTTCAACTTCATATTCTGAATTTAATTTGAATCTATTTTCTTTCAATCATTTTTAGTATTAGTATCTTTGTGTGGAGGGAAACATCTTTCTTTTTTTTTTGAGACCAGGGTATTTTATAAATGCTCTCTGGTTTACTTCAAAAACAATTTACATATTGGTGAGTTTGATGGGTTATTTCATGAAGCTCTTATAGTTCTATACACATTTAGTCCCTATTGTGACAAAACACGTGCATTTGTACAGCACCCAGCTGGCATACAGACCTTGACCATGAGGACGGCATGTAGGTGGCTGGGTCTCCTTGAGAATCAAATCCACACCTTCTCAAGGGGGGTTAACTTACATGAGTGCCCAGTCACCCAACTGCACCTTGTATCTACAATGGGAGGTGGGAAAGGAGGCTTTTAGCTTTTTTATTTTTCATAATTTGCAAGTTTCAATACTCAGTTCAAAAGAATATAATTTGTATTAAAGACTCCAAGTTTCAAGTACAGAAACCTTTTATCTTGTGATAGCTCAATAAGGAACTCAGACTATAAGACGTAGGCAAAGAAGTCAGTGAAAGGAAAGAATATGATTAAGTAAACTCCTGATGAAAACTTAATGTCTAGTTAGCAGGAAGAAAACAAACAACACTTCCATTTTCAGGCAAAGTGAGGGTTAAACACAACCCTAACAACTGTGAGATAAAATTCAGCCTCTTTTGGGTCCGTATAATGTCCGCTGGTTTGACTAGTCTGATCAATTGAACAGTTACTTTGGCATTTTGTAGATTGAACCCCCGCTTACTTATTTAAACTTTGTGATTCTCCAATATGTATAAAAGTCCTTTAAATATTTTATAGATCTAGTTTATACTGAAAACCGAAAAATAAGACAGGGAATCACAACAGGGAACCACAGTGCTATAAAGAGATACAAAAAAGTAAAATCCTTCCAAATTCCCACCATGACCTTTGGCTTAAAAACTTAACTGACATTTCTAAGAGTGATATTGACACTGGGGAAAAGCCACTGGAGCAAGAACACAGGTTTTGGCAACAAGTATAATTTTAACTTTTTTGTTGTTGTTGCAATGCAGAAGGCAATTATGAAATTTTGTCCCTAAAAATGATGGATTCCAAGGAAAAGCTTTTGCAGACTGAGAGGTCAAAAGAATTGTAAGGTTAAATAAAGAGGCACAGAAATTGCTTTAGGAAATTTTCCTGGCTCAATAGCAAGATTTCCCTTGAGCAGAAGCCAAGTTTAAATCTCCTTGAAGCATGTTTTAATGGGATTCTACTTGTAATTTTCCAGTAGGTTTCTTTCTCTTAGAGATTTGGTGGAAAGCAACCAACTTTAGTATTACCCAACTTAATGATACACCTGGAAAAACAGTTCAAGGATGATGAGGAAAAAAGATGATCTGAAAATTTCTCAATCTTCACCCCAAATTAGCACCATTTTCTCATGTTGTGCATTTGAATGTGAATTTCCTTATGTAAAAATCAATTTTAATGTTCTGGCCTTTCCCCAAAATACCATGACTACAACTTAATATGAACTTAGCTACACAGTTACAGGCTTTGCCATTCCAAATAGTTAACAATCTATGCAAAATGATCTTTAGTTGTGAAATATGGCATGATTGTACTCAAATATGCCTGATAGCAAAAACCTAAGGATTTAAGGTACAGTATTACAACGATTTCCCATCTTGTAATACTGTTCCATAACAAGATTTAATTACCATGGCGTTCCTCAAATTGGATATCCATTTTAGGGTAATCATGGCACCTATTTTTAATTAGGACAAGTGCAATTTCCAGAGCAGTGCTGGCATTACCTAGGAACGTGTTAGGAGAGCAGAATCTCAAGCCCCAACCCACACCCTCTGAGTTATAGCCTGTATTTTAACAAGATCCCTAGGTGATTCTCATATGCATGCAAGTGAGCAAAGTACTGAACTAGGTTCACACAATCCTATCACTTTGAGCATCATTCACAGTAAGTGACTTAAAAGCTGCATTTCTACATTAAGCAACTCAATATTGCATGCTTACTGTATGTGCTAAGCACTGTGTTCAGAGCGATAGCTGATTTGCTTATCTTGTTCGAGTTGGTAAAGCACTCCCTTAAAGACGACAGCCCTCAAGCACCAAACCCAGATTAAGGAATACAAATGTCTCTACAAAATAAGGGAGAATATTTGTCCAGGAATATTTAAAAAATATTCCTCCACTACAAAGCTCAGCGGAGTTAAAAAAATTTTAATTCTAAAAAAGTAGGAATCTGAGTTACTAGGAATTTACGTGTAGATTTAGGAGATGAATTTCTTTCCTTTTCCTCCTTTTTTTGGGGGGGGAGAGTGGTAATTTGTAAAGTTCAAGGTATAAAAAACAGAAAAAAAAAAAAAACCCTATTCATCATCCCATCAGCCACGGGCAACTAGTGTTACTTCTCATCTTTTTTCCTATACATTTTTATATAGTTGCCATCATATTTTATATACAAATTGATATTGGTTCTTTTCCATGACAGTATGACCACTGGCCTACTAAAAATTCTGTATTTTTCAGTCATTAAAATCACTCCATACTATGGATATACAAGGCAATCTTTCCCTTAATATTTGATTAAAAATAATACTGTGATGAATACTCTTGGGCATAAATTCTTGCCCCATTCTAGACTGTCTCCTCCCATTAGCAATGAATATACAAGGGGAGGGTATTGCTCAGTGGTAGAGCATGTGCCTAGTAAGCATGAGGTCCTATCCTCGGCACCTCCATTAAATAAATAAAATAACTAACTAACAAAATTAATAAACCTAACTACCTTCACCCTGCAAAAAATAAATAAATAAACTAAAAAGATGAGCTGGAAATATCTTATGAAAAAAAACAATGGACGTATAGAATGGATAGATTTGAGATCAATATTCTTTATTATGTTGAATACGTAGTGTGGAGTGTAATTCCAGGTTCTTACATTTTAAGTCTTTAAAAATTATAAATAGTGTTAGATGATATCTTAGTGGTATTTGATAGTATGGAAGAGTAACCCACTCAAACTAGCTTAAGAAGAACACAGGGGAATCTCACAGGTATGAAGAAAATGGAAGTCCAGCTGTGCCTGATGAAAACTGGAAAGATTTCAGACAGCTTCTTTTTCTAGGCAGTTACTGTTCCTTTCTTCTGGGTGATTGCTTTATTCGCCATGAAGATTGTCCTTCTCTGCTCACACATGACATTCAGCTCGATTTACTGACCTTAAAGTTCCAGGGTTCATCATCATCTAAATGAGTTCACCTCAATTCTGAATTCCCAAGAGAGCTAATTAAAGTGTCTGTCTACCCTTATCAGAAATCCATCTCAGCTTGTGAAGTCCTCAAGAGAGCTGAAAAGGGTAAGGTGGTCCTTCGGGAGATGTGACAGGAATTAGTAACCAGAGCCAGAGTAAGATTTTTCCTACTCAGCCTACCCTGAGCTCAATGATGGCAGTCTGCAAACGAGGCCAGAACTAGAGGGATCCTTCACACTGTTAAGAACAAACCAACCAAACAGAAACATCAGCAACTGGCTCAACATGAGGAAAATGCTTTTAAATACACAGAAAATAGATTTCTTTGGCAGTGTGAATGGGCAGATCAGGCCATATAAAAAGGTAATAAATATGGTTGTGACATGTTGAGGTAATGATAGAAAACAACTTTTATTAGTCAAATTATGCTACTGTCATCTTAGAATAAGAAATCTGTGCCTTGTGAATTAATTTCTAAACCTTTGTAATATTTTCCCCTTGATTTTCTAAATTCTTTTTTGCCCAACCTTGGACAATAGAACAAATCATATTCAGGCCAGAACTTAAGAAGTGGCAGAAGGTAGGAGGGGTAATAGTAGTATCAGAAGCTGGGGGACACAGGCTAAAATCTGATTGGAAAGAGAGACCTAGAGATAAAAAGCTAAAATAACCATGGTTGCAATCTCTTCCTGGCTGGGATTTTCTATTATAAGCTCTTCTTATGTGTATACATATTTTACAAAGGATCTTCTGTAAAAACACACAACCCACCTAAGTGGGTTCTGTGACTTGGGATGGATGGGCAGAAGCTAAAAGCTTCTGAAGGCGATGTAAGGTATACCAAGCAGTCGCTATGGATAACCCCTCCATCTCTGAAGAAACATTAGGCTGAACAATAACTTAGTACCCTTTACCACTTTCAGAGATTAATTGGGTTTGGACAATAGTTTAAAGCTTTAGGTTTCAACTGCATCTAAGCCTACTTCTTGAGAGGCGTCATCCTACCCTGCTATCAGCTATAAGCAAACTTGAACTCTACTTCCAAACAAGGGGTAGTCAGGTTCACATCAAACTCTTTAAGGTTCTCATATGCAACACGCGATCCTCCAGGGAGGAAGAGTCCGGTCAGATGACAAGGCACCAAGTGACGGTTAATCCTGAATCTACATCATTTATGGGCAGTAACAATGCTTGCACGTAGGTTTGGTATTCCCTAAATAAGCTATGCTCAAGTGGGAAAACATGAAGTTTCTGAACTGCTTTCCATTCTCCTGAACCAAACAAGACTGTCAGGCATTAGTGACATAACAAACAGACCAAAGTTCAAACTCTCTCAAATGCAATTTATTGTTTACTCAGTGGGGCAATGTCTACTTAGTCTTTAACCTAAACAAGATTCTTGTCTATTTAAGACACTGACCTGATATTCTTTTCTATTTTGCATCTCTGAGGTTTATTTTTTAAGGTGATTGAATGCTTTGATCCACTGAACTAACCAAAGTTAATCTAACATTTTAATCACTGGACAAAAGAACAGACTTGGACTCTATTTTGAAAGCCAGTTTAAACCAAAAAATAAGGACACTTACAATTTTTCTCATTTGAGGCACTTATTCTTTAGCCATTGATAAGAATCTAAAAACCTGCTCTACTGCATTTGAGTTATTACACAGAATTCCTTTGTCCAGTAGTTGAAAAAAATTTTTAAAAATTCGATACTATAATAATGTACCTTCTACCATGAACTTGCGCTGGCATTTTTCAGCATCTGAGACTAGTAAAACACTTATTTTTAAACAAAAGGAGTTAACTGCTCTTTCTAAATTCTGATATAAATAATATATTTACAGTTTCAAAGTAAATAAACATCTGTAATACTGATGAGTAAGAGAATATACCAAATCACAGTGTATTTGCGTAATTGTGCTTTATCTTCATATAATTTCAAAACTTCATATATATGTTGAAAAAACCCACGACAGTTGCTACCTGATAAACATGTTTATTAACATTTTTCTATACATACTTTAATATGTACATATTAAAATATTTTTAAAATAACTATGATCTGATGGTAATAGACTGATTGCTTACTTCAAAGTATTAACTTCATACATATCAAGATGCACCATCCTCAACTATATAATTGGTTTGCAAAATGTTTGCTGAAGTATATAAAAAAAATAAAGAGTAGTTTTTCATATCTTACAGACTCATAGAGTTGCTAGCTAGCACAAAAACAGCTGTCTAATTTTACAATGAAAATTTACTTTGATAGTTTGTAGGGTAGCTCTATGTAGGACATTTTCCAGAAGACTAAAGGGATGCTTCAGATAAAAAGTAAGAAAAGTATAAAACACATCGAAAGGTTTTCTTTTTAAAAAGAATGTATTATAAAATGGGACAATCATTCTTTAAGAAAAGACTTTTCACATGAACTTGTTCTATTCAGACTGATGTGACTCAGGCATTTTTAAATATTATAGAAATACTTCCTTATAAATTTCCAAGACAGTAGCCTTCGTATGTTCCCTCAATCCCAGTGTTGCTCAGATAAAGTAAATCTTAAGAGAACTTACCACCAAAAACAAGCTTTTTGGGGCATGGACCATATCTTACTCTTCTAGTCTCCAGTGTTTAGAAGTAGGCTCTCCTTGACAAATGTTCACTGAACTCAACTGCTGACAATGTAACAGTTAAAATATCAATACAACATACCAATAAATAAACAGTCCTTTGGAGGATTGTGGGAAATCAAAATACTTTCAGTTTATACAAGTATTCATAAACACATGAAAATGTTCTAGTTTATCCTAAACGCCCCAGCCCTTGGGAGTGCTACAGGAAGAAGCAATGAAAAGGGAAAATTTTCCTGAGTAGTTCATAAAATATGGGTAGTTTTTAAAACTGAAAAGTAGTCTGAAAATTCTCAGAGGCGAGCTAAATATTAGCTAAACTCAATCGTATTATATACTATACTGCCACTCAGTAATTAGTAGTACCACATAATTGTTTTATACAGGTCCCAAATTAAGTCAGGACTGCTCTTAAAATTAAGTCACAAAAGAGAAAAAATTTCAATCTATAATTAAATTTAAATCATTAATTTGGATCATACCTTTAAAGTCTATTAATTTAACAAAGATAGCCAAAAGCTGGTATCTGAGGAAAATGCTTTCAGTTCTGGGTGCAAACAATGAAAGATTGTAAAAAAGGCACATAATAAAAGCACTTTCTACAAAAACAAGGATACAAGTGGGCCTCAAGCAGGCCCACCTATACCTCTAGTTTAGGTCAGAAGCTAATTCAATATTTTGAAAATCATATTACTTTAAACTTCACACTCACTCAGCTTGGTCTTTTTTTCCCCCCAAATAAATCAGGTTTTAGCATACCTGAAGGAAATTAAGCATACTGAAAAGACAATGGCTTCAAAGAATATACAATCTAGTGGAGGAGTAACATATAATCACTGAATCTAAGTGAAAGCAAAGTGTCATCACTCAAACTAATTCTGGAGAAAAAGTTAGTTGTCCCCCTTCTCAAAAACAGGAAACAAAATAATAAATTATTAAAAGTCCTATCCATTTGTCGACGTCCTAAAAACAAATATTCATCTTTTAAGTAATAAAGAGCTATATATAAACATTTTTATCTAAAAGTGACACTGTTCACCTGTAATCTGGTGCTCCTCTGTTTATCTACCAAAATCTTTGGAGACATAATCCAAAATCTAAGGCCCAGGAGGGATAAACAGCTTAGTTTTAGAGCACCTGCTTAGCATGCACAGGGTCCTAGGTTCAATCCCCAGTACCTCCACTAAAAAAAAAAAAAAAAAAAAAGGCTATAATGACAAAATATGAGGACCAATCAACAAGGCTAATTTAAACTAAGTATAAACGTTTATGAGAATTTAGCACAATAGAAACATGGCATTGATGTATGAGGGTAAAGAAAGAATTTAGTTCCAAAAGGAAAAACTACCATTACAAAAGAAGTCTCCTGAATTCAAATGACACAGTGAAGATTAGCTACAGTTGGATCCTCTGGACATGTGATTCTGACTCAGCATTTATTTATGTATTTATTTACAAATTTTAGTGTAATATGGCTCAATTAACTCACTGGTATACAAAAAGTAATAAGGGATTTAAAAAATCTGAATTATGCGAAATAACTGTTAAAGTGAATTAATGTAAAATGTCAAGGTGAGATCTGGAGAGAAAAAAAAAAAAACATACTTCTAGACGGACTCCAGAGTATCAGTTCTCAACCTCTTTTCCGACATGATAAATCCAGGACATATTCCCATGGGTGATGCCATGTTTTGACCAAGTTTTAAAAATGTTGAAAGGAAAATAAAATGATAGAAACTCAGAGGTGACACAAATCTTAGCAGCTCATCAATGTCACTTCCTCAGACGGGGTTGTGGAGGACAGTGCTGGGACAGATACACATATTCCCTGCACACCAGCAGCAGCTCCACACCTCGCTCTCAGGCAGAATACTTACCAGAACACAAGTGAACAGGTAACAACAGAATGTTAACCTGAACTTCACTCTAATTTGCTTTTAAAAAGTAAATTTATCACAAACAAATAAGTACAAGTAACAATTAATTTGTGACAGTTCACAAAAGACAGGAGAACATCGGTGTGTCGGGATACCAGCCAACAGTCAATGTTTTAGAATTTTATCAAGGCGTTAGAAAATAAAACCACATTCCTTAGGGCGTAGGATTTATATAAGAAATTTAAAGCTTGTAGTTGAGAAATTTATTAAATTGATAATTAGGAAACTCTATTTTTTATAAACCAGAGGTCTTGGACATACCCAATTCTCAGCGTGAAGCCTCTGTTGATCCCTTTCCTGTTTGTAAAATATATACCATGACTCTTTGAGATTATAAATAATCAGATACAGAGTGTCATGGAGGATCCAGTTCTAAAAGCTGATACGAAGAGTTAGAAGAGTAGCTTGCACAGGAGACAGTCTTAAGGCAGTAGGGTAGCTGGATCCCAGAATGAAGTGAATGCTAAAAGAAAGCAAACTTCTAAAGTGTCAGAAGCCCCAGTGAGGACAAATCCCTGACGCATTATAATGGTCGACACCAGGGCACTGCCATCTAATTGCCTTTCTCAATGTTTTCAATTCAGAGGCTTGAAGTTTTATTCTAGGAGAATATCTGATTGTATGATGTAAATCAAAAGAGAAACAGGTTTTATTTTACTGTTATATAGGATGGGCTGGCAAACTTTCTTTTACAAAGGGCCAGACAGTAAATATTTTCAGTTTTGCAGGTCACATGATCTGGTCTCTGATGCTTTGTTATAAATGTAAAGACCATTTTTAGCATGCTAGCCATATAGAATCAGGCCGCTTGCCAAATCAGGTGTAGTCTGCAGACCCGATATAGAAAGCAATTCTCAAACACTAACTCTTCCCCCAAATACCCCTCTCTTTCTTTCAACTTTAAGTATTTCAGATAGAATAGGAATCAAAGGTTTAAAGGACTGTAAGGATAAGGGACCTAATCTAACTTCCCAAACGAGGAGCCAAAGGCTGAGAGCACTCAAGTGACTTGCTTACAGCAGAGGCCAAATGCTCACTTCTCTTTCCTCTCTTCCATTTTTGGAATGCTTACATTCAAACTGGAGGACTCTTCTTTAAAAATAGTCACAGCTTTAAATACTTGTTTTACCAGATACTTTTTTCACATTCTTTTATCATGTTCAATAAATTCACACCAGGAAAAACTTGTAATACTTTTAAATTTATATTGGGCTAGCACGGGGCTTAAGGAGGCTTAGAATTCTGTCCCCTAAACTCTGTCAACTACATTGTCCAGCCAGGCTGGACAGGCTAAAATTCTGAGAAGCCTGAATAGAGCTGGCTGGGTAGAGGGGACCAGTTATATGACATTAACATTCAAGATTAAGTAGACATCGCTCCCCTCTCATTAAATTCCTCTAGAACACATGCGGCTACCAAGCAAACACCTTACAGGAAGAGTCTAATCCTATCCATCTGTAGTTTTTCCTATTTACAGGCATATGGAATGAGGAATAGCACTTTAATGCCACTTCTTAGAGTAAATTATATGTTAAAAAGAACATTTTCATTTTCCTTCAAATGGTAAAACTAAAACTTATTCTTTGTACCTGAGCTTCTGGTTGTCTCCCCACAGCATTTCTGATTAAAAACCTATTTTTATTATCAATGAAGAGATTCCCCAAAGCAAAGCAGATACAGTCAGATATTCCAAATGAACCTTCCCTAGACTTAGAACTTGAATTTTAAAACAACTTTATAGAACAATTTTACCACCCTACACCAAAAAAAAAAAAAAAAAAGTCTTTCATGTGTCAATTCTGAATATAAGGTATGAAATCTCTTGGATCTTTTAAAATATACTCACACAGCATAAGAATTTATAAAATATCATCACTGATAAACCATGTATCGTCCAGGTTATTTAAGAAATGCCATCACATACCAGCTCTGTGAGATCACAATTCTATCAGACACAGACTTGCGAAATTTCATTTTAGATATGAGGTAATGTGTTTTCTCCACATCATGTCCTCACTTTTCAGGTAAGAGGAATCTGACTCCTTTAAGACTGAAAAACAAGCCATGCCCTCCCCCTTCATTAAAAAAGATTAAAGAAAAAAAATCACTTCCTAATGATCCACCAGCGGCTCCGAAATCTTCCTTTTATTCTACTGTATTTAAATACTCTTCTTCTTGAAGTTTCAATTTAAAGTCCTCTCTGATTCTTTCCAACAACTCTGGCTTAAAAATAACATCCAATGCAGTCATTGCCAGAACTTTGGCTGTTCGCAAAGCATAGAACTGAGCTTCTGGTGATCCTAAAAGGTAGAGAAAATGAATAAAGATAACTTCGTATTTATTACAAATTAATTTATTAGTTTTCGGGTTGGCTCTCAATATCTAAATTGCCTCTCCAACTGCCCACCACAATATAGTATTTCCTGAGGTGATGCTAGGTAAAGAAGTAACACTAGGCTAAACTAAACAGTTAGAAAGGCAGCTACTACTATGAAAAGAGAGTAGATGCCAAAACATTCACTTCTAATAACACTTACCTGCAGCTTCAGTATACTGTTCTGTATGATTCAAGGCATTTGTTCCAATGTAAAAATATGGATGAATCCCAGGAACCACAAAAGTAACATTTCCAAAATCAGTAGATCCTTAGAAAGAGAAGACAAACCATGAATTTCTAATTGCTTGCCCAGTGGACACTAGACCACACTTACCTTAATTTCTACAGCACCTGGCATGGTTTTCTATTCCTTCCTTTCTAGAAACTCCCTGACCTTTTGGATTCCATGACTCCACTCTCTCCTCACTGCCAGGCTTCCTCTCTGACCATCTCTGTCTCCTTCTCCAGTGACTTCCTTTGCCTGTCCCCTAAGCACTGGTGATCCCGGGGCTTTCGTCTCTGGGCTACTTCTCCCTCCGTGTACCTGGGCTGCATCGTCAATGTTGAAACCTGTATTTTCAGTTACCTCTCAAGTATTGACAACCTCTAAATCTCTACCTAGACAAATTTTGGGAGTTCCAGATTCAATGGGCTACTGGACAGCTTTCCTTAGAAGTCCTGTGAACACCCCAAATTTAACAAACTAATAACTGATACTGACCCAGTCTACTCCAGGCTGCTCTCTCTCCTTAACTTGTATCTCGCTGAATGACATCAACGCATTTTAATCACCAAGTCCTTTTGAATCTACTTCATCAACATTTATTATTATATTTTAGGAGACACATCTCTGACATGCAAATGTATTAGTGATAATGCTTTTAAAAGGAAAAAACTGTAAAGTAACCCGCTATACTTATTAATATTTAAATTCTAATAGTTGTTTGTTGCTCCTCAGAAACCGAAAATGCCCCCATATAACTAAGTCCTTAGTAATCTGCTTACTAATGACAGAGAATGAATTAAAATTCTATTTCCCCTTTAAGTAGCTTACTTAGAAATCAGAACTAAGCAAATTTAAACACTAGAAACATTCAGACTATAAAGCAAAAAGTATTTCTAAAAACAAATCTGCTCATTTTACACTCTACATTCACCGAAGAGTTCATTAATTGCTCTCCCTCAACTATTAAGTTTGTGAAAAATATCAATAACAAGCATGAGCAATCCCTCCCACACCCTCCCAAGCTGTTAAACAAAACCATTTAACCATGGATGGTACTTCCCTTCCTTAAACAGTATCGTATGTTTGAAAGAACTTAATTACCTGAAGGGCCACTCAACATTGCATCTTCTGAAATGAAGTCTATTCCCAGCTTTTTCCCATTTTCAACATAAGCTTTCCATAGACTCTTATTGGGAAGAACATTGTAATAATCATGTGCTCCACCTTTAATTTCTACCTAGTTAAAAATTATAAAACAAATTTTGAATTAAGAAACTCAAATTCATTACCTAATTTTCAAACTAGCAATGGTTCTCTAACAGAATGAAGTTTAAGAGAGGGTGCTTCCCCTTCAGGATATAAAGTCTCTCAAATCTTTTACCTTAGAAAAAAATATGTTTTTCTATAATGAGAGTTCCTAAGACCCTATCTCCTTTGTGTTATATAAACACCAAGCTAACCTAGCTCTGCTAGTCAGTGAGTCCCAACTTTAGTCACCTAAACAGGGTGTGGGTAAGGCCAAGAATCTCCATTTTAACCAGCACCCCACCACCATGTAATTCTGAAGCAGGTGGTCTAAAAACCACACTCTCTTAACTCTTAAAAAACATTGCTCTACGTTGTAGCCTCTGAAAGGAAGAAATCAAGATTTACTAATATTCAGTATACAAACTGACAAGGACACCGCTGCCGGGTTAAAAGGTACAAAGGACCCTGAGAGAAACACAGAAGATTCATGATGCAGAAGGGCTGACTGTGGTACTCATTTATTCATTTCAGTGCATGAAAATACAGAAGCAGTTTATATGTACCCAATTAAGAGGATTTACAGATTTAGATTTGATTAAATCAAAATGGGCATACTACCACAGACTAAAGTTAATACCAAAAACATTAGCAAAAACCAATTATAGAATGGCAGAGATGATAATTCTTCTATTCTTAGCAATATTTAAGTTAGAAAGAATGAGAAACAATGACAACCTAAGCAGATACAAGTCAGCCAAAACACAAAAAATTATTAAAAGGCTATTATTTAAAATATAAGAGAAAAGGAGACACACAATCTACCTGATAAAGGTAATGGTCATAAGGATGCTGGAAGAACTCAGAAGAACGGTTGAACAGAGTGAGAAGTTAGAAGTTTTTAACAAAGAGAAAATATAAAAAAGAACCAAACAGAGCTAAAGAATACAATACCTGAAATAAGAAATACACTAGAAGGAATCAACAGTAGATTAGATGATACTGAGGAATGGACAGGCAAACTGGAAGACAGAGTAGTGGTGATCACTTAAGCTGAACAGAAAAAAGAAAAATAAATTTTAAAAAATGAATACAGTTTAAGAGACCTCTGGGACAACATCAAAAGTACTAATGTTCGTATTATGAGGGTCCCAATAGGAAAAGAGAGAAAGAGGCAGAGAACATATCTGAAGACATAACAGCTGAAAACATCCCTAACCTGGGAAAGGCAATAGACATACAGGCCAAGAAATACAGAGAATCCCAAACAGGATCAACCCAAATCACTACATATATATATAGCAGAACATTACATCCAAAAGCAGTAGAATACATATTCTTTTCAAATGCACATGCAACATTCTTCAGGATAGATAACATGTTAAGCCACAGAATAAGTCTTAGTAAATTTAAAAAGACTGAAATCATATCAAAACATCTTTTCTGACCACAAAGTACGAAACTAGAAATCAATTACAAAAAAAACCTACAAAAAATGCAAACATGTGGAAGCTAAACAATATGCTACTAAACAACCAATGGGTCACTAAAGAAGTCAAAGAGGAAATAAAAATACTTGGAGACAAATGAAATGGAAACACAACAATGCAAATTCCATGAGATGCAGCAAAAACCTAATAGTGCACCTAAATGAACAAGAAAAGAACAATAAACAAAGCCTGAAGTTAGTAGAAGGAAAAAAAATCATAAAGATCGGAGCAAAAATAAATGAAATAGAGACTAAAAAAAAAACCCAAGAGAAAATATCAATGAAACTAAGAACTGTTTCTTTGAAAAGATAAACAAAATTGACAAACTTTTAGCCAGACTCATCAAGAAAAAAAGGGCCCAAATTACTAAAATCAGAAATGAAAAAGGAGAAGCAAACTGAATTCAACAATACATTAGAAGGACCATAAATTACAATCAAGTGTGATTTATCCCAAGGATACAAGAATGGTTCAATATCCACAAATCAATCAACGTGCTTCACCACATTAACAAACTAAGAATAAAAATCATACGATCATTTCAATAGATGCAGAAAAGGCTTCTGACAAAATTCAACATCCATTTATGATAAAAGCTCTCAACAAAGTGAGTACAGAGGAAACACACTTCAGCATAATAGAAGTCATATATATGACAGGCCCACAGTCAACATCATAATCAACAGTAAAAAGCTGACAGCATTTCCTCTAAGATCAGGAACAAGACAGGGATGCCCACTCTCACCATTTTAATTCAATTAGTATTGGAAGTCCTAGCCACGGCAATCAAGCAAGAAATAGAAATAAAAGGCATCTGAATTGTAAAGGAAGATATAAAACTGCCAACTGTTTGCAGATGACATGACACTATTCATAGAAAACCCTAAAGACACCACCAAAAAATCATTAGAACTCATCAATGATTACAGTAAAATTGCAGGAGACAAAATTAGTATAAAGAAATCTGTTGCGTTTCTATACACTAACAATGAACTATTAGTAAGAGAAATGGAAAAAAAAATTCCATTCATAATCTCATCAAAAAGAATAAAATACCTAAGAATAAATCTAACTAAGGAGGTAAAAGACCTGTACTTGGAAAACTATAAGACACTGATGAAAGCAACTGAAGATGACAACAATAGATGGAAAAATATAACATGCTCAAGGCTTGGGAGAATACTGTTAAAATGGCCATATTACCCAAGGCAATCTACAGATTCAATGCAATCCCAATAAAAATACCAATGGCATTTTTCACAGAACTAGAACAAATAATTGTAAAACTTGCGAAGAAATACAAAAGACATGAATAGCCAAAAACAATCTTAAGAAAGAAAAACAAAACAGGAGGTATTATGCTCCCCGATTTCAAACTATACTACAAAGCTGCAGTAATCAAGACAGTATGGCACTGGCACAAAAACAGACACATACATCATTGGAACAGAATAGAGGGCCCAGAAATAAACCCATGCACCTTTGGTAAATTAACCTACAACAAAAGAGGCAAGAATATACAATGCAGAGAAGACAATCTCTTCCATAAGGGGTGCTGGGATAAATGAACAGCTGCATCCAAAGAATCAAACTGAACTATTTTCTGACATCATATACAAAAATAAACTCAAAATGGATTAAAGACTTAAATTTAAGACCTGAAATCATAAAACTCCTAGAAGAACCACATAGGCAGTATGCTCTTTGACATTAGTCTTAGCATTTTTTTTTTTGGATACGTCCCCTCAGGCAAGGGAAATAAAAATAAAAATAAATGGGACTACATCAAATTAAAAACCTTTTGAACAGTGAAGGAAACCATCAACAAAATGAAAAGGCCAATCAACTGAATGGGAGAAGATACCTGCAAACAATATATCCAGCAAGGGATTAATATCCAAAACATACAAAGAACTTACACAACTCAACATCAAAAAAATCAAACAGCTCAATTAAAAAATGGGCAGAGGACCTAAACAGACATTTTCCAAAGACATACAGATGGCCAACAGACACATGAAAAGATGCTCAACATCACTAATCATCAGGGAAGTGAAAATCAAAACCACAATTAGGTAACACCTAACATCTGTCCAAATGGCCATTATCAAAAAGACAACAAATAACAATTATTGTTGAGGACATAGAGGAAAGGGAACCCTTGTGTACTGTTGGTGGGAATATAAATTGGTGCAGCCACTACAGAAAACAGTATGAGGATTCCTCAAACAATTAAAAACGGAAATACCACACTATCCAGCAATTCCACTTCTGGGTATTTGAAGAAAACAAAAACACTAACTTAAAAGATACATGCATTCCTATGTTCACTGCAGTATTATTTATAACAGCTAAGATATGGAAGCAACCTAAGTGCCCATTAATAGATGGAATAAAGAATAGTACACATATATATACACAATGGAATATTAATAAGACATAAAAAAGAATGAAACCATTTGTGACAACATGGATGGACCTAGAGGGTATTATGTTAAGTGAAACAAGTCAGACACAAAGACAAATACTGTATGATATCACTTATATGTGGAATTTAAAAATCAAAATAAATGGAGGGGAGGGTATAGCTCACTGGTAGAGTGTGTGCCTAGCATGCATGAGGTCCAGGGTTCAATCCCCAGTACCACCATTAAAAATCAATCAATCAAACTGATTACCTCCCCCCACCAAAGAAAGAAAGAAAGAAAGAAAATCAAAGTAAATGAATAAATGTAACTAAACAGAAACAGAGTCATAAAGAGAACAAACAGGTTGCTGCTGGAGGGAAGGGGGCTGCGGAGAGGAGAGTAATCGGTGAGGGAGATTACAAACATTCAGTTACAAAATAATGAGTCACAGGTATGAAATGTAGTGTGGGGAATATAGTCCATAATGATGTAATGTTTTTGTACAGTGACAGATGACAACTAGACTTATCATGGTGATCATTTCAAAATATACAGAAATACTAAGTCACTATGTTATTACAGGAACTAACAGTGTTGTACGTCAAGCATACTTCAAAAACAAACTCAGAAAAAGAGATCAGATTTATGGCTACCAGGGTCGGGTGTTGCAGGGAGGGAGAATTAGACAAAGGTAGTCAAAAGGTGCAAACTTCCAGTTATAAGATAAATGAGTACTATGGATGTAATGTACAAGATAATTAACACTGCTGTACATTATCCATGAATGCTGTTAAGAGTAAATCCTAAGAGTTCTCATCACAAAGAAAAAAATTTTTTTCTCTTTCTTTAAGGTTTATATCTATATGAGATGATGGAGGTTCATCAAACTTACTGTGATAATCATTTCTTGATGTGTGTAAGTCAAGCCATTATGTCGTACACCTTAAACTCACACAGTACTGTATGTCAATTATATCTCAATAAAACTGGGGGGGGGAGATACTTAAAATATAGATTTAAATCTAATAACAATATTTTAAGGGAATATTAAACCTTGCAATATTAACCAATGATTAATAGCTCATGTACTAATGTTATAAGTAAATATTTTAAATATCTATAATTATAAAGGGATGAATGCTTTATTTTTCACTCTGGACACAATGTATATTGTCTGAGAATCACTGCCCCTGTGAGACACCACTACTGTCTGAATAAATCGTAACATCTCCAGCCTCTGAGGGCAGAAAAAAATCAGGTATGAGGTATAGGTCCTAACTCTTTACAAATATTATGTCATTCAATTTTCACAAGAACCCTAAGATAGATTATATTATCATCACCATTTTTCAAGAGAAAATGGAAGCCCAGAGATACTAAATAACATTTCCAAAAGTTACAGAATCAGTGAGGCTGAGAGGCACAGATCCGGATTGGATCTCTCCAACTAGACTACAGGCTCCCACTGGCTACAGAGCAAGATTTATGCAATTCTGGGACTTCTCATCCCACCGTGTGCCTACATGCCTGGGGCATAAATGTTACTGACTTTATGATTCAAATGAACAAAACCTCTTGATGACTGTGCCTATTTCAACTTTCATTCCAGCAAGCCGTAAGTATTTATATCACTACTACACGTATCTGTAACGTCACCAAAAACAGGTTTGGCTGATTTTGCCATAATGTTCCCTTTGTGGGGACTACATAGAGCAATTCTGAAAGCATAACTGCCAATAGGAAAAATAAAACTTGCAGAAAGGCAGGGATTCTCGCCCAGCAGTATCAGTTATTCTAAGTACTGTGTAACCAGATGATTGTAGTCTTCCCTATGCAGACATGGAGTAAAATAAATAAGAATTAAAGACTTTCACATCAACTATTCAGTCAATTGACTTTGCATATTCAAGACGTTGCCAGATGAAAAAGAGGCAAGTGAGGTTCTAACATCACTTAATATAACCACCCCAGCCCACATACACAACTTCTGATTATAACTTAGATTAATGCTTTAAAGTTCTTACAACTTCTGATTATAACTTAGATTAATGCTTTAAAGTTCTTACTGTGCACCCAGTAGCCAAAGCTGCAGCTCTGAAGCAATCTTCTGCCTTTTTGGTCAAAACTGGAAGTTCTTTCATTGAGGGTGCACGGAAGTAATAGATTAATTCAGAATAAGAGGGAATGATATTGGGTTTTACACCACCATTTTTTATTATACCTATAAAGAGAACCAAATTACTGAAATTGAGCTTGGAGACCATTTATTAAGCTTAAATACACCCATAAAGCTTTTCAGCCAATATGTACATAAAGAAAAATAATTTAAAACTATTAGCTTCACATATATACCAATCAAAGATTTTTATGTTGTACAAGTTTCTATACATAGTATACTTTTTGATTAATAGGAAAAAAATAATTGTTCTATATGTTCTATAGTCTAAGGAATTTATATGATGTTAAGCAATTATGATTTCTGACTATAAAAAACTATTTGAAATTTTTACAATTATCTTACAGCTTTCTAGAAAAGACTTTTATTTCAGTGGATTTTATTACAGTTGTACATTCTGCTGAGCTTTTGAAATAAGAAAAAAACCCAGTGGTATGAGGTTCTATAGTTATTCTCATAACTCAAGAATCCATTTTAAATGGTATCTGGCTTTGGGAAAATAATTTTCATGCCAACAAGAAACCAATGCAGGTAAAATATCACAAAGCATACTATCAACTGTCAAAACAAATGCATTTATTCGGAACTACACTGAGAGGGAAGATATATCCGTTCAAAATAATAACTAAAATAAATATGCAAAATCTAATTTTATATGACCTGGTTTTTAAAAATTGTTTTTACAAATTCCTGTTTATTCCTTTTAAAGAAACTAAGGTAGAGGATTGGTAAAAAGTGCAATTAACAAACTAATTTCAGCCTATAGCAAAATCAGGTAAAGAACAGATGTTAAAGTGTAATAATTTCCCAAATTATAAGGAAATAAACTAAGAAATGAATTTGCACCTTTATGACAGTACTTTATTACTGTATTTATATTAAGGTGATGCACATAATTTTGAAAGATGTTACTTAGGATTAATAGCACTTGAGTAAATAAAACCAGTAAACATAACTTTTTTTTAAATGAGGAAATGACTAAATTTTGTAATTAAGAGACAGTGAGGATAACAGGAAAATCAGGTTGGAACTTTCAAATACCCATGGGGAGAACACAGATCTTTACAGAAAAACATTATTTTTAATACTCAAAATAACCATTCCATTTATACATAAATAATCTTAGCTGTCTTGTTATCCACATACAGACAAATATCCAGTATCCTGTCTCATGACTTTCTGAAAATGTTTAAAACTTTTGTAATATTCATAAAGTACATAAAGTGTTCCCAAATGTTTTTTTCCATCAAATTTTAAGTAATTACATTACACTGAAATATATTAAATACCATCTATTACACAAAGTACTTGACATTCATACCATGAACTCTCCAGGTTGGTTTCATTTGCTGTCTTAACACAGACAGATTGTTATAGGCGAGAACAGCAGCATCTAATGCATTTAGTCCTTCCCAGGGATACGCAGCAGCGTGAGATGCTTTTCCATAGTATTTCACAGTCACACTAGGAAAAAAAAATATATCGTTTGGAATTACTTTTTTAAATATCACCAAAGTAAGAAAATCCAAGTAATCAGAACTATCCAACTGTTATCCAAAATTAATTCACACTGCTGGAATTTTTATTTGCAAATCATCTGTAGCAATAATGTAGCAATTTACATACCTTATAGTTTATTATTATGTAATACGGTGACTGACACAAAGAAGGCATTCCAAAACAAACAGTGAAAAAGAACTTTGCTCTATTGACCTCCTGTACAAATTACATTTGTACACAATTCAAACAATGCAATCCTGTGTGAAGTGCTGGAATTACAAAAAAGGTGGCTTCTACCTCCTTCTACACTGCATTGTGATAGTTTCATATCAAACGTCTGCAAAAACTCAGATAATTCTGTCTTAAGGATGAGGAAAGGTCAAGGAAAGACAAAAAGGAGGTGACAGCTGAAAAAGGTTAAGACAATCTCTAAAAACAGATTATACTCACAATATTATAAGATATTCTAGAATTAAGTCATTTGTTCATTACCAGTATTTTATTAGTGTTCCAAAATAGCTGTATCACTAATACTTTACAATTTTGTAAATTGTTATTCCACTTCCAAATAGTTCTCATATTGGTCTAACTACTCAGCTACAATAAAAAACAATAAGGTTTAGAGAAAGGATTGCATATTATATAGTTATTGGTAAAGAAGACTTGCTTAGATAACACTTTTTAAGCCCCATTAATAGTACTCACATTTAAGTTATTAAAAAGTCACTCTAGACTTAATTTGTTTTTAATGAGCTAGATTCAGGAGGCTCAAGACATTTCTTTACTGATTCCAAACACTTTGTTAGCAAAATAAAAACAAGTAGAAGCATCCAAATACATTTTTAAGATTTTAGGATACTTGTTATTTCCTCAATATACATCTTATCATCATCACCCTGAAATTGGAATTTTAACAAAACTGGTGATAAATACTATAAAATGGAAAAGGATGTCCTTTATGAAAATGGCTCTAGCACTATTTCTTCTAGGGTTCCAATCTATGTACAATTAAAGCACAATAAACTACAGGAAATGAAATGTTAATGCTTGTTTTGTATCAGCATTAGTATTTTAGGCCTAAAAAGCTAATTTAAAAAAAACTGATATGGGATGATATTCAAGACACATTATTTAATTTTAAAAAGCAAGGGTCAGATCAACAATATATTTAGCAGAATATTTCAGGGGAGAAAATCCTCCTTTAAAACTTAATTTATACATGTACCAATTTTATGTCTATAAATATACCTCAAAAGTCCTGGAAGAATATGTGTGTCTAGAAAAGGGACTGGATGTGGGAAAGGTGATTAACAGGGACACAGTGCTTTATTTTATTTAATGTTAGAGATTTTTAGGATGAACAGATTGGTAATTTTTTTAAATTTAATTTTTTACTTGTTCTTTTTTCCATCTTAAAAGATGGCCAGTGAAAAAACTAAGAAGTTAGATACTAAGAAAGACCTGAGGCCAAACGGGCTAACTTCAGGATCAAGGCCAAGAAGCCTACCTAACCTTAAATCCTAGAAGGCAAATGGGCTGCAAGCCTGCCTGCAGCCACAGGTCCCTTCTAGCCAGAGGCTTTGGCAGAGACTTCGAATCACTAAGGTTTTCCAGAGGTATACTACTGTACACCAACTCTGAAACCAAAGTTGAAGGATTATTCCTACTGTCATAACACCAATTCCTGGTGATAAGAACAAAGATACCAGAACAGTTAAAACAGTCACCCTTTGAAAACAAGGGATACAGAGAGATGTAAGATAACTGAATGCAATCTACAATCTGGAAGCACTGTTGGGATGGTTCTACTATTACCCTCTAGCTACTGCAGAGGAGAACGTGTGGCTTTCCTGAAGCAGCTGAGCAGTGGCTCCTTGGGACCAAACCACTAAATGGACCACTAACTATTATGGTTGAGATTTCTGATGTAAAAAATTTAAACCACTTCAATGATGCATGCTCCTACGTACTAAAAAAAAGTGAGCCCTTCAACACAGAGAAAGATAAAAGGTTTCCAGGCAAAACAGAAAAGCACAGATTGGCAAATTCCAATCAAAGCCATAGCTAGTCAGTTTCTGTACCCTCTCTCAGGAATATAATTAATCCTTTCTGCAAAGAACTCAAAATAAGTAAACTAGAAAAGTGTGTTTTCTTCCCAAGTCTAATAAAGCAGTCTCTTGCAAATCTATTCAGTTGCAAAGGTAACTTCATATCAAAGGATAGCTGTTGTCCAGAAACCAGATTATTCTCAATTCAAAACAGAACATAAATGTCAATATATTCTGTTTGCTATTCTTAAGCTTTTTAGGTACTATTTTAATAGTCCAATTATGAACACCATATTAAATCTCAATTAGAAGAGGCTTACCAAATGTCAATGGAAATGAAATAATATCGTATCTTTCAATTTACTTTTTAAATATATAAATATGGTGTTTTAGTCTCCAGTTAAGACACTGAAGTATTCTAATAGTCTGCTTTCCACTAAGAAGTTTATTTCAACTTTATCACTCACTCGTGTTCAGCCACATCCGGTAGATAAGCAGCATTCTCTTGAGATGGATGGGCCATAAAAACAACATCAAGATTTTTAAAAGCCCCTGCTTCAATTAAATCAATTTTGCCACCACCATCTTCTTCTGCAGGGGTTCCCAGGACAATTACCTAGAAAGAAATATCTGTGTCAGAGCAAAAGGACAATAAAAAATCCTAGCAGGAAAATTTCAAACAGGTTCTCTACTCACAATCTACATCAAACTATACAAAGAGATTTTGTTCTCTGACCTTTAAATAATGCAGTGGGCATAAATCTGTGATGCTAAAATAATCACAAACTTTCAATTTACATTATTATATCAATTTGGTGCAAAGTATGTACTAAAGCCTCTACAGGAAACTGTCCCTAATTTTATAACACAATTTTATGTAACTAATGTTAAAGATGAAAAAAGATAAATACTATTTACTAAGTTCCTCAAAATTCTTTAGGATTAACTTCTTAGAGCTTCTTTTTGACTAAGTCTTTTAGTATATATATGTAATTATTCTGGTAAGGAACTTTCTAATTACTTATCAGTTATCCTCACAACAACCCTGTGAGGTAGGTGAGTGATGTGGATCATCATTTTAGAGAGGGCAGTTTTGAGGCATAGAGTGAAGTGTCTTGCCACAGGTCACAGAGCAAGTCTTCAGGCAGAGCTGCGATTAGATATCCTAACCTTCAGGCCTGAACTCTGAATCTTTACCAAGTTACCTCTTTAAAAGGTCTTAATGCATTAATCCTTTATGAAAAGCATTAAATAAATCTTAATACCACAGTTAGAAACGGCCAACTATTACACAAACTTACTAATTCGATTCCACCAGCTCAACCAGGCAGACTTATTGGTCACCAAACACCTAATTAAACAAAAGAAAACTTTACAGAATAAACGTTTTACTTTGATATTTAAGCTTAACTTCTTCAAATAATTTTTAAAAACAAAGAAAAATTATCTATAAACAACTAATACACTTTCAAGATCACATAAAGAACACAATGAAACAAGACAGAAAGTCTTCGCTTGCAAAGAGAATCATATGAATTCCATTTTCAGATCAGACAGATAACCTTGCTGAAGCTGAGTATTACCATTCAAAATCTTAAGTGTGTACATTTCCCAAAGTCTTGCTTTATTTAGAAATTAGAAAGCACCCAAACTCTTAAATCAAGCTGCTTTTTACTCTTAACCCTTGACTCATTAAATCTGATGACTTTCCAAGTTAAATCTTGCTGACTTCTCTGAACCTTTCATAAACCTGGTTAAAGATAAATCTCTCCACTGTTTCATGCAAAAAAGCAAAGGATACACCCTCCCCCTCAAAAAACAAAAACCTAGCCAGATTAAAGACAAGGCCCAAAGGCAGAGAAGAGAAGGCAGCTAAAGAGAAAAAGCCACAAAAGACGGAGTTGTTAAGATAAAAGAGAAAGGTTACTAACACTGGGAATAAACATAGGCTAAAGAATATTAAAATACAACATTAGTCTTTCCCTTAACCTGAATGGTGTTGATTGAATCTTAGCTCACAGAATGAAGAACATACCATCTGGAAAAAGAGTAACACAAGTTTAAACTGGCTCTACGACTAACATAAACGACATCTCCCCGTTTAAAGGATCTAGCTATTTTTTTTAAATCGCGAAATACACATTAAAACTTAAGGATCAACTCATCTATGTAGTTAATGTTCACTCTCTTCCCATTTTTTGGTATACTTGTACAGATTTTGTAGTTCTAACGACTGAAAATTTCCTACCCAAATACCAATGATTCGAATCACAACAGCTCCTAGGACTGCCACAAACAAAGATTTGTTGGAGCCTAACAAAGGGGGGCCGTATGTTTCCCTACAATAACTACTTCTTCCTCAGATTGCACCACCTTGTCAGCAAATTGCGGTTGCTTCTGTCACCAAAAATAAGCCGTAACGAAAACCAGGCATGGTTCTAAGTTCTTTCCCAAGGAAGAGAGTCCACGCAATTGTTTACGACTACACAGGAAAGAAAAAGCAAAACTCTGCAAAATGTCGCTAGGTCGGAAACTCATGGACTACCGACTTTGATGCTGGGATTCTGCCTACTAGCAAAGGCCAAGACGTCGAGTGTGGTCCCCTACACATTCCCAGGGTGGGAGGGGATGGATGAGCACGGGAAGCGCCGGTATCCGCCCTTCTCCGGTCGGTCCCGGCCTGGGCAGGCGATGGGAGTCCCACGCTTGGGCCCCACCTCACCTTCACCGGCAGAGGCGGCCCGGGGAGGCCCTCCAGGGCCCCTCTCACGCCCAGCGCGGCTGCCGCCCCGACCTCGGCGATCAGATTGTGGCCGCAGGCGTGCCCGATGCCGGGCAGCGCGTCGTACTCGCAGAGGAAGCCCAGGTGCAGCGGGCGCAGCGCCGCCAAGCCCCACGGCGGCCCCCACTCAGCGCGGAAGGCCGTGGCCAGCTGGTAGTGCGGCTGCACCGCCCACGACCCGGCTGGGGGCTCGCTCTCGAAGAAGCGCGTCAGCACGCCGTGGGCATGGTGCTCCTCGTAGGCCAGCTCGGGCTCGCTCCAGATCGCGCGGCTCAGGGCCCCCAGGCGCTCCGCCGCCTCGTCGATGCACTCCGAGGCGCGCAGCTTCAGCAGCTCCAGCTCCGACAGGCTGGCGCAGGCGCCCCCCTCCACGGGCCGCTCCTCGCCGGGTCTCATAGCGCCCAGCGCCGGTGACCGGTCAACGCTCCTCTGGATGCCCGCTGGATCGCTCCCTCCTTGCGGCCCACCGCGCCTGCGCACGCGCCCGGCGTCCGCTCAGGTCGTCCCCAAAGCTCCCGGAGACCCGCCCCGAGCCCCGGGGCCCCGCCTCCAGCGCCTCGCCGGAAACGTGCTCCGCGCCTTCTGCGGCCGGCAGGTGCTCTACCTTGGGGGCTTAGGGGGTGCTGGGAAGGGCCCGGGTTGGGGGCTCGTGGTTCCATCCCCTTGACTTAACTGACAGCTGATTTATGCTCTAAACTCATTTTTACTTTTCCGTTGTTGCTTATTTCCCACAGCAGCAGAATGAGAACGGTTTTATTGGCATCAGGGACGGAGTGGAATATGGTCCACTGAAAAACGTCACTCCTTTCTAGAATGGTAATAAAAACTTGATACAAGTTTTTTAGTTCATGAATCTCAGTGTCAGTGTAAATGTTATACGAAGAACACTGGTTAGACTCTGCGAACTTAAGTTTTCGGTACTGCACCTGCTTTCTTCTCTTTGACGTTGCTGTATTATATAAAAGCTGCAACTTTTAAAACACTGCAACACTTTAGAACTGTTCAGCAACTACGACAGTTTAGACCTGTTTAACAACTGCAGCAGTTTAGAATTGTCTAGAACAGCATCAGGAATGTAGTAGGTGCAAGATATGTATTCGTTATTATAGTCTATTTGAGTAGAGTAAAACTAAGAATTTAAAATGTTTTTTTAATAAAGCCCAAACCAAAGAATTAATAAAAAGATTTATGATCATAGATATTCACTATTTTGTTGACTTGATGGGTTTTTAAAAATACTAACAGCTTTGAGAGAGAAAATATTTTTCTGACTAGTTTTGTTTATGACTTTGATACTGAACTCAAGTAACATGATGTGCACAGTTGGTGTTCACATTATAACTCGGTTTCAAATAACCCAATGAAGAAATTCAAGACGTCATACTCTTGTTTTTCTCCAGAGTGAAGCACAAAGTCTGAAAAACTGTTGTTGATGATATAACTATTAATAGCACTGTGGAAATTTATATTCTAAAGTGTTCCACATATTGAAAGCTTCCATCAGCTTTTCATACTCTATCATCTCTTTCCTTAATTTGTCACAATTGGGTTAAATGGAAAGTAGTATATTCATATAATATGGCAAATTTAGTTTTTGAAAAGGAAGCTAACATACATAAAGACTATCTACTACTGTTTTTAACTACTGTATATACTAACAATATCAGAGTGAATGTCACATTTTAAATCTGAAAATACTGTTGTCCTCGGTTAACACCCTAACTGAAACACAGCCATAAAGACAACAAATATGGTATTAAATTCCTGGACCCTCTTGTCTATGCTTAATAAATATGCTTACCCAGATACACTACTGAGAAAAATCCCTCTGTGTCTATGAGATTCAATTGTGCTCAGTTGGTTGAGTTAAAAAACGGCCTTGTTTGAGCGAAAACAATGGGTGACATTTGTAGAGCACGCAGTCTGTGGCAGACACTTGGCATGCGCCAAGTGCTTTACAGGTATTAACTCATTTAATTCTCATAACAGCTTTTGAGTTTGTTAATGTGATTGTTTATCTTCGCTTTACAGATGAGGGGGGTCCAAGTTTACACAGCTAGTAAACAGTGAATCCAGTATAGAACAGAAACCAGTCTGGCTCCAGTGGCCTACTTTCAGCCACCATGCTCTCTATTGCTTATGTAAGTAGACATCCAAATTCTTACACGCCTCCCCGGTTTGTCTATTTACATCAGAACCCATAACAATCACTCATTGTAAATAAATTTACTGCAGCAACCCTGCCTGTTGACATCAGTAGTACCCATGTTTGCTTGCTTTTATCAGGCAGCTATAAACAACAGAAAATGGCTCCATATAAATTCTAGATAGAAGCTGCTGTTTATATTGCTTGTTATGAATTAACAAAGCTGTCACTTGAGGTGGAGGAGATAGATTCATTTCAAGCTCTGTTCAGTGGATGTGCACGTGCATGCATATATGTGTTGAGTTTCCGTTGTTGGCGGCCTAGATTTCTTTTTTTTCCTGACTTATTTATATTTATTTATTTTTATTGAAGTGTAGTCAGTTTACAATATTGTGTCAATGTCTGGTGTACAGCATGGTGTTTCAGTTATACATATACACACATATATTCGTTTTTATATTCTTTTTCATTATAGGTTACTACAAGATATTGAATGTAGTTACCAAGAAACCTATACTTCTTACATTTAGTGCTTTGTATCCTTAATTTGATTTATTTAATAAATTGTAATAATTTGTTGAAGGTATATCTTCCCCTCCAGTTTTTGAACTCTTCTGCTTCCCCGCCATGTTCTACCACCTAACTAGCATGGTATGGTGGTGACACAGCCCTTCCTTATCAGCAAGTGTTTGCTGGCTGATTATTCCGCTTGCATCTAATAAGCTAGTTGCGTTATGGGCACAGTTAGCCACTCACCTGTGCTAACTACCTGCACACACTGTGTGTATCAGTGTTCATGCTTCTCCCCAGACTTCCCAGTCCCTTACCTGTGGGAGTTGAGGGGCAGGAAGAGTGGCTTCTGGAAACTGATGGAGTTGGACGTAGGGCCTTCTTGAATCTGGGCAGTTCAGTAATTCTTACTATTATTTTCATTTATATCCATAACATTCATACCACTGTCTACCTCTATGAGCTGCTGCTAAGGAGGCTGTAGTTATTTTTACTAGAAACATTAAAAAAATCAGGTATGAGGTATAGGATGCTTCCAGATATAGCTGAGGCTATATCTGGAAAAAATAATACAGTACCCAGAATTTAGTATTAAGCTGTTAATTCTGATCTTTGCTTTGGAGGAGAGGTGGGTAGAGAGAGTTCTCATTGAAGAACTGGTTTTAAAGTACAAAGATACATCTTCTCTCACTGCTCAGAAAGCAAGCCTCCATGACACCTGACTCCATAACTTTCAGAACAAGAAAGTCGTGACAAATAAGTGCTGTGGTGAGAAGAGTAGACTGAATGTTTCCTTTCCCTTGGAAAAGCAGTGTTATTCATGACTGAAACACGAGCCAAACTGTACAAGACTATGCTGGATATTTTTCTGGACTTCAAATTCAGAACTCCTTTTGGCAAGACAACAGACTTTGATGTGGTTTATTTTCTTTTAATTAGGATAAAATAAGATAATAAAGTAAAATCTTCAACTTAGGCTTGCAAAGCATGACCTCAGTGAGAAGAAAAAATATTTTGAGAACCCAGAAAAAGAAATTGAATGAAAAACTAGATAGCACATTAAGAAATCACTTCTGAAAAGAAAAGAAATTAATTCTGGGCTAAGATGTTGGAAAAGCTGGCTGTCATTTGGCCGAAAGTAGTGATCCAAGAAAGTAGGTCAACAGAGGGCTGAAATTTTGATTGGGGCTGAAGGGACACAGAGGAATTGTGTACTCATTGTTAAGGAAATAAAACTTTATCCAGACAATGAGTAACTACCCGATGCTGTTAAATAGGGGAGAAGTAAAACCAGATTTTTGTTCTGGAAGAATAATTGATGACTAGGTGGAAGATAAGTTGGCAACAGAGAGACTTTGATCTGAGAGAAGCTAAAAGCTTCTCGCAAAGTCCCAGGAATCCAGGAACCTTCCATAGACAGAAGTGATCAGACCTGATGCCTGACTGAATGTGTTTGGAGGAGGGGGACATGATGGAGAAAAGAAGGAAAGATGACTGAAGTTTTTAGTGTGAACAGCTGGAGGGTAAAGTCATTCAACAAAACAGGGGCAACGGGAGCGTGAAGGGCCAGGTGATGGATATGCCTGAGAGGCAGTGGATGCCGCCAGCCAGGAGACGATCAGTGGGCTTAGGAAAGAGGGAGAGTCAGGAAAGTGCATGTCCATGTACCTACTATGCATAATGGTTGCACCTAGAGGAGAATTAAACCATCCAGGGAGTGAATGAGTAGGCAGGAAAAATCTTAAGCTGAGGAAGAAACTCTGGAGCACAAAAACAAAAGGAACGAGCAAAAACATCTGGTGGGAACCTTGCTTCTCTTGGGTCAGGTTCTATGACAACTTGTTTTCAAGTTCTGTATAGATTTCTTCAAATGACCCATGAGGTAAAGGCAGCTATTTTAAAGCCTGGAATGTCCTGGTACTAAGTTACTTGAGGCTCCCTTTGACTTCCCTCCCCCTTGGCGGTGAGATTAACTGCTCTGCTGACCATAACTGTTCCTGGAGATGAGGACAGTGAGGTACTGTCATAGAGGAGAGGCTTCTCGGCCCAATTTCCTAGGGCCTGATACTACAGCACTGAGAACACACAACCTGGCTTGTGCTGGATGAGATCGTTTCTCTACTAAAGTGAGAGTCCAGGAAAACGGAGAGAAATTTTATGGCTCCCCTACCCTTGTTGATACAGCATTGAGAGCTTGGAGCCAATGCAGTGCTTGAGGGTTCTTCAAGCAATTCCTCTCTCGAACAATGTGTACACCTTGACCTTGATCATACCGTAGTTAATAATTACCTTTACTAAAGCATTCACCTCAAAACTTCTCGGTCATTTTGGTGGTTGCTAGCAGGAATAGATGGCATGGATGGTCACAGAGTGCTTAAAATTCTCAAGATATTTTATGAAAGATGTAATGAAGAGCCATTAATACAATTAGAAATGTGTGGTCTAAAAATTAATAAATAAATACCTAGCAATTAGAGACATGATGGAAGATGAAACAGGAAGCAAACTAGACATTTACAATAAAACTGATTAAGAAAATACAATTGCAATGTTCCCCAAGGTCTTCTGCATAAAGTGCCTTCCTCTTCTGTTTTGCTACCAGGCATGAGACCAAAATAGGGAAAAATGAAACACTGGTGGAAACTTCTGGCTAACCAGAAAAAGATACAAAAGCCAAGTTAAGTCTTTTTACTAGTTAACATTTTAAAATATTTACTATTTGTTAATATGGCACAAAATAAACCTCAGGCAATTGGTTAAATTGAAACTGGAGCAAAGGTAGAAGATTCAGTGGCTAGAGAGAAGTGATCAAAGGGTACAACGTTTCAGTTATGCAAGATGAAAAAGTCCTAGAGATCTACTCTACAGCCTGGTACCTGTGTTGACAATATTAAAAATTTGCTTAGAGGGTAGATCTTATATTAAGTGTTCTTATCACACACACACACACACACACAAAAATAAAATAAAGAAGGCAGGAGGAAACTTTGAGAAGTGATAGATATGTTTATGGCATAGACTGTGGTGATGGTTTCACAGGTATATACTTAAATCCAAAGTTACCAAGTTGTACACACTAAAAATGTACGGCTTTTTGTATGTCAATCATACCTCAATAAAGTGCCTTATTAAAAAAAAAGAAATGCCTGTAAGAACCTCAAAGCCTTCCAAGTGTTGTAAAAATTTCTTCCAGAGCATGGTGATTTCTAAGTTAAAAGGTTTAGAGGATTTGAATCAACTCTAGGGATGGTTCCCAGTTTAGCTTAAGTAATGGCTGAGAACATTTAAATATTAGTAGTTATGGTAACAAACTATAGGTGAGGTTGCATTTTTGAAAACATGCCTCTAAATTGGGTGGCCTGTGTTTATGTAGTGACAGAGGCAGGGACCTCGTCCTGGCCCTGACACTACCTGGGCCCCCTCAGGCCATTCAGGTACTCACCTGCAAAGTGAGGACATTGGACTCAGTTATGTGTAAGACCCATTCTAGGATAAAGGTACTCCTCTGGAATCCCATTCCTTAATCATGCTGCTTCCTTGCTTCAATAAAATATTTTCTTTTTTAAAGCACAATTTAGTAGTAAGACACACTTTTCTCTTTGATTTAGTTGCTTATGGATGGGGAGAATAAAAGGACCTATTACAATCTAATTATTCTGATGGTTTCCTCCCATTCCCTTTCCCTTTTTGCTCTTTATTTTCTTTTAAAATGTCATTTTTCTTATTTCTCACATTTAAATGTAATCCATCATAAATGTTTCCTCATCTATAAAATGGAAATAATGGTCCCTGTATAAAAATCTCACAGCTAAATTGTTACATGAATTAAATGAAGTTAGTTTATGTAAACACTTGGAACAGTTCCTGGTATATAATTGTATAAGCACTCAAAAATGTTAGTTATTAGGTATATCAAGCCCTTCCCCTGCATCTCTTCACTGACAAAAATCCAGGCATCCAAAGTGCTTTGAAAGAAAATAATAGAATTTCTGCAATCATGAGAAATAGCAACAGTATTAGAAATCACAAATCTCCAGTCTTTTCTGCAGTTCTTGAAATACTGTTAAAACACAGCATCTGTAACTCAGTGACCTGCTGACTGAAGTAGATGCATCACCACCATCAAATGACTTAGGTAGTAATGTTTTAACTGGAAATATCTCCTTTGTTCAAAAGTGACATTTCAGTGCTCTCCAAGGTGAATCTGGCGTTGGCATCTCCAACGCTGTGTACCAGGCCATGCCATCTGCAGACGCAGAATTTCATATAATGTGCAGTCCTTTTATGCCTCTGTGCCTTTATCTACTGTATTAGTCTGCCTGGGCTGCTGTAGCAAAATACCAGAGACTAGGTAGCGTGAACAACAGAAATTTATTTACTCACTGTTCTGGAGGCTAGAAGCCCAAGATCAAGTTGCTGTCAGGATTGGTATTTGGTGAGCTCTCTCTTCCTGGCTGCAGACAGCCATTTTCTCACTGTGTCCTCAAAGGACCTTTCCTCTGTGCTGGGGAGGGAGCGGGGCGTGGGGCAGAGAAAGAGAAAGAGAGGTATCTGGTGTCTTTTCCTCTTCTAATAAGGACACCAATCCCATTGGATTAGGAGTCCATCCTTCTGACCTCATTTAGCCTTAATTACTGCCCTAAAGGCTTTCTCTCCAAAGATAGTCACACGAGGTGTCAGGTCTTCAACCTATGAATTTGGGGGAATACAGTCCATAACATCTACCCAACACCAGCAGTCCAAAATAACTACATATCAGTAAAGCAGACAATTTGTTTCAAGTAAATACTCATTATAGGCTATAATAATAAGTATTTCTAAAAGGAAACATCTATGATAAACACATACACAGAATTAGATAAATTATTCATAAAGACTTCCCAAATATTTTCCTTGAGAAGCTGGAAATTCTTAATGTGCACTTATGATAATATTAGAATTGAAAATGTTCATTTCCTTTTAAGACATCATTCCTTGAAATTTCATGTTTTTTCATAGTGATAAGTATGAATCAAATTAGAGGGTTCCTCAAAAGCTATATTTTACAGTCCTATTTGCTCTAATAAATTTTTATGTCCAGAGAAAATTATAATTTGAAAAGACACATACACCTCATTGTTCACAGCAACACTATTTACAATAGCTAAGACTGGAAACAACCTGAGTGTCCATTGACAGAAGGCTGGATAAAGATGTGGTGTGTGTGTATATATATATATAATGGGATATTACTCAGCCATAAAAAAGAATGAAATAATGCTATTTGCAGCAAAATCGATGGACCTAGAGATTATCATATTAAATGAAGTAAATCACACAAAGAAAAATATCATATGATATTGGTTATATGTGGAACCTAAAAAAAAAATACAAGTTTTATTTATAAACTAGAAATATACTCATGGGCATAGAAACCAAACTGTGGTTAACCAGGGGTGGGGTGGGAGGGGTTGAAGGGGTGGGGGATAGATTAGGAGTTTGGGATTAATGGATACACATTACTACATATAAAACAGATAAACAACAAGGACCTACTGTACAGCACAGGGAACTATATTCAGCTTCTTGTAATGAGCTGAAATGGGAAAGAATCTGAAAAAAAAATGTGTATGCATATGTATAACTGAATCGCTTTGCCATATACCTGAAAGTAACATCGTAAATTGACTGCACTTCAATAAAAAATAAGAATTAAAAAAAAATTTATGTCAACTAACAAAAATTTAATTATTGTTACTATTATAAGCTTCTTGACTTCACTAAAACTAGATTCCTTTGTTATAAATTGTTATAAAATGTTATTAATATGGCCTAGAAGAAAAATTCATTCAAGCTGAATTATGAGAAAAGATATAGTTAATTCAATATTTTAATTTTTTTCGGGCAGATATGATAGCTCGCCAGTTTTAGGAAATCTGAAATGTCACTTCTGTTATCATTTCAGAAAAACAAATACTTTATTCGTTGTCTGATTCATACCAAATGGCAGCAATTGTTGCTCTCATTTTTTTTTTTTCTCGTCTAAAATTAGCTTATAATTTTACCCAAGTGTTGTTGTTGCCAAGAGGTCAGCTTCTTTCTCCAGGAACACTTGACCATGCAGAGATCTGCAATCAGGAGGACATGTAATACGGATCTATCATGTTGCTTTGAAAGCTTCCAAGCCCGGATTGGACCATAACATTCAATACCAGAGTTTAGCACAGAACAAAGTTAATTGTGGAACAGTGTATACTATTGAGTGGAGGTGAACCAAAATTTTAGCTAAAGTGGGAATAAAAGGCCTAAAGTCAAAGTTATTACACTGAAATAGCCAAGGTTTATGCTCATCATTAAAAGACACAGACCCTTAGGGGCAAAAAATTAAAATAAATAAATAAATAAATAAATAAATAAATAAATAAATAAATAAATAAAACAAACAAGAAAAAAGAAAAAATAGAAAAAAAGAGACAAATCCTATACCAGATAATTTGTGAATAATAGAGAAACTATGGAAATAAACTAACAATGCAACGCGTATGAAAAAGAGAAGAAAAAAGGGAGTAAGGAAACATTTTCTAGCTGTGACATTTTTACATTGCTATAGTCTTGTCTAAATATTTTTATTTTAAAAATTAAGTCTGCAATAAATACTGTAAAATACAGACACAAAAATACATATTTTTAGCCCAGGGAATACACAATAAAGGTGAAGTTTAAGAAAACAAACTAGGTGGGGGAAGCATATAGCTCAATGGTGGAGTGTGTGCTTAGCATGCATGAAGTCCTGGGTTCAATCCCCAGTACCTCCTCTAAAAATAAGTAAATAATTAAAAAAAAATTACCACCTTCCCCCACAAAAGTAGGAAATTTTTAAAAATTAAAACAAGAAAACAAACTAGTATAAATTAAATAAGTGAAGAGGCCAAGACTGCCAATTTATAACCAGCCTATTTGTCTGCTTTCAATAAATGGCTAAATAAGTTTTATGCACAATCATATTAAACCAGAGTTTCTACCATTGCACAGTAGGATAATCTATCATCACTGCTAATCCAAGATAAGTTGATCTTCAAATACCTAATGCAAAATGAAAAAAACATTAAAAGGACAAAACAGACAAAAAATAAAACAAATACCAAACGCTGTGAATTAAACAAATTCCACAAACTTTAACCTAGATTCTAGTTTCAAATTTCCAAATTCTTTCTATAAAGTGCTTCTTATGTCCCTTTTTTGGCGTTTGAGTACTAATATTTCCAGAGCTTTATTGTTTTTAAATCCATATAGAAATCCAGAAAATATTTGTTGCTTAACTTTGGTTGACTCGGTACCTGAAACAATTACTAGTAAAGCTTCAGTAGAATTGAGACCCATGTATGTAAGGAAATTACAGGGAATTACACAGAATCAGCTTAACAACCCATGATTTTGACAGGACAGCAAGGCTCTGTGGAAGTTGAAAAACCTTAAAAGCTGATGAACAATCCGAAAGAAACATCGTATGAAGAATATCGATTGATCTGTAAGGTGAAAGCACTGTAGTGCTGGATTCTACTTTTAGCCTTATAATTTCATATCAGAGAAATTGTCCACCATCCCTTTGCTACACTGCCTCTTTTTTTAACTTATGATGAAGTGTAGAATTGACCAAAAGAGAAATATATTCTGAGGAAATGTATACAATTAATAAGTGTATAAAACATGGGTGTTTTCTGAGTATGAAAGTATGTGTGGTGCTCACTTCAGCAGCACAAACACTAAAATTGGAAGGATATGGAGATTAGCTTGGCCCCTGCGCAAGGATGATGTGCAAATTCGTGAAGCATTCCATATTTTAAAAGAAAATCTGCATGATGTATCTGATTAGAAGTTATACAAAGCATTAAAGCATCATGTGGATGTACATGTTTGAAAAATACTTGATTAATAAGTTAGAAATAAACTGTACTAAATGAGCAGATTTAGGTGAACATGACTCACTTGGTAAGAATGTGTCTTTGTCAGCAAGGTGCTTGGAAATCGGGCCAATAAAGAGAATGAGACCTCAGAGTTTGGAGTTCCTGCAACCACAAAAAAGAAGGAGAAACAGAAGTGAAACAGGAGAAATTAGGCAGAAGCCAATGATTGAAATCACAGGGAAGTGTTGGGTTTGTGAATAAAAGGATGTTCCCGAGTCTCATTCAACTCAAGAACATTTGGGGCTTGGTGGCTGTTGTTTTCCCTCGTGCCATGATTACAAAAGCCTAAATAAACTAAAGTGTTCCTGGGTAAATGTTATCCCACCTGTCCCACCTGGGAGCAAATATATTGTGAAGCTAATGGGGCTTAAGCCTCAGGACCCCTCACTTGCACAAACCCCTTCCAAGCCCATTAAGAGCCTAGAAGTGATTTCATATGGTCATATGTTTGGGTCAAATTTGCCAAAGATAATTTCATTCACAGTCAGTTAAGACCACTATTTCTTTTCATTCTGACATTCCCTCTGATAAGCTTCCCCTTAGTCATGTCATCACCAAGCATTTTGGCATCTAGTTAATGGGAAGTTGCATACACTGGTTTGGGTTTCGTAGAATATGATCGTGTGTGATGCAGTATTTCTGTGTAGAGGGAAGTATTGCTAACCGTCCAGGTATAGAAATGGCTTCCCGGAATATTTCTACTGCCTGCTGTGCCAAGTCACATGGGATCCTGTCATGAAAAGATGCAGGGCCAGAGGTTATACTGCAGTGTGACCTTATCCTACAGTGGATGGCACCATAAGTATGTGGGAGTGGAGAAGAAACAAAGTTTAAGATGAAAGGAGGTACCAATTTGAGAAGATACATATGCCCCAATATTCACAGCAGCACTAATTATAATAGCCAAGACATGGAAGCAACCTAAATGTCCAATGATAGGTGATTGGATAAAGAAGATGTGGTATATTTATACAATGGAATACTACTCAATCATAAAAAAGAATAAAATAATGCCATTTGCAGCAACGTGGATGGACCTGGAGATTATCATACTAGGTGAAGTAAGCCAGACAGAAAAAGAAAAATACCATATGATGTTACTTATATATGGAATCTAAAAAATGACACAAGTGAATTTATTTATAAAACAGAAACAGACTCACAGACATAGAAAACAAACTTATGGTTACTAAGGGGGAAGAGGGGAGGGGGATAAATTAGGAGTTTGGAATTAACAGATATAGATGACTGTATGCAGAATAAACGAACAACAAGAACCTACTGTTTAGCACAGGGAACTATATTCAATAGCTTGTAATAACCTATAATGGAAAATAATGTATATGTATTTGTGTATAGGTATATGTATGATTGTAAATCAACTATACTTAACTAAAAAAAATAAAAGAAGAAAAAAATGAAAGCAAGTAAAAAAGTCAGTCTATTAGAAATTCGTCCAGTCACTAGATATGTCAAATTGTTAAGGAGAGTAGCCTATTTTTATCTCCCTAGTCAAAAAAAGAGTTCTATCCTGTCAGCCCTGTCAGCAACATACTCAGTAATGCAATGTACACAATTATAAATGTGCTGTAGTCTTTCCCCCTCTTTTGAAGGAGGTTGTGCATGATAGAACTCATCAGAATTACTGTGTTACTATAAAAGAAGTCTGGTATTAGTCTGGGGCAACCCCACAGCCACAGGGACCAAGGCTCCTGTATTTCTGCTCTGTCATCCTCACTATGTGGCTTCCTTTGTGAGTTCAAGGTAACTGCTGGCACTCCAGGGATCACGTCCACATTCCAGGCAATAGGAAGAAGGAAGAAGAGAAGGCTAAGAGGATGTGCCCCATTGCTGAATCAAATCCCTTTAAGGGGCCATTCCAGGAGTTTCTCATAGCATTTCCCTTTGGGCCAGAACTTGGTTGTGTTGCTCCAGCTAGATGCAAAAGGAGGCTGAGATGTGTAGTCTTTTCAGATAGGTGATCTGCTGCTAGAAAACAGCTTGGAACATGGCAAGCAGGCAGACAAGTGGAGACTTAAAGCAGGGAAAGCTGAAATTTAAGCATCTATGTTGGAAAAGCCAAAAAACAACAAAAAATGGCTTTGGAATTGGAGGCAACTGTCACTTTGAGTGTGGTGTGGACGAAAAACGAGATTTTTTGAAAGTCTGTGTAAGAAGCAGCTAGATCTCTAGATGCCAGCCCTAACATTGCACAGCCAGGTGCCTGAACCTTTCCCGCCCCAGTAGAAAAAGACATCTGTTCTCACCGGAAAAACTGAAACAGAGCTCTAGCCTCTGGGATATGTCAGGGAAGGAAGACAAAAGGTAAAGCAGGGAGGTTCCGTTAAATTCTACATACCGAGTTGTGAGAACCTTACTCCCCTGCCCCTACTCAACTCTTAGAATAGTAGCAGCCAGGCTTACACTCTCTCCCGAAAAATAGGACAACAACAATTACGACAAAACAAATAAAAAGCCAGCTCAAGAGAAAAATCTGCAGATGCTAATACCTGAGGGTCTACCAGGTAAAGCCTGAGTACAGGTCTATAGTAAACTGTACAGTGAAGCCACCAGTTAACACCCTGGCCAAGCTTCCAAGACATTTTTGGTGCTTCTCTCTTGAATAAGAACAGAAAGCCAAGAATCACTAGATTTTTAAAAAAAATTTTTTAACATTTTTTATTGAGTAATAGTCATTTTACAATGTTGTGTCAAATTCCAGTGTAGAGCACAATTTTTCAATTATACATGAACATGTATATATTCATTGTCACATTTTCTTTTGCTGTGAGCTACCACAAGATCTCAAGAATCACTAGACTTCTGAAGAACGTCTCTGCAAGATCGCCCTATTGCCAATCTAAGGACGTGTGAGCTTGAGTCCCAGAGATGCCTGCGACCGACACTAGTGCTAGTTCTGAAGCTCTGAGTTCAAGGAAGCATGTGTTGCCCCGAGAGGCGGAAGGTGATAATGAAAAAGACTGTGTTCATGCTCAGACCCTGTGCTGCACTGTGCTCTGTCTTGTTTATTGTACATCCCAAGACTAATGGGGGGGGGTACTCCTGGTTCTAGTGTGATGGTCTCTGACATATATCAGGATTGGCTTAAGTGCAAAACTGCTTCAGGCTTTCAACCCCTAAAATTAACCAATGCAGCTGCTGCTACTTCTGTACTGAAAATGAATTTTTGACCTGCTACCAGACGCTGGTTGAGACGGCACCACAATTGACGGACAGCTAAAACAAAAGGTTCCAATCATTTCCTGGGTGATGTCAGAGAAACAGTGGAATAAGGAAGGAGCATCCCAGTCAATCGCATTGAATTAACGTGACCAATACGTTCAGGAACATGGGAAAGGGACAGCACAGGAGGGGTCTGGAGAACTCATGGACCAGAGGCATTGTCCCCATTACATGCTGTCTCTCTGACAACAGGAACTGGAGTGAAGAAGGATGCGACTAAGCTTTATTTATTGATGGCAGTGTCCACAACCCTTGTAGTGGAAGGCAAGGGAAAGTCAGCCTGGAAGACCCACTTATATATGATGTGGCTGGCTGTACATCCCAGAGTCTTAGCTTAGTTTCTCCTGAAAGCAGGGTTGGTGACTCATTTGGAAGATAATTCCCCCTAAACAGGAGAGTGACACAGGCAAGGAGAGAAAGCCAATAAAATGTGTGTTATCGAATGGTTATCACCATGCCCAGCGAGGGCTTAATCCTGCTTGGGACCCTCTGAAGAACTATAGAATCCACTTGGAATTGTACACTATTGATAAACTGCACATATAATTAAGTAAAACACAGAATTTATACTATCTGTAGAGAAAAATAAAATAGAAATAACTTAATTATAAAATTTATATAAAAATAATTTTACAAAACACTCTTCTAAGAATTAAAGATTTGTTGATTGATCATTTGAGCACAAATATGGTCCTTCAAGTAGCATCCGTTTTTATTTTTATTTTAATTTAAAAATTAAAAAAATTTAAGTATAAAGGTTTTTATTATGTGTAACATAGGCAAAAGGCAAAATTATTTAAGTCCATAAATTTTTAAGGAATTTCGGATGTTCTGATTCCTTCCACTGCCCATCACCTTAGTTCCTCTAATGTTTGAGTCATAATCTTCAAGATAGCTCTTTCAAAAAAGGACTTTTGCTCAGTCCAAAGTTGCGATGTCAGTCGGTCCACGATTCTTTTAGTTGGGTTTCTTTGATCTTCAATAGAATATGGACACTCTTCAGAAATTCCCCGCCTGTAATCTTTGGGATCCAATTTCCCCAAGTAGTTTACTTTAGGGCCCTGTTTAGGGTCAGAGGAGATGGATCTGCCTGATTCTGAATTTTAGACACTTTCTAAAAGTAGCATCAGTTTTTAAAATGTGGAAGAATGAGATCAAAATTCATTTTGAAGAAACAGGAATTTAAAAGTCTCTGGTTTCTTGATGTTGGTTCTAAGAGTTGGTCCATTTGAAGTTTGTATTAACTTCAAAGGAACTCATTTCTGTTTTGAGGATTTGAAGGTGGAGGAGAAACTCCAGCCCAAGAAGGGGGCTCCATAAGTGCATCCCAGAAGAGGATGAGAAGGAAAAGGAGGTCTCTATAGGACCTGTTTCCTTGGGTCTGGGGCCATTTCTGGTTAGGTGGGTGAGTGGGGCCTGACAGCACAGGAGGCCTGAGCTACAGGGGGGAAAAGAGCAGCTCTGCTTTCAGACCAAGGCTCACCATCTGGAGGGACAACTGGGGAGTTATTGTTTGGAAAAGTTTTTTGGGATGCGGTGACTCCTGGTTCAGTGACCACATCATCCCTGTAACTTCAGCCATCATCTCCTTTTTTCTTGAGTGTCTAGATCTCTCTTTATCTAGTTCTTTTATTGGGGAAATTATTTCCTCCTTCAGGATGAAGTTGGTACACTTCAGCATTCCACAGCTGTCTGCCTGACTCTGAATTCTTTTTTTTTAACCTGTACATATATATATATATATATATATATTCCTTTTTATATTCTTTTTCATTATAGGCTACTACAAGATGTTGAATATAGTTCCCTGTGCTATACAGTAGAAACTTGTTGTTTATCTATTTTATATATAATAATTAGTATCTGCAACAGACTGAATTTTTTTTTAATTTTTTTGGGGGGAGGTAATTAGGTTTATTCATTTATTTATTTTAATGGAGGTACTGGGGATTGAACCCAGGACTTTGTGTATGCTAAGCATGCATTCTACCACTGAGCTATACCCTCCCTCCAGACTCTGAATTCTTAACTTTTTTTTTTAGGGAGGGTGGTAGTTAGGTTTACTTATTTAGTTATTTTAATGGAGGTACTGGGGATTCAACCCAGGACCTCATGCATGCTAAGCATATGCTCTAACCACAGAGCTATACCTTCCCCCACTAGATTCTGAATTCTTGTTGACTCTTTCTCTAGGTTAGTATCCTTCAAAGATGACTCAGTCCCTGTATCTCCTCTTTGAACAATGCCAGCCTCGTCAAGGAGCTGACATTTCTCTTGAATAAATGCCACCAGTGTTTGTGAAATTTTCAGTCAGTGTTGGTGAAAGCAGCATTTTCCAGGTCACATAAAGTCAGCTTCCAGCCAAGCAGGCAAGTCTGAACAAATATGAGACCCACCAGAAGGCCAATGACAGGTGCGCACACCACAGACTCTGGCTAGAATCTGTAGGCAGCGGGACTTGGATTCCCGTCATATAGCCGAGGCTCTACCACCACCGCTTGTGGCTTCCCAAGGACGCCTGAAGCCAAGTTCTGCAATGGCTTGAAGCCCTCCTGTGGCACTGAAGTCCACCACAGAGTTCTGCCAAGAAGCCACGCCTCTACTGGCCCACAAAAAAAATTCTGAGATTCCTCTAGTTACGCCTGCAAACATCCCATATTGGCAACTTAAGCAAGCCACTAGTGGAGCTGGTCCAGAGGATGGATAGGTCAATTTTAAAAAGTTTTTAAAAATTACTGTCCAGTGACCCTTCTTATCTTATTAATTTTAAAAAATTGTGAAACATTTTTTATTAAGGTAAAATATACATACTATGAAACACATATATCTTAAATGTGTATTCTTTGGTGAGTTTTGACAAATATTTACACCTGTGTAACCAACACTCCAATCTAGATGTAAAACAATTTCATCACCCCTAGAAAGTTCCCTCATCCCGCCTTCCAGTAATCTCTGCTCCCTAAAGGCAATCATCACTTTGGTTTTTACTGACATATATTAATTTGGACTCTTCTTGAACTTCATATAAATGGAATCACGCAGAATGTATTCTTTTGTCTCTGGCTTCTTTTGCTCAACCTCATGTGTTTGGGGTTCATCCATGTTGGTCAATCCCTTCTTTCATTCTGAGTTGAATGCTGTTGTACAAGCACACATGACTGGACATCAGCCCACCCCTCTGCTCTCCATTCACTGCACCTCCTCCCGGCCCCCTTCTCCTTTCTCTTCCTCTCACTCATCCTCACGTGGAGGAAGCAGCCCCCTGGCTCTGCAGCAAGAGCCCCACACTGAGTGTCAAGGGGTCTTTGACCACAAAATGAGAGGCTGCCACATCCTCTGGCTTAGTTCACATTAGCTTCCCTCCTTTTTATTTTTGCAATTTATGTTTCTTTAACAAATTGATTATATTTAATATAGATGTCCTATAGAGTCTCAAATAGTGGATGGTGTTGACTGCTTTCCTGTGATGCCATTAATGTGTTCTGTCCTTTGTATTACCTGAAAACTGATAGAGCCAGAGCTGTCACCAGCCACAGTTGTCACAACCTACCCTGAGGTATAAGTTTGTACAGAAAAGTTAGGACCAAAATGTGATCAGTTAGGCTTGTTTTTTTATAGTATAATTGTGACCTTGTACACTTAAAAATATTTGATATGTTTTCATTCATTGCAGTTATTATTCTTATTGATTCTCAAACTGTCCCCTTTTTAGGGGACAATTATTGTCCTCTTTATTATTATTATTATTTATTATTATTGTCCTCTTTAGGGGAAAGTTACTATCTTCTGAATATTTTTGACAGGACCCCAGAAGCCTTTGATGGCTTCTTTCCTTCTAAGATATTCCAGGCTTATCTGGTACATTTCCTGCCCCAAACCTAGCATTTGCCACTCTTCCAAGGTCATGCTTCCTTTGAGGAGAAAATATATTTAGAGAGCTTCCAGGGTGCCAAATGCTCCTGGACTGGTCATTGCTTCTAAGCCTTTTTAGTGGACAAAGTTAAGAAATATTCTTAATTGAGATGTAATTGACGTAAAACATTGTACTAGTTTTAGGTATATAACATGATGATTTGATGTATGTATATATATTGTGAAATGGTTACCACAAAAAGTATAGTTAACACGCATCACCACACACAGATAACAAACATTTGTTTTCTTGTGATGAGAACTTTTAAGACCTACTCGCTTTGCAGCTTTCAAATATATAATACAGTATTGTTAAATATAGTCACCATTGCTGTACACGACATCCCTGGGACTTATTTTCTTATAGCTGGAGATCTGTACCTTTTGATCACTCATTTTATCCACACCCTACCTTCTGCCTCTGGTGACAACCAATCTGTCCTCTGTATCCATGAGGTCCTTTTTTTCAGATTCCATATATAAGTGAGATCATATAGTATTTGTCTGTCTCCGTGTGACTTAAGAGATATTTTTTAAAGAGAAAATATATGACATGCAAGAGCCTTTTAACAAGATCTGCTTGTAAAGTCTCTGCTTCACTATTCACTCCAATTCATCCTCTGAATTTCTATCATAATCATCCTTATAAAATACAGATCAGATCTTCTTAATCCTCTGTTTAAAAACTTCTGTTGGAGTCCCATTGCCAAAAGACTCAAGCCAAAGCTGCTTGGCATGGTACATGTACAGATCCTCTCAAAACTTGGTTCCTAGTCTCCATCCCGACCTCTTTACCATTAATCCTTCCTTCCCCCATAGCACACCATGCTGCTTCCTCCACACTGTGCCTTTGCTCATCTGCTTCACTTTCACTGAAATGCCTTGATTTTTCTATTTCTCGGTGAATTTATATTTCATCCTTCAATAAATAGCTCAAATATCGATTTTCTCTAAAATAAATTGTGGTCTCCCTTCCCCATGGAGAACTAGTCTGTTTCCATCATGTCCTACATAGTACTCTCAAATATCTTTATGTAGCAGTAATGAAACTGTATAATAATGATTTGTTTACATGCATCTCTTTTTCTCTAACTAGAATGTCTCCCAAAATGCAGAACACTTACCATTGGTGGTACTTAAATAGTTTTATATATTATACTGATGAGATGTTAACTATTGAATTGCATCATGTGAAAATTATTCCCCTTTTAATGCTTTACATTTGGGAGAAAGTTTTAGTTTGGTGCAAGTATGGCTTTAAGGTCTCTCTATTGTGTGATTAATTTCCCTTTTTTAAGAGAGAGTAGGCCTCAGGCTTGGAACTTTGTAGATAAAAATAATTGGCTAGAATTTATATATTTTTAATGATATTTTCTGATGATTACTTTCTGTCTGTGAAATTTTAAAAAATAATATTGATGATAGATTTTTCTTTTAAAATAAAAGCGAGCTAATTTAAGGAAAAACAGTAAATGTATAATGGTAACAAAGTGCATCATTATGGCAAAAATCTTGTAGGATATGTGAAAATGACAACTCTGGACCTAGTTGGGCTAGGTCCTTCAGAATTAGGAACCATAATTCTATTTTCATCCCCAGTTCCTAGTACTATGTTTAATATATAGCAGATCATCACTAAACATTTTTCAAATTGGGTTAGGAAGAAATACCCACCACCAAACATTTTCAAGACTCAGTGTCATTCATTTTTGGGGATATATAGTTAAAGTGACAGGTCTTCTCTAAGTTGACTTTTCTGAAAAAGTTAAATAATATCCATTTTTATCATATAAATGACCTTTAAAATTATTTCCTGTGGCTCCCATGGGAGAAATCAAATTCATGAGAATACGATCATAGATTTTCCAACTGGATTGTGTAGAATGATGTCTTATAACCAAAGTTCAGGGGCAACAGAAGGATGTTTACCATACGTTCTATTCAAATTACCACATCCCTCTTTATCCTCAAGGTCATGAAGAAAGGGTATACCAGAGAGCAGCTCTCACTAGAAGAGAGCTAGCACCATCTGTTGGGGAGTGAATTCACAGCATAAGATGATATTCACCACCCTGTAATTTATTTCTCCAAAGTATTTTTCATCATACAAATTTCAAGACACTCATACATACCCAACCAAGTACAATTTAATTTTCAGTCAGGTCTAGTTCTCCACTCTAACAGTCAAAAACAAAATCAGTTAATTAATCTGATTAAAAATACTAGTTATTCATGATTTGACTCCTTCCTTACAGACCTGATAATTAGCCTATTTTCACTCATTTAAGAAATGGAAAAAAAGTTAGTAATATTATACAGCCATATGCGTTATAGGTTTGCTGTAGAATAACAAAATAGAATAAAGTGTTGCACAAAACAAAGACTCATAGATACAGAAAACAAATGGGTGGCTGCCAGAGGGGAGGATAGCAGAAGGGTAGGCAAAATAGGTGAAGGAGTTTAAGAGGTACAAACCTCCAGTTATAAAGTAAATAAACCGCAGGGATGTAATATACAGCACATGGAATATGGTCAATAATACTGTAATAACTTTGTATGCGGATGGATGGTTACTAGACTTGTGGTGATCATTTCATAATGTACGTAGATGTCAAATCACTATGTAGTACACATGAAACTAACATAATATTGTACATCAACTATATTTCAATTAAAAATATATATTCAAAGTGAAAAACAAAAATAAATACATTGTTCTTATAAACCAGCCTTGGTATCTCTTCATTATCTGTGATCATTAGAAATAGGGGTAGCCTTAAATTTTAAACTTTCCTAATAACCCAGACACAGTCATTTTCTACTTTTAAACTCCTTTCTCCAAAATCTACTGATGAAATTGAGAGGGTTGTGTTTCTCTTTTTTATTGTTTGGAATAGATGTGCCAGAGTGACAAAGAGAGAAGAGACAGTCGGCTGAGTGTGTGCAGGTAGGTGGACAATGAGGGCGAAAGTCCGAAGTGCTTAGATTCTAAATGACAAGTTAATAATCAGCAATTTCCCCAGAGACAGGGCTTAGAAGTAAAGTTTGAAACATTAGAGATAAATTCATATGTGCCTCTATTTTAAACCTAACTTATAGACAACTGATTTTTAAAGACTTGTTCACTGAGACAAATTTAACAAGTTGAAAAGATTCTGAATTTTTCTTGCTATATTATTTACAGAACTGTGATTTCAGTGGAAAAGATTAAAATCTGTTTACTTTTGAAAAGTGAGACAAAGTAATGATATTATCTAAATGAGAAATAACCTTAACTATTTTCCTAAAATATTTTCCAATTGAATTCTCTTTTATAGGGAAAAACCAAGAAGCATTAGATGGTAACTTTATTTGTTTATTTATTTATTTATATGGAGATGTAACTGACATATAACATTGTGTACATTTATTTACCAGCGTATGACATGTCGATTTGATAGATTTATATGCTGCAGCATGGTTGCCTTTGCTAACACTTCTATCACATCACATGATTATTTCCTTTTTGTAGCGAGGACAGAGTGTAATTTAAAAACCTTATTAAAAGGAAAGGAAGTAGTAGTTGCAGCAAAGAACAAATACATTCAACTCTGCTGTACAACAGGGGCGATAGTAATTAAACAGTTGTTAGGGTTTTGCCAGTGGTATACTCCTTGGGAATTCTCTGGCAATTTATAGAGAAGATGAACTCTCCCAAGCCTGTAGGGTACCATATAATGCCTTAAAGCAATGATTCATTAAAGCGATAATTTTACAAAATGCACCTAGCTAATTTCTAGGACTTAGGGTAAATATGAATATGTTTGTGAGCCTGGTGACAGGCAGGGTATTTAGTCTTCACCTAAGCCTTTTCCTTGCTTCTTTAAGAGTACCCCAAAGCACCAAGGGAAAGGGAAAGTACTGCCGCATCAGCTGCTCATCCCCACTGGTTTAAGGACCTGATCAAGACACTGGCCCAAGCCTAGTACTGTGTAACATTCCTCAGTTGCCCCTGCCTGACTGACAACATCCCTCCTCCGGACTTCCAACTGGGAAATAGTTTACTTACATTTCTTTACACTTCATTGGCTGGAATCAGATTTGGAAATAGAAAGCGCATATGCTGTCATGTAATACAAATAATTAGAGTTCCATAATTTGTTTTGTTTATTATTTTAAATAAAAGTTGTATACATTTAAGGTGTACAACATAATTTGGTATACATATACACAGTGAAATGATTACTACAGTCAAGCAAATTAACATATCTATCTCCTCACATACTTACCATTTCCATGACCTATTTTAAATCAATTCCAGCTACCTTTAAAGTTCAGGTTTCTAACTGAACCTCCTTTCACAGTTTAAGACCCTTTCCTCAAATATTTCCATTAACAGGAACAACAACAACAAAAACCCGCTCCCTATCCACTCTTTTCAGATACTCCTATAAAACATTTTTTTTCAAACTGTAAAGAGCTTTGTAGGGTTTTTCCAATTACAGAAAGCATTTTAAAAATAATCTGACAGTACCAAAGGTAAGAAGAAGAAAGTGAAAATCAGAGCATAATGCCTCCAGCTAGAAACAATTCTATTTATAAATGAACATACCAGTACATATATTTTTAACTAAAAAGGCTCATGGTTTACAGAAAGTCTAGTGAATTTTTACCCCACTTGATATGTCAGGCAAGAGGTTTATTACTAATTCTCACCAAGTCTCTTTTCTTTGCAAGGTCAGCGTAGTGGGTTGCATGATGATCCCAGAAAAGATATGTCCAAATCCTGACCTTATTTAGCAGAAGGCTCTTTGCAGATACAGTTAAGGATCTTGAGATGAGATCATCCTGGATTACTGGGGTAATCCAATGACAGGTGTCTTTATAAAACAAAGAGAAATCCACAGGAAGATGGAAGCAAAGATTGGCAGCACCCAGGCCTGGAAGAAGCAAGAAGAATCCTCCCTTCGAGCCTTCAGAGGGAGTGTGGCCCTGCAAACACCCTGATTTCAGACTTCTGGCCTCCAGAACTATGAGAAAATACATTGCTGTCATTTTATTTTATTATTTTATTTTTCCCTTAACAGAGGCACTGGGGATTGAACCCAGGACCTTGTGCATGCCAAGCACATGCTATACCAATGAGCTATACCCCTCATCCCCATGTCATTTTAAATCACTGAATTTGTGACAGTTTGTTTCAAAAGCTCTAGCAAATCAATATAGTCAGCATTCCAAATTCTCCACCTGGCCTGCTCTCCAGCCTCGTTTTCCTGTTCTTCTCCAGCTTTATCCTCCTGTTTGCCTCCTTCATTTCCTATATTGCCTTGAAGCTTTTGCACATGCTGTTCCAGTGCATGGATTGCTCCTCTTCCTTCTCCTAGTATCCCTCCAAGACTTCTTCAGGGAGAAGTTCAGTGACCCTCTAACCCTTGCCAGTCCCCATAAGGTCCCCTCTCAGCAGCATATAGTCCTTTTCATTGCCCTTAACATAGTTTGTATCTTTATTAGTGTGATAATTAGATTCTGTCTCTCTACCAAATTGGAAGCTTCGTGAGAATGGGAACCCTGCCCATCCTCGCTATATTCCGGGTCTAGCCCTGGGCTTGCTGTGTCATAGCAATCGCTTTTTTGAATGAATGGCCACTGTTGCAGAAGCATTTGCAAACCTTAGTAAACTCTCACAGACTTTTGAGACAGCTGTGAGTGGGGAGGTAGGGTGACCATACTATTTACCCTCCAGAATTGACCACTTCTGAGAATGAAAAGGAGTGCTGTTAATAATTACAAGTTACCTGGTTACAGTCCTGGTAACAAGTTGTACTGACCACAGGCACAAAAATGAAGGCAGGAGGATAGCCCAGAAAGGACTGGGCTAAAACATTTTGGAGAGAAGGAGAGAAGATAATTTACATTTGCTCGTTTGCCTCTGCATTTTCATTGCTTTCTTCTACATCACGTATTTGTTCATTCGTTTATTGTCCACCCTTCTCTCAAGAATGTGGTTCTATGAGGGCTGGGACTTGGCCTGTCTTATTTGTTGCTCAATCCCATACCTAGACTAGTTCCCAGTGCATAGCAGGTGCTCAGTAAACATCTGAATGAATGTACTCACAGCTGAATGGCGTACCCGAAACGAATAACGGATGAAGAATCAAAACATAGGAAAAAAAAAAAAATCCTCAATTTGAAAGCTTAATGAGGCTCAAGCCTAAAGGAGCCAGGAGGCGGAACAACTGCCAAGGTCTTGGGCTGAGGCTGCAGGAATGAAGGCCCCCGGGGCCATCGGGCTGTGGCGCGGTTGAAAGCAGCCTTCACCTCGCCCACCTCGCACTCGCGACGACCCTCTTTCCGGATGCTAACTCCCGGCTCACCCACCTCAGCCCCTAGGATCCCTCCGGTCCCTGCCCTCCTGGCACACTCTGACCCTAGCCGCCGCCTCCCCGAATCCCACTGGATTCCGAGACCCCCGCGCTCCCCCTTCCCCTCATCCCTCTCGGCCTCGGGCCCCGCCCCCCGCGGTCCTCACGGACAGGCTCGCGCAGCACAGCGCGCCCCTCGCGCCCGCCTCTGCGGCTGCGCGCTGGCGGGGCCGAGGCCGAGGGGAGGGGGTCGCGCCGGGGGCCGGCGGAGCTGCTGTGGCGGCGGCGGCGGCGGCGGCGGCGGCGGGAGACGGAGTGAGCCCGGCGGCCGCGGGCAGACCCGAAGGAAACGGAGGAGGCGGTCATGTCTCGCTACACGAGGCCCCCCAACACCTCCCTGTTCGTCAGGAACGTCGCGGACGCCACCAGGTGAGCGGCGGCGGGGCCGCAGGTAGGGGCGCGGGGGAGGGGCGGGCAACGGCCGCGGCGCGGAGCCCTGCGGGTCTGCCCCGCACCTCCTCGCCCGCCGGGCCGGGGCTCTCCGCGGAGGAGCCCTTCCCGGGGGCGGTGGGAGCCGTCGGGCCACTCGGGCCTGGTCGGGACTCGCGCCTCCGCCCTCTGGGCCGGCGTTCCGCCCCGGCGCAGCCCCACGTCCCGGCCCCGCCGCGCTTGGCCGCCCCCTGCACCTCGGCGGCCGGCGGATGCCCATTCCTTCCGCCAGAATCGGCAGAGCGCCGGCTGCCTCTTGCCCGGGAACCCGGGTCCCTCCCCGCCTCCGGCGGTGAGTGTTTTCCGCGGGCAGGCGCCTACATTTCGGCCCCTTTGTCGCCGTGCCCGGATAAAGCCGCGCGCCTTACCTCCTAGATGAGAAGGAATTGGGGATGGTGAGAACGCGTTATAGAATAATGCGTACCTTGGGCCTTGTGACTCCCTTTGCCTGTAGTAAGCAGTCTGGTCTACTTACAGGTGGTGCTGGTTGAATTTTATTTGTTGCACAGTTTTATCGTACATACAAAGGATAACTTCAGTGAATGAGATAGATATGCTTTTCTTTAAAGTTCTCAGTGCAATATAAACACCCGTCAAAATGGTTTGGATAGACTTCCCTGGTCGATTCTGATGCTCTCAGTCCACCTGCCCCCCACTGGAGTATTGTCTCCATAGTACCTAAACATGGATCTTAAGGATTGACTTCTTCGTCTAGCAGTGTCTTTCTCCCTTAATAGGAACCACCGGGAATGAAGGGAGTCGGGGCACTAATAGACATATTCGTATCTTTGGGCTCACTTAATTTACTCCCCAGCCCCCTCCCCCCCCAGTCTTTTTAGGTATTCAAAATTGTGTTATTGTACATAAAGGAAGGCTGAAACTCAGAGTTCTAATGACTTACCTGGGCTTCATGACTAGAAAGATATTGGAGCCCTTGACTCCAGAGCCATCAGGAGTAATCATCATTTACATCTGAGAAGTAAATGTTAAGGTTTTTAAAATTTGATCCCTACTATTATATATGTCACAACTAGAGACTATGAGTTAATGTACCTTAATTAACATCTAAAAGATGTCTGTGTTTATATTTCTTCTCTCAATCTGTTTATCAATGTTATGAACAAGCAAAATTCATAACTTGGGTAAGATTTTTTAAAATGTCCACATTTAAACAGACCACTTGAATACTGAGTAAGATAAAACCTCTCTAGTATGCCTACCAAAAAAAAAAAAAAAAAAAAAAGAAAGGTTTCCAATTCTCATGGCCACAGGGGCCAGCCAGGGTAATATGAATAAGTGAAGTTGTCAGGTTAAGGGACAATAGGATAGTGTGGACTGTGGCAAATGGAAAAGAACTTATACCACCTCAAAAGGACAGTGGCTGCTACTAAGCTTCGGCTGGTGACTACTGGGGGGACATTTGAACTTGTTGCCACATCTTTTTAATTTTCAAAAGAAGTCAGGAGGCTGTATTTTGTGTGTGTAAACTCAGTTTCAAAATGTTGGCATTTATTAAGTTGAATCATATGAAATTTCCATTTTTGTAGATATAAAAGCTGTAAAATGTTGACAGTTTCAACACTTTTAAAAAAATGTTTAAACATTGTGTAGGCCAAATAAAACGTATCTGCAGGTGATGTGACCGCTGAACTAGATAACCAAGACTGATTCTGAGATTTATTGATTTCCTCTTCCATTTTTTTCCACCACTTTTTAACATTGTCACTGGGAGGGTGGCATTCAAAATCTAGGAGGTTTGTATTAATGAAACTGTAATAATTGATAACATTTGTTGAGTACTCACTGTGTGCTAGGCATTGTACTAAAAACTTTACATATATTACCTTATTAAATTTTTCAATAACCTTATGTAACAGATAAGAATCTGAGGTTTAGAGAGATTAAAGGTGTTGCCTAAAACTGCACAGCTGTTGAATAGTGTTATGAAAGTAAAATCATCGCATGTAACCTCAGTTAATAGCTTTTTTTTAAACCAGGTGGCATGTAGTATAGGTTAAATAGCAGTATGACACCTAGACACATTTTATATTAGCTTTGACAGTTAGTATGCTTATAAAGAGAATCATTGGAATAAATGTTAAACATGGTTTACAATTATATATATACAGTATGATTTCAGTTATATAAAAATCAAAGAAATGAAAAAACTATATATAGAAAATGAGCCTGGGAAGAAATCCATTTAAGTGGTTTTCTTTATCCTGTTTCCAAACTTTATTTAATGTTAGTTTTATAACAAAGCCAAATTTTATTTTAAATGTTTCTTTGAAGTAGCCATTTTGTATATGATAAAGCACAAGACATTAAAACACATTATAGGTTAGCATAAAATTTGTTAGTAATGAAATGGAGCACAAGAACTAAAGACAGATTTAAAAATACATTTTACAGTTTTATAATTTGTGTCACATTTCTTTTCACTGGTGAAGCAAGATGTGGATCCAGAAGAATATTAATTTTAAATCTTTGCTTTTTTACTGTGTAGAGTAATTTTCAGATATAGTTTGCTAATGGAACAAAGTAATATCCAAATCCCAAATAAAACATTGCTATTTTGAGGCTTAACATCATGTTAGGTTGGGGAGCATTGATCAAGTACTTTGTTGGACAGGCTTAGTAGCATTCTTTGGTTACACTGTGTCTGAGGCTACATGAATATTGATATCAGTGATGATACAGAATAAGTGTTAGATAAAATTCAGCCAGGTTCATGATAAAAAGTCTCGGAGGGGCAGGTGGTAGAGCTCAAGTGGTAGAGCACATGCTTAGCATGTATGAGGTCCTGGGTTCAATCCCCAGTACCGCCTCCAAGAATAAACAAATAAACCTAATTACCTCCCCCCCACCAAAAAAAAAAGTCTCAGCAAACTAGGATTAGAAGGGAACTTCCTCAGTTTAATAAAGGGCATCTATGAAAAACCTATAGCTAATAATATACTTAGTGATGAAACTGAATGCTTTCCTCCTAAGATCAGAATAAGACAAGGATATCCACTCTCACAACCTCCATTCAGCTATTATTGCAGTCCTTACCAGTGCAACAAGGCAAGAAAAATAAAGACAAAATTACAAAGGTAGAAGTAAAACCTGTCCCTATTCTTAGATGACATTTGTTTATACAAAGCTATAGTAAATAATAATGAGTTTTAGTGAGCTATCAGGATACAAGGTAAACTTAGAGAAAATTATATTTCTGTATACTAACAGCAAACAAATAATGAAATTTAAAAAAATTTTATTTACTTTAGTATCAAAAAACATACTCAGGAATAAGTTTCACAAAAAAACCCTGTGAAAATCTTTGCATTGAAAACTACAACATGTTGCCTAGAGAAATCAAAGGCCAACATAAATTGATAGATATACTATGTTTTTAGGTTGGAAGACAAAATATTGTTATCAGTTGTCTCCCAATTGATTATATTATAGATTCAAAGCATTCCTGATCAAAGGTTTTTTTTTTTAAAGAAACTAACAAGTTAATTCTAAAATATATCAATATGCAAAGTATCTAGATAGCCAAAATAATTTTGAAAAAGATCACTGAAGCTGGAACTTATACTGTCTGACTTAAAGACTTACTAAAATGTTGCAGTAATCAAGACAGTTTGATATTGGCCTAAGGATAGACAAAGAGATCAATAGAGCAGAACAGAGGGGCCATAAACAATCCACACTTATAGAGTCAATTGATTTTTGACAAAGGCACTAAAGCCATTAGAGAAAAGAAAGTCTTTCTAACAAATGGTGCTGTAACAACTGGATATCCATATAGGAAAAAAATTTACTGCAACCTCTACCTCACATAATTTGAACTGGTTCAGCAACTGAAATGTAAAAGATGAAATTGTAAAGCTTTTAGAAGAATGCATAGGAGAATATCTTTATGACTTGGTGATAGGCAAAGATTTCTTATAGAACAAAGAAAGTAATTACTATAAAAGAAAAATTGATAAATGTAGATTTCATCAAAATTAGAATTTCTATTCATTAAAAAATACCATTATGAAAGTAAATGGGCAAGCCAAAGACTGGGAAAAAATATTCACAGAACATACATCTCACAAAGGACTTTTTCTCAGGATAATAATGAACTTTGACAACTCAATAATAAAAAGACAAACATTACTATTAAATATGGGCAAACACTTCACAAAGAAAAATATATAAATGTCCAATTAGCTCATGAAAAAATACTCAGCACCATTTGTCATTGGGGAAATGCAAACTAAAACCACAGTGAGATTCCACTCAACACCCACTTGAATGGCTAAAATTAAAAAGACTGACAGTACCAAGTGTTGACAAAGTTTTGCACAACTGAAACTTACACATCCTTGGCATAAAACAGTAAACGACTTTACAGAACTGTTTGGCTTTTTCATAAAAATTAAATATATATGTCCTCTTTAACCCAGAAATTCCACCCCTAGGTATTAACACAAAATAAATGACCCATAAGCATGTAAAGATATTGCACTTCACTGTTGTTTAAATAAATTAAAATTCAAATAATGAAATACCCATTCACTTTGTGTCCTTCAGAATGGTAAGGATTGAAAGATGTTAATAAGGAATTGCATCGCTAGGAATTCTGATGCATATCTTGAGGAGTATAAGTTGATTTGGCCACTTTGGAAAACATTTAGTGAAGCTGAAGATATGTATACTTTCCAGCCCATCAATTGCATTGCTAGTGATAGATCTCAGAGAACTCTAGAAGAGCTCTAGGAAGCACACGCACCATAATGTGTGCTCTGGCACAGTTTGCATTAAAAAGAAACATCTTAAATGTTCATCCACAGAAGGATGTATGAATAAATTGTGGTTTATTCATAACTATACCAATATGGAGTTAAAATGAGTGAACTAGAGCTACATGGTGAAATCTCATGGGAGGAAAAGGCAAGGTGCAAAATTATATGGGGAGTCTGATACCATTTATATGCATTTGTAGTAGAAGTACAAAGTTATACAGAGGAATGATGAACACCAATGATTGTTTCTAAGGTAGAAAGATATAATATCTTATTTCTTTAAAAATACTGAAAATTATGGCAAATATGGCAAGTATTGAGATATAATAAATCTTGTTGGTGGATACACGGATGTTTGTTTTATTATCTCTATACATTTCTGAATGTCAAAATAGGTCACACCAAAAATACAAAAAAAAAAAAAAAAATTCCTAGAGCCTGGCCCATAGTATGTACTCAATAAGTATTTATTGAATGAATAAATGAAAGAAAAACATTGTCACTCTCCTCTAAATTTAAAGTTAACAGTCTCTCAGGGAAGGCAGACACTTAAACATGTTATAGTGAGTAGTACATGAAATAAAATAATAAATAACAAAAGTATAATAAAGCTTGTCATAACATCGGCTGCACCACCTGGTATTCAGCTTAGTCAGTGTTAGCTGAATCTTTATGTAATAACTCCTATATCCACATATCTGGCTTTAGTCACTAACTTCTAGTCATGAAGGAAAATAAAATTAATTAGTGTAATTTGTATAGTGGCAGTTTTCAGTTTCTTACAGAATGGGTGTACCAGCATCACGTCAATTTTAGCATTTCTAAACCTGAAAGTTTCTTCTTTTGCCTCTCTCCTTCCTCTTCAACCTAAATCTCTTTTCCAGCTATTTAATTTTCTTCATAGACACCATCTTTCTTTTATTTGCCCAAGTTAGAAGCTTTGCAGTCATTTGGGTCTTTTTCTGCACAGTGTTTTGAAATATGCTACATCTTCTAAGCCATGTTTTGTGCTCATAGCTTGATGCTGATTTCTCAGATCTTCAAGAGGCAGTAGGGTTCAGTGGTTAGGAACACAGACTAGTGTCAGACTGGGAGTTTGATTTCACCTCGGTCGCGTTAGGTGAGTTCATCTGTCTGTGCCCTCATCTATAAACAACAGTAGGCTTGTTCTGGGAATTAAGTGGTCTTAAGGTTAACAGTAGCTGGCATATAAACACACTGTAACGGCGAGCTCTTAATTCCAAGTATTTTGTGTCTTCAGTTAAGTTGTAGCTCCATGAAGACAAATATTATGCTATGTATTTCTTTGGTATCCCCTCTTTAGTACTATCACAGAGAAGTCACGTAAGTGACTCAAAAATACTTGTCAAATTTGAGAATATGGTAGTTATTTTTGTTTTATGTTTACTAGTAAAACGTCCATCTTTCTTTAAAGCCTGAGAAATAATTTTAGGACTTCTTTAGAATCTAATTCTTGCTATCTGAAAACAGTTAACATAAATGTGAAATTATAGTGAGGCAAATGAATATGTTCTTAATGAAATAGTTAATAGTTAGAACTCTTTATATTGACAATTGAAAAGTCTTGCAATAGCATTAACTTTCAAAAGTGGATATGCTGGGTCAGTGGTTCCCCAGCCTGACTAAGCATAACAGCCACCTACAGTGCTGGTAAAAATACAAATTTCCAACCCCAATCCAGACTTCTTGAATCAGAATCTCCAGAGGTGAGAGCTGAGAATTTGTATCCTTTTCTTTTTCCTTCTTTTCTAAACCCCAGAGAGATTGTAGATAGTGCTAATCTGGATCATACACTTTCTTTTGAAGATTTTAAGTGGGTCTTCTGTAGGCACAGTATTTTAATCCAGCTATTCATATTTCTTTGCCTTATTTCTAAAACACTTCAGGCCTGAGGACTTGCGCCGTGAATTTGGTCGATATGGCCCTATAGTAGACGTTTACATTCCACTTGACTTCTACACCCGCCGCCCAAGAGGATTTGCTTATGTTCAATATCCTTTATTTTACTGTGTGTGAATAGATTACATACATGTGCATATACATATGTGTATTCAGAAGCATGTGTTATGAGATTAATATTGCCTAATTAAATGTGTTTATTTCTTTATCTCAGAAAATCTAAAGCAGTCCACAGTAGCTGGCAAGCGCCCCCCAGTTTGAACCAACCTGTTAGCTAGAATTCAAGCATAAACCAAGCAGGCGAGACAAAAGACACCTAAAGTTGAAGCATCAAGGAGTAAAAAGGGAGGGTGGACACAGTATAAAGACCTGGAAGAGGGGAAGTCTTTATCAAGCAAAAGACAAAGCCAACACCAGGTTGAGACTTCGGCTTTCCTACATTTACTCAGAGTTCCAGAGTCAAAGCCAAGTCTGATTTTGTTGGTTCTGCGTCTCTTATAAAGTCCATCTTGCAAGCCCTAAAGAATAAAGGTCAAGGTCAAGATCAAGTGACATGGAGGTAATTGCCAAAGTCTCATTTTGTTTTGCAGTACTTGAGCTTTTTCTGTTTTCTATTTAAAAAAAAAAAAACTAAACAAGTGAACAACTTCCTGACAGCTATTTAGTCATTTTATATAGTTTATTTCCATTTTTAGTTAGGTTAAACATATAATTTATATAGATAAGGGAGTTTAGTGGGATATTATGTTTCTAATTCTATCCCAAGTAATAAAAACATAAAGGTGTTTTTAAAGCAGTAGGTTCAAAGTTAGATATGATCATTTTTAAAGGACCATATCAGTTTTGAGAATGTAATGTTTTAGCTCACTTACGTGTTTGCACTTTTGTTTATAAGTAATTTCTCCTAAATGAATTAAAAAGCCTTTTAATGAAAGAGTAATTTTAATTTCAGAATAAAGAGTTCTGCATGTTGATTTTTTTCAGTGAAAAACCTGATAAATCTTTTATCTGAAAGAAAGGAGTGAGTCCTAAACAGTTTATTTAATAATACTAGCCAATGTTGGACTTATTTTTCCTCATAACATGTTTCAAATTAAACATACATACTACAGCTACACTAATGAATACATTAAAAATGTAGTTACACATTTGTTTCTGTTTTTTTTTTAATTTTTAGATTTACTCTTTTGAATCATAATAGATCATTTGGTAATAAAAGTAACTTCTTACCTGATTATTCATTTTATATTGGAGATGTGAGCTTAGTAACTCAAACTTGTTTTTCTGATTAATTTCATGTTACATGTAAATAATTTTTTAAAAACAATATTTTTACTTGATATTGATGTTCAAAGTGTCCTTAACAGCTAGTCATATTTGAAGATGTTCGTGATGCTGAAGATGCTCTTTATAACCTCAATAGAAAGTGGGTTTGTGGCCGTCAGATTGAAATACAGTTTGCACAAGGTGATCGCAAAAGTAAGTGTGACCAAATAGTAGATCTTGTTTATTCAGCAGAATGAGTTTCAGCAATGACAGATTTTTTTATTTAAAAATCTTTCAGAAAATAATACTATTTGAATGGTTTATTTATTGAATGGTTATTTATTGATAGTGAATTATAAGTCTTGAACTTCATATTCTAGCACCAGGCCAAATGAAATCAAAAGAACGTCACCCTTGTTCTCCAAGCGATCACCGGAGATCGAGAAGCCCCAGCCAAAGGAGAACTCGAAGTAGAAGTTCTTCATGGGGGAGAAATAGACGGCGGTCTGATAGCCTTAAAGAGTGAGTACAAAATACACAAGGATTCAAAACTTAATTTTCTGCTTTTTTTCTGGAAAACATTTTAAAAGAGTTTTCAAAAACAGGACACCAGAGTTATTTTAATATACATAGAGAGTCAAGTTTTGTAGAAGGATATGCTATTCTCTGTTTATTATGTATTATTATTTTAACCTGGGTTTATTAGACACCATCCAGTGTTTCATTTCATGACAGACTTAACTTTAACCATTTTAATGGAAAGATAATATACACTGAGGAGAAAGCAAAGAATTTTAAAATGTAATACTTGACAAATAAAATGAGGAATTTTAAATAAATAAAATTTCCCTAAATTAACCCTAGAATTAAGAATCTTGATGTCTGATGATTAAAAACTCATTAAAAATATAATATAATCACTTGTGAAAGAAAGTTGACTAAAGTTAATATAAATCAGTATATTTATAAAAGGTAAATTATTTTCAGGAATAAATTCTAAGTTTGGTAGTATTATAGGAAGAAGACATGAAACTAGTAGATTTTTCAGAAAAAGATACTTGCAAGTTATCTATTTTGCTAGGCAAGAGTTTGTTTCTGTCAGATTAAAAGTAAATCATAAAGGAAACTAATTACTTGGTGAACCTATTTAAATAATAACTAAAATTGTGTTAGTAGAATTGTATTAGCTTAAATTCTTAAACACTTACCTTGACTATTTATCTTTAGTTTTAATGCTGTAAGTTTTTCATAGGCATGTAGAATTTTAAGGCCAGTTCTTAAAGAATGGTCAGCATTTACACTAGGATCCTCTTTCTGTAAGTAATAAAAATTGGCTCTCCTGGACCACATGCAGTACACCTAAGCTATGTATCAGAGCGGCAAGTCAAAGCTGATTACTAGAGCTGCTCACTTTCACTCCAATCCCTCCATTCCTCAACTCTAAGAGCCTGGGGTGTACATACCAGAGCTAGACAGAGAGTCTTTGCCCCAAGTCCCTAATTCTAAAAACAAGGCTGTGAAGTGCTCTGGCTCGAATCCCTCCAGCCAAGTGGAAAGAAAAGATAGGAAGAGAGAACCATGTCCACATTCTGTGACTTTTTCATATCCAAGAATGCTGATTGCTAGAAAATGTGGCCTAGTGAGAGCCCTAGAATCTTACATGTCAGTTCGGCCCCTCTCCTTGGGTGTGAACCAAATGCTTTGATTTTGGCTCATTCTTAGGGAGGCATGAAGGTGGGAGGAGGCCTTAAGCTCCTTTTATGAGCCAGGAGAGCCCAGGTCAGGATTGAGCTATCACCAGGATTGATGTAGAAATAGGAATAGTCATATCATTCTGGAACTTGATTCTTTTTATCATACTTTCTCTGATAGTATAAGAATGTAAACTTCCCTTGGATCTATGGAGAATAATCCATTTTGTCCCATGGCTAAGGGAAAGCCATTTTCCTATTGATTGTTTGGTATTTTGACACTGATATACTCAAATACAAATTATGTTTATAGAACTTAAAATTTGGTGAGAAGAAATTCAGATTAGAAAGATTTTACATGCCATGGTATAGGAAAGCCACAAAAATTCCAGTGGTACCGCTTCTGGCTTCACAAAGGACATGAATAGTATGAGAGTGATGTTCAGCAGCTCACATTACTATAGATTAATGAATGGTGCCTAAAGCAGTACTGTCCTAACTTACTGAATAGTATCTACTGGCCTTGGTGAAAAAGACTTAGTTTGTAAAAGAAAAGGAAAAAAAATTGCCCATCTGATTTATTAAGAATATAAGCTGTTTCCAAATGCATTAGAGCTTAGTTAACTAGTTTTCCTCTTGATTGATCTAAAAAAGGTGAATATTTACAGCATTGTCTGTTGTGTAGTGGCAGTAAAGTATACTGCTTGGGCTGGAGGAAAAAAAGTCTGTCAACTGTCCCAATCATCATGGAGTATCAGGAGTAGAAAGAACCACATTTTCTTGAAGACAGTGATGTTCTGCTTTGTACTAGTTATGAGACCATTGCTTAACCTCTCTGACTTCAGTGTTTTTCATTTGTAAAGTTACATGATAGAGAATGCATATCTTACCTAGCTCTTAAGGTTCATAAGGATCAGATTGTGTGTGTGTGTGTATGGATCAGAATATATATATAAGTCTAACATATACTGTAGGTATATTGAGTATGTATGATGTATTACCTTGGACTAAAAAAGAGGTCTCTTCTTTTGCTTTTAGTGGATGTGGAAACAAACTAGCTTGGTGCTATCACTAAACTGTGAACTCTTAGAGGAGCAAGGACTTTTGTCTTAATCTAGAAGACTGTGCTTTAAAAAAAAAAGACTGTGCTTTTATTTTAAAATAAATTCTAGATCAATATATTTATATTTTCCAGTGCTCTTTAGTCTTTTCTGTAGTTCTAGGCTCTACGTGGGATTATTTTCCTTCATCCTAAAGCATTTTTACTATTTCTTAGAATACAGGTCTAATGGAGTAAATTCTTTCAGTTTTTGTTTGTCTGAAAACATCTTTATTTTATATTCATCTCTGAAGGATATTTTTGCTGGAGATAGTTATAAGTTGGCAGGATCTTTAATAATATCATTCCATTGTTTTGATATCCACGGTCAGCTGACAGTCTTAATGTTGCTCCTTTGAAGGTCATGTGTCATTCTCTAGCAGATTTTCAGATTTTTCTCTGACTTTGGTTTTCAGCAATTTCACTGTGACATGCCTAGCATAGTTTTCTTTGAATTTATTCTATTTGAGGTTTACTGAGGTCCTTGAAATTGTGAGTTGATGCCTTTTATTAGTTTTGGAAAATTCATTATCTCTTCAGTTATTGCTTCTGCCTTATTCAGTTTTTCCTTCTGGTCATGTGACTATGCACAGCATAACTCTTATGCTCTGTTCTGGATTTCTTGTAATTTTTTTTCTCACTGTATTTCACTATAGTATTTTTCTAATCTTTTTTTCAGTTCACTATTTCTTCTGCTGTATCTAGACTGCTATTAAGTCCATCTAATGACTTCTTAGGTTTAGATATCATAATTTCAGTTCTGAAATGTCCATTTGTTTCTTTTTAAAGATTCTGATATTCTGATGAAGTTCTCTTTTTCATCTTTTTTATCTTTTCCTCTTATTTTCTTGAACATATTAATCATAATTAAAAAATTCTTTTCTGAATGATGCCAGTATCCAAATTGGGGTCTCTTCGTCTTTTATTTTCCTTAATTTTTAGTCATCTTTATCTGTTTTTCACATACATCATAATTTTTTTATTGGATGTTGTCCATTATTGATGAAAAATTATAGAGGTTTTGGATGATGTTCTTCAGAGGATGTTGTTTTCTTCTGGCAGATCACCTTGATCCTGTCAAGGCTTGGCGTGAGGCATTGCTATGGCCGATCCATTCCAGCTTTACCCTTACTTCTAGGGCATGATCCTTACCTGTAGGATTAGGCCCTTCTGGGTTCTTAATTGAAAGCTTGGGTTTTACTCAAGGCTCCTTGATCTTTTGGGGACTTGAATTCCAGCCTCTCTTAGCACAATGTGTATCTGAGAAAATTTTAGCTGCTGTCTTTGCTGACCTTTTGGAGTCTTGTCTTGTGTCTGAGCAACTAGAAGATAGCTAGTGACTTGAGGAGAATTTGTGGGCAGATTTTAGGGGGTTTTGGGGCTGTAATTTCCTCATCTCTGGGATTTTGTCTCCCAAGTCCTAACCATTTGATGACTCTGAATTTTAGCCTCTGTCTCTTAGTCAAATAGCTATTTTCTAACTAGGCTCAATTCCCCCATGCTGGCATTTGGAAAATGTCTTAGGAAAAAAGCCACGGATTTTACCCCTCAGTAATGGTTGTGTTAGTTATTCTCCAATGCCTCCTAACGGTTGTTTTATAAATGTTGTCTAGCTGTTATATGTGGCTCTTTTCTATGGGAAGATTAGTCTAGAACACGCTGCTCTGTCATGGCAAGATTCAGAAGTTCTGCATCTGGTGGGGTGGGTATAGCTATCGTGGTAGAGTGCATGGTTTGCATGCCTGAGGTCCTGGGTTCCATCCTCAGTACCTCCACTGAAAAAATAAATATACCCAACTACCTCTTCCTACAAAACAAAAACAAAAACAAAACACACACGCACACAAGTTGTTTCTAGGTTTTTGTTTTTATAAACATTATTTGATCAACTTTAAATAATTATTTTCTTTCTCTTTTTTTCCCTTCAGATTTTTGTACCTCTTAGGAATTAGGTAACCTAGACTAAATATGCAAATATATTTTTCAGAACTGACTCAACTTAAGATATATCTAACAAAGTAGAAATCTTTTGGTCAAATATTACAAACTAGTACTTATGTTTGAACCAAAATCATGCATGATAAAATTAAGAATAGTTTCTTTTAGCTTACCCAATAAAAACATAACTAATACTATATAAAGTATGTAAGTTCCCTAAAGTGTTGTTTCCTAACCTGTTAACTGTTTTGGTGTGAAATATATACTCTAACATTATGGATATTTGCAGGTCTCGACACAGGCGATTTTCTTACAGTCAGTCTAAATCCCGCTCCAAATCACTACCAAGGCGGTCTACCTCAGCAAGGCAGTCAAGAACTCCAAGAAGGAATTCTGGCTCTAGAGGACGGTCAAGGTCCAAGTCCTTACAAAAAAGGTCCAAGTCGATAGGAAAATCACAATCAAGCTCACCTCAAAAGCAGACTAGCTCAGGAACAAAATCAAGATCACATGGAAGACATTCTGACTCCATAGCAAGATCCCCATGTAAATCTCCCAAAGGGTACACCAATTCTGAAACTAGAGCACAAACAGCAAAACACTCTCATTTTCGATCACATTCCAGATCTCGGAGTTATCGTCATAAAAACAGTTGGTGAACAGCAACAGAAGAGTGCTATGTAGTCTTTAATATAAGTTATTAAACCTCATTATGTTAAATAAAAATTCTTCAAGGCTTACAGAGAATGTGAGTTGACATTAGTTACTTTGGGCATGTGCAAGAAATAAAATCTCTTTAGCTTGGGTTAATAAAGATTTGGTCTCAATTTAAGGGCCCACACCACAAATTACGATGTGAGTAATGTCCCATTTCATGGACCATTTTTTGTTTACATTGTGGCAAAAGGGTACTTTTTCAAAGGAAATAGATAAAATGGAACTAATTGAGAAAATTCTACTTGGATACTAAGTATTAGTAATAATAACTTTTACAAAAATATTTTTTACTTTAAAGCACTTTACTTTCATGTAAAAAGTAATTGTATTATTGCATAGTGCAAACTTAAAACTGTTTAACTCTTTGTCTCCTTTGTGTTTTCTCTTTAAACTTGGGCCAGTCCCTGATGGATATTAGTTCATATTACAAAATTCTGACATTTCTCAAAGTAGAATTATGTAGACATCAAACATGAAAAAGATATATTCTTTCCTGAGCTCAAAAGTTTTATTTTTACTGGGTGGAACAGTATAGAGAAGTTGACATTAAATTGCATCCTGTACCATGTTCACTCACTTCATAAATATCAAAATGTTTTAAAAATACTGAGTTTTGAGTGGCTTGAAACTACTCTAAAAATTGTGTATAATGCTCATAATCCAAAAATATTCATATTAAGCCTTATACATTTGAAGAGTGGTACATTTTGTATAAAAATCATTTTATACCATTAATTCTACTTACCTACTTTTCATCTACTGCTTAATATTTTCTTTTTAGAGCTCTAGCTCAAGACATTAAGTTGTATAGAATAAGTCTTATTTATTTTTGAAACTGTTTAAGTGTTCTTGTATTAAGAAACTCAAGACTGCATTCTCAAAAAACAACTTTGCAGTATTGGGATTTACATTACACTGCCCTTCATTTTTTTAAGCCAAATAACTTTATTGATACTCATTGCTTTTGTAGTTGTTAAAACTGAGAGTTTCTTTAAAAATGTGTTTGTAGTTTACGTTTTTCAGAGGGTTTTGGTAGTATTTGTGCTAAAATGGTTTTGCAAATGATAATTATAGGGGATATATTTATAGAGCTCTACTGGTGTACCTTGTTGAATTATATGAAAATTAAAAGTTCTCAGCCCATACAGTTAATATTTGTATGTAGAGTGCTTAAGCATATTTTTAGCATATAGGAGTTAATGTTGCTTCTATTTGTTTTTGAATACAAATTCCTTTTTTTTTTGTAATTTACATCCTATGTGTAAGAAACAACTTTACAAACTAATTTATATTCTGGTAATATTTGGACAAGTACCATAAATTCATGTATACTGTACTTTCTGAATAGATTTTCTCTAACCATAGCAAAATTTATTTCAAAACTACAACTCTTTGAAGTGTTTGGTTGTAATAAAATTTAGTTATAAAATTATGTGGCACTATTAAAAACTGAAAGGATAGTCTGAAAAAAGAGCAAGACAAATATTAATAGAAATTTTTTGTATTTTCTAAATAAATGTTTTGAGTTTACACACATACATATGTAGTTATTCCAAATACTAACTAGGAATTGATTATAGTGTCTTTACTCTGCATTTAATCATTATCTTAGTAAAAGGCTATAAGGTAATGTTTCTGAACATGCTTAATCCTTTAATTTACCTCTGATTTGGTTTTCCATTGTAATCCCTAGTCTGCTTAGAAGGATACTGTTTGTTTTGATGGAAAAACTGGAATGGTAATAGTTCAAACTTTCTTCATTATTTACCGTGTGCTTGGCACTGCTCTATAGTTTTACATAATTCACCCATCACAACAGCTTTATGAGGTCAATACCACTGCATGTACAGTGAGTGAGATGCAGAGAGGTACTGACCTCATGCACAAGGTCACACAACCATCAGACTTCAGAGCTCGGGGATGGCTGGGCTCCATACAGCCCTCCCTGAACACCGTGCTTGCCTTTTTGGAAGACAAGTCTTTGACAAGATATATGCTAAACTAAGATAATGTTTAGTGGGAAAGCAGAGAATAGAATTAGGAGAAGATTATAGGTTTCAGTGAAAATGGGGTCTGTGACTGAGTGGAAATTGATTGGCAGTTGTGCTGAGAGCCTGGAAAGTTATCTTCTGAGCATACCTATTCTGGGGTTCACTTTTGCTATGGAATTGTTTCTTAGGCCATTTAAGAGAGGATACTTAGGGTAAGATTGTCTGTAAAATAAAGCAAATGTTACACATCTGTGATCATTTCCTTTAAAGATAATATATTTACTCAGGTACTTGCAGTTTAGTGTAGGGACACTGCCTACCTCCATTTGTTCAGGATTCATAGAGAAAAAGTTAATGTCAAAGAAGATAAAGTGGCCACTAGACTGCTTGTTTCTTTCTTCCCATGAATAATACACAAATAATTTCTGTATAGCAGCTGGTATTTTGCAGCTGCAAACATAATGGGGGGATAGGTCAAATTTTTTATCTAGAGTCTAGGATTTAATCTTGTCACTAGGTTATTTATTTTTAAATGTAAGATTTTAACTAATTTCAGGACTTTATATGTTATCTGAGATACATATATATATTGCTTGAGACACAACTATTCTAAGACACACTGTTGTATTATTACAAATATGGACTTCTGCTTTTATTCTAATCCCATTGCATGAGGCAAAATTAGTCAAAGTTTAAAGGAAGAAGTATTTAGAAATACTTACATAATTCTTCTAAGCTACATTAAAATTGTAATTTCATATTTAGAGCCAAATATTAAATTTGTCTTCCAAACAAGGTGGTAGAAAATTTGGGGGTACTTAATATGAATAAATATATGCTATTTATGCAGAGGATCTTAATCTGGCATCATGGGACCAAAGCTTCAGATCTAGGCCCTGTAGATTTTCAGACCACTCCATGACTCCCAGTAGTTTAAGAACGTGTGGTTCAGTGAAACATGGGTTTTAGTCTTAAAACTCATGTATTTGATTAGAAAACATACAAGTATTAAATGAGGATTTTGAACTGTAACATCTAAATCACTCTCTTGATGAAAATAGGGTATTTAGGATCATAGCATTAGCTCCAGCATTGGTCTACCAGGTTAATTTAGGCCTGCTGGAAAATTTATCTTGTACCTTTAAAAAGATTTTCTTAAAACTAGGCAAATTAACCATAGCTTTGTGTATCCCAGACCAGGACCCATTACCTCACGAAAACAACCTTAGGGGAGTGAGCACTTTATTCCTGACTGGGCCTGGCCCCTGCTACTTAGAAAATGCCCCTAATGTACTGATCCCATCCCAGGAACACAGTAGAGCTCAGGACAGCCCACTGGGAGGGTGGACGGACTGTAACTGATGGACTGTGATTATGGAATTAAATTTGGTACATCTTTTTAAAAGAATTAACCAATTAAGTATAAAGATATTTGAGTCAAAAACCTTTTTAGAAATAAAATATTCCCTGATAGACATGTTAAGATATTCCAGGTTGAATCAACTTCTTTCAAGTTAAAACAGTACTTTACAACGACAAATACCATTTCTTTTATCTAAAGGAATCATGTGAAGAAAGATTGGATTAAATATAGACTAATATAACCCATTGGTAGTATTTCCCTCCCCCCAAATGGTATAATGTTTTTATTTTATTTTGAGGAAAGGGTTATATGATTGGTCTTTTTTTAATCTTGTATTTTAGGAATATACCACCACAATTCTGAATTTATGAAAAGAAATAGTATCAACTTGTGCAGGTAGATGCATGCTCAGTGGGTTGATGGGTACCATTTTTTAAATGTATGATTTCAAGCATATATTTGGTTCACATAATTCAAAACACTATATTCAACCTACCTTTTAGTTTATAAAGTAGTAAATGGGTTACAAATTAAAATCAAGGATATCTCACTGTATGTGAAGTTTCAGGTTCTTTCAGAATGCGGATGGAAAATTTAAAGGATCCGTCTCTCCAGGTGAGAGAATGCCTAGCCAGTAATCAGTGTGTAGTGCTAGAAATGGACTGATTGCATGTTCATTACTGTTTGATCTTACGTATTACAGCTTGTGTAGGATGAGTAGTTCCTCAGAAAAAGTGTAATTGAAACAAGAAGCAAAATTACAAGTTCTCTGATTTAGGAATATAATTCTGTGAACTAAATGCCTAAGAACTGTATGCTTTTTAGAAATGGCTCCATAGAGGAGACTGAGGAATAACTATGTTCTACTTTCCTTAGCTTACTCCTGATTTTATAGACTTAAAGTGCTGTTAAATTGACTAATTTCAACAAAAGTCTCAATATAAAATAGACTCCCAGTCCCAAGTGATAGCCTATTTTATTCAATAGTAAGAAAAACATAGTGGATTTCTTTTGTTGGGGGGAAATTAAAAACCATTCCTGTTACATTGGTGAGGCAGCATCTGCTTTGTGGGAACACTACCTTACACCTTGAGAAAAAGTGCTCTGTTGACCTTTTTTCAGAATTGAAGAATTGACATAAACTATATGTCAATTCTGGGCAGACTCTTCTGGGCAATCTTACATTTAAAAAAAAAAGATGAACTGTTACTTGAACACATTGTGAAATATTTGTATAATTTCATAAAAACCTTAAGGAAAAGCATTAACATTCATCATTGTCAGTAAACCTTAAAATTTGGGTCTTGAAAATGTTAAATGTAGCTGAATTAGAAATACTAATGTTCTAGTTTTGTTAGAATTTTCATTATAATTTTTAATGTATATAAAGCCTAACCATTTTTGTTATTGTTTTATACATTTTAATTCCCTACTCTTGCCATATAATCTACTAAATAGGATTCAAAACCTAGGTGAAAAATTTTTATTCTAAAATCTCATATAAAAAAAGCACTTGTACAAGGTGCTTTGAGCTGCCTGCAGGAGTCAGATATAACTGATACTTTTAAGAGGTTTTGTGACCACACTTTTGTCCACTCTTTTATCTATTTTGACTAAAAGGTTGTGGTTGTATATGAATGTCTATCATGAAAAGTGGAACTACACTTAAGGAATAGTTTTAAATGCTTTTAGCTTTCCATTAGCTCCACTGATGTTAATTCAGCATTAAAGGCTTTAAAGAGCAGGGTGTTCAGAGTTGCACCCTGCCTTGCACTCTACCTCCCAGTCATTTCTGTGCTAACTAGCCTTCAGCCATCCCCTTGCTTCTCTTCTGGGAATCTCATACCAACACACTTACTTCCTTTCACTGCTTAAAGTTCAAGTTATTCCACTTTAATTTCTTTAACTTTCCTCTCAAACTGTGGGTGGTTATTATAAGTCCCCTTCAGAATCTTTAGTCTCCACCCTTCCTCTTTATCATCCCCTAAAGTTTCTTCAAGCTTTAACATTTATGTCAACATTAACATTAAATGTCAACTGTCACATTTCCCAAATAAGCCAATGCTTAAATACATTATCCTTTCTGTAATCTTTCAGTTCTTATTTACAATGGTTTTAGTGTTTCACTCATTGACTAGAGTTGTTCTGTTGTTTTAGAAGTGTTATAACCAACTAACCAGACTAGTTGAAAGGGCAAAGGAAAATATTCAGGAGATTCAAAGTTTTAGACCCCAAAAGGTTAACTTATTTGTGTTTTATGCTACATGTATGTGAGCTTTTGGAATTATTGGCAAATACTCAAGTTATGTATTATGTTGGAGTGAGCTAGTAAAGCAACCCCAATTCTCCCCAATTCTATTAACATTTTGTTTTAAAAATATTTAATAAGTAATTTTACAGTGAACACCAAATATCACTATGTAGACTGTCCAAATAACAGTAAATTATGGTTGCTTTATTACATACTTCCATCCAACTATTCCCCAGTTATTTTGAATTTAACATATAGTAAATTTCTGAAAATTGTTATGTTCATAAATGGGCTATTCCAATTAGAATGATAAAGTGCTCAAGACTGACTTTAAAAAATCTTGGTTGAATATTTTCATAAATGTGATTCTGTTTTCCTAGTTTTGAAATTCAGGATCTGGTTTCACACATCAGATGATTTACAGGAACTTAAATAGACACAGATGGTTAAAGAGACTGGACTGAATACACAGTGACTAGGTCCCTTGGAAGGCTGATGGAAAAGAACAGTCCAATCTTTGATTTTCATCTTTTTGTTTTAAACTTTGAAAGCCCTTCATGTTTGATCACTTGAAGAGTAAGGGTAATCTCAACATTAGAAGGGACCATTGAGAGCCCTTATTTTATAGCAAGATCCTCCAAATTGTAGATGTCTCCAAGGTTTTGATAAGAACCAAAGCCCTCTGATTCCATATTGCCAAGTAAAGTGAAATAAGAAAGATCTTCCTGTTTAAAAGTATTTCTGTTAGAAGGCAATTTTGAGTTCAGTTAAATCAGACATTTGCCTGTTGGAAATAATCAAAAGTCATCAAAATGTCTTCGACCTATCATCCCCTCAAGATTCTAGACTCTTAAGAACACAGTTGTAATTCAGTTTTGACAGGTTAACCGCTAATCTTAGAGTAAAGGAACTATCTGTAATTAATTTAGGAGTAGCTATGTAAATATGACCAGCTTTGAAGGCGATTGATTAGTATCTATTATCTTTGCAATCATATATAAAATATCCTATTTTTTTCTGTTGCTTACTTTATGTAGTAGAAACTTAACTTTCCTGAATCCTTTTTCACACTTGCATAAAAGTCATCATTGTGTGAATGACTACAGAAATGAAGTATTTTCAACATTACTGTCATTTTGTCAAGAATGTCATTTTGTCTTTTGGGCTATTATACATACATTCAAGATATATGATCTCTTCTGACTAAATGGAACTTGGATAGAAACTGTAGCCTCCGTTGACAAATGTGCATCTGATTTTCCATGATTATCCATGTAGGTTGCTTTCTGCCAATCCTCCCATTTTGTCCCTTTCTACCATTACTTATGATAAACTATTCTTCTAACAGAGGGTATTTTAAATTTGTGTCACCAGTTCTACATGAAGGAAACATTAATAAACTCTGCTTTAGAAAATGCATTGTAAGATCTCAACAATGAAACTTCAGTAAATGCAACACCTATATAAGTCTTAAATTGTAATTCACAAGTTTAAGTCTGGCAAATACAATTCCTGGCTACGAGGAATATTACTTATGCATTTTAGCATATTTAATTTAGAATTCCAAGAGAATTGCAAAGGATAAGAAAAGTAACTTAATCTGAAAACTGTCAGAAATTAATTCATGACAATCTAATCCAAGAGATTTAAAGAGAAAGGATTTAGTTCAAGCATAAAATACATTGTCCCTAACTCAAAACTTCATCCACCCCATTAGCTTCAGAGGATCCTATCCAAAATTTTCAAGAAAGTTTCAAAGATAAATTTTTATGAGTGTTTATATAAACAGCACTCTAAAATGTACGCTCAAATTTTCTTTCAGATACAAAAACAAGTAGTTCCTGAATTACACAAGATTTGTGCTTACACAATTCTGCCTCCTACGCCATCTCTCGTAACACAGACATACTCTTTCCCCATTTGGAGTCTGTCGTATTTGGGAGTTTTTGAAAGATGTATGGATTCAGAAAAGAAAGGAATAAAGTACAAAAAACAACTTGGAGGAGATAGCTCAGGGCTAAAAAAGCAGGTCTGTGATTTTAAAATGTCTTTGTTCAGCAATATCCTTCAAAAATTTATATACCCAAGTGTAAGTACATTATGTTTGACTTCCTTAACCTGAAGTAGGTATCAATTGCATAGAGGGCATAGGAGTTGGGGTGCCTTCCACCCTCTGAATAAGGGATAATGTATTCAGCAGCATGACGGGAGAGTCATTAGAAGGGGGTAGTTTACAAAAAGAGAAATAGAATGATAAAAGATCCGTTTTACCCAGTTTCAAATTTTGGACCAAGAAAAGGGAAGGAAACATTGTTCCCCCTTTTCACCAACTGGGCCCCTGCTATCTGAATCCCAGAACTTAGAACAGTCCACTAACATAGGCTTTTATAAGTTGGTAGATAACCAATAACCATTTAACACTGTTTCAGTGGAAACACTTACTAATTCAAGAACTAATTTATTACTATAGATGAAGTTGAGAGTCCATAGAAAGCATAAAGGATGAGGTCAAGCGTACTGGTAAAGGTGTTAAGTCTTAGGAGGGAAAGAGGAGAGAATATAGGAAAATACAGTATTTCAGTTCCATATTCACGTTGTAATTAGTGCTTCTGCGCACTATTACCAAATCTGTACTGCTTGGCCTGACCTATCTTCTACTTGCTGTGTATTTCCACATGAATATCCTACATGCATCTCAAAGTTCAACATACACATCAAAATTATCCTCCTCTATAATTTCAATCCCCTCCAGAGTTCCCCAATTTGTGTCTTTATCTTCCTAATTGCTCAATTTAAAAATTATTTTCTTAACTCTTCATTTAGTTGCTCAATTCTTACTTCGACCTGCAAAACACCTCCCAAATAAGTTGATGCCTCTGTTTTTCCCTCTGATACCGTCCTTTAGGCTCTTTTCTCCTTTAATCTACTGAAATATCCTCAAGTGGCTTTCACGTCTCAAGCTTTCCCTTTCCAAACTGCTCTCCATTTTTACCAGTTTCTTTTGGAGTAGGAATCTCATTACCTTTCTCATAAACCTTTGATGACTCTGCCAAGCTTACAGAATAAAGTGGAAACTCTTCAGTATGACATTCAAAGCCCTTCATGTTATTCCCCCAATACACCGTTCAATACACTGAACCTATTCCCCCAATACACCGTTCAATACACTGAACCTTCCTTCCTTGCACTTCTTTTAAGCTACTGGATATTCCACATCTTTTCCTAACACTGCTAAAACTTCTACCTCTGACAATTATTCAATTCTTCTTTGCACGTCAAATACTACTGAGTATTTTAAGGCTCCACTCAATGCTGCTTATGTGTCTGATTGCCGATTAATAATCCCTACTCACCAGAATTAGTCACTACCTGCTGGAAGAGGCAATGACTTGACTTTTGTTTTTACCTCCTCTAAAAACATTTGTTGTGAGGGAGGGGGAACACATCTCCATTTCAGTTATGTTGGTCACTTCTTCCTCGCCCACCTACGCTGTTAATATTCAGCTCTGCCAATTATCCTTGTATTTGATCCTTGAACAACTCCAGGTTAGGGGCACCAACCCCTTGCAGTTGAAAATATGCATATAAATTATATAGTCTGCCCCCTATATCAGGTTCCTCCACATCCAAGATTGCAGATCGTCAGATTCAACCAATCTCGGATCATGTGGTACTGTAGCATGTACTATTTCTTAAAAACATCTACGTACAAGTGGACCTGTGCAGTTTGAACCTGTGTTGTTCAAGGATCAACTATCTCTTGAACGTAACTTCACACATAAGCCCCTACACATTAAATTCTAGACATGCTGCTCAAATATGACACAAAAGGATATTTCAAACAAGGAGGGGAGAGGTAGTTGAGGCAGTTTTTATCCAAGATGGGGACTGTAGTTTCACTATGGCCTTGAACTTCTAAAATGAGTTTTCCCATCTATTTGTAAGATATCTGCATTTATGTAGGGAGGAATGGAGACTCATACAAAATGCCAATGTCAAACAGAAGTTCCTTTGCATCTTCAAACCCGTTCCCTTCCTTTCTAGAACTGATTGCTTAATGTCCCCACTCAAAATTTACCTGCCCTTATACTGCCTCTTGAAGGCCTCCTTAATCTCAAAACCAGGCTCCTCCTCCCCCACCCCATCCCACTTTTTTGGGTAATCTCAAATCTTTTAATAACCATGCATGGCTCTCTCCACAGCACTGCTTCTGGAAGAACAGGAATAGGGAAGGTTGGTTGCCCTGAGCTAGGACAGCCCTAACCCTCCCCCAGACATCTAACTGCTTTTGAGAACTAGCACCAAGATGAGTGCAAATAAAAGCAGCTTTCTATAGTGTCACTACATCAATAGTATGAGTTGAATAAACCTGGTATCAAATTGTACAAATCTACCTAAAAGCAACTTAAGTATAGAACACTAAACCACATATTGGTATTTGTTCTATAGGGAAATACCACTGCATGCAAGTTTTTTCCACTCATAGTTATAAACCTTTTAACTCTTTGCAATTACAATTTTTTAACCAGGCCATTAGTTAAAATTCAGGACTCAAGCTGGTGACTGCAAACACAATGTTTGCTTTATATAGCCACAAAACAAAATAAATTACAGGAACACTGGAGGAAATGTTTCAAGAGATTTCAAATGAGAGAAAAACAATGGCCGAATAATTGGGCTGGACTATGGTCTGAATTCCTATGTTGAAACCCAACCCCCAAGGTGACGGTTCTAGGAGGTAGACTTTGGGAATTGATTAGGACCTAACAGCAGGAACCTTCATGAACGGCATTAAAAGGGGCCCCAGAAAGCTCTCTCACTTCTGCCATGTGCATCCACAGCAAAAAGACACCATCTGTGAACCTCTAAGTGGGCTCTCTCTAGACAGCAAGTCTGCTGGCGCCTTTATCTTGGACTTCCCAGCCTACAGAACTGAGAAATTTGTTTATATGCCAGTATTTTGTTACAGCAGCCCAACAGGCTAGCCCAACAATAGGCTGCTAGGTTAAGTATTTTCACCAAAACTAAATTTTTAAGTTTAATACCTCCTCACTGTACTTTCTGTAGACTAATTCAACCACTCTTCAAGCTATAAACCCTGTTACTTTATAACATAACCTTTCCTCACATCATTCCTTTAAAAAATTTAACCATTCTCTTTACCAACATGTTAGCACTTCTTAGTCATAACTTCAACAGGGTTCAAAGCTCAGTTATATTGTTAAGATTTCTCTAAAAGCTTTTTTTAAAGCCAGCTACATATACTTGTTTGTAATAATGAAGTATATCATAGTGTCCCCAAAAATGGTTTGGATGCATTGTTTACAAGCTGTATACCATACCACACATCTAATACACATCTTGGTTTTGTAGTGGCTATGTGAGTCATACCATCGTGGCACTGCTTATCAAGTCAACAGTGATTCTAAGTAAGGATATTTAAGCGTCTTAAGTGTCACCCTTCCTGTGTGAAACAAGATGGGAACAACTCATTTTTTCCCCAGGATGGTAGCACCTTTCTGACCTATACAATCTACCGTATGGAATCACATATAGCCTCTTAACACCTTTACCTTTTCTCATGTCTAAATATTGCCCAATTACTCAGAAAAACTTTTCCTTTGTTATTTGAGATGAACTTTGGCTTTGTATAACGAAAAACCATACAGGGGAAATTGTGTTCTAGAATTTCTTACTGGAATAAGACCTTATAAATACACTACTGAGTAGAAGTTTGAATTTCAAAGTAAAAATACATACGCTGCCAACTTCAAGCTTCAGAATCCAAAATCTCCATCTATTATTTTAACATCAACTATATTTGCTTTGGTTCAAGTATCCCATTCAGTATCAACAAATTTTGCACACCAAACAAGTGCCATTTTCTTTCATTGTAAATATATGGTAAGTCAAATGGTATTTTATGAAACAGTTCATGCATAAAAACATATAAGCTATAAACTAGTCAGCCTTACTTTTGCCCACAACCATTTCCATTCATGAGATGGGGAATACCTCCCCTTAGAGGTAGTGGTGTCAAACTGGACTCTTCAAATTTCAGAGGGAGGAGGTACAATTAGTACAGACATTTAGCCAGTAAAATGCAAACTTAAAATCCATCTCCTAGTCACACATTCAAACATGAAAAAACAGCCACACACAAAGAGTCAAGACTAGTTTAAAAGGGGGGGGCCAAATTATTATTATTTAAAAATTTGATTACAACCGATTTTGTTGGCATTAAATTTTTAAATTTGAATGGATATAAACCAAAAACCAGAAACTAAATTTGGTAAAAAATGGGAAGTTGTTTTCCAGTAATTACAGATTATTAGAAGGCAGAAATCAATTTAGAGAAACACAGACAAACTCCATGTTTACAATGATTGTGCCACAGATTTAAACTTCAGTAGTGCATTAGTAAACTGTTCACATTTAGATCTTCACCTTGAGATTCGACAGCTGTTTCTTGAAAAAAAATCTCAGTACCTTGTGCAAATAGATCGGTCTTCCATGTGCCTTAGCACACTTAAAATTTCTCCACTGTTTATATACAAAACACCTACCATTTGGGCAGGGCAAAATACATACTTTCATAACAAAACTATAATGTACCTCTCAAGTATGAACAATATACACATAATACATGGTATACAGTATTTACAAAATATAAAATATAATACAAGCTGTTTGTAATTTTTAAAACTCATCTTTTGCACTTGTATGTTGCAACAAGGCAACTTTCCATTTCTGTACCACATTTCTTTTTCAAGAGTCCAGGGATTTTGGAAAAACTATGTTTTACATACATACTGAAATCTAACTTTGAACTTTTAGGAGAGTTTTTAAGTGTACTGCCATCAACTCCCTATTCTGGTTGGAATTTTCAATGGTACTTCCCATCCAGTGACTAGGAGGCTTTGGAAGAACACTAGGAGAAGGTGGATCACTAAACTTTGCCCCAGCATAATTTTCCTTTTGGCTCACTTCAGTTAGCAATGCTGATTTCTTCAAATGCTTATTTTTAATGTTCTCGGTATTTTTAAAAGGCTTTTTTTCCTGCTTCTGAATTATATCAGATGAAACAGAATCCTGCCAAAAGTTATTTTCATTTCTTTTTGCAGAGGTGATCTTGGTTAGTGGTAAATTATATTTGCTTTTCTGTCTGTTTATCTTTGGTTGTTCACACAAGTGTATACCATGAACAAGCTGGCCGTGGGGAATGGCAATTTTCTCCGATTTTCCCATCTTTGATTTTAAAACCTACAAAGACAAGGAACATAAAAATGAATACAGTCTCATGATAAAAATCAGTCATGAATCTCACCATATATCTATTTTCTTATAAAAAGTTCCCCTGGACTTTCTCATTCACTGTCTTGATTAAATGTGCTTGCTACACTTATTACTGGATGTCCAAATAGGCACACGTATAATTGTACACTAGAAACAGTTAATCATCACTGTTACCAGGATGCAGTGTGAGGTGATTCTAAAATATAAAAAGCCCAAGGTAACCAGGTCCATCTTTCTATAAGAGCAATGGGCTATCTTCCAAACCTCTGTGCCAACCTCTTCCTGCTAAACTAAAGGTCAGTGTTTTTACAGTAGGATGTTGCCAAGAGAAATTTTCAAAAGCTTTGGTTAATTAAGCATTTAATCAAGAAAAGGGCTATGTTAATAGATACACTATTTACCTTTTAAGGTAAGTACTTGAAAAAATTATTTCAGAATAAAAATTTGATTAGCAGGAGCTAGATTTTAAGTGAGGAAGTGTTTTGATAATGGTTACTAAGTACACACATAAAAATTATCTCCCAGCTTCTAAAAGCAAAATTTCATAATTTTAAATACTAAAATACTTACCACTTTCTACCACCTTGCCCAGTTATACGTACAATACATACTAAGGAATGCTTTCTGCCAGTCCCCTACCTTCTGATTTAACTGCTTCAAGAACTTTACTGCACGAATTCCACCCATTTTCCTAACTCAAGGGATCCTTATAGGAAGCCAGGAGGAGATGGAAAGACACGGTAATCTATTAGATCACTGCCCTTTCAACACTTGCAATACGGTAGGAAAACAAGACACAAATACAGAAAGCCGGAGCACAAGGTAACATAATCCATGTCAATAAAGTTAACTGCCAACAGAGCTCCCTGGTTTTAATACTGTTCTAGAACATAAAGGACTCTGACTAGGACAAGTACAAAAGCTCTTTTTTAGACTATCACTAAAATTTAAGGAGAGCCATGGAACTGAAAGGAATCGATGATAATTTAAGAGATCAAGGTAGGCAAATTTAACTTTTCCCAAGAGCACGGCTAGATAGGCTGCAAATCTCTCAGGCCAATATTCTTTCAACAAATGTCAGTAACTTATTTTCATCATTATTATGAAAGCCTTAAAAATTAAAGCCAATGTTTTATTTTGATAAAGGTTACTTTAAGTCATTTTAGCAACTTTATGCCGTTTGAGTTTTCATCAGTTTTATCCTAGTCCAACAGCAAATCGGGCAGCATAATGTAAATTGGTAACTTTCAAAAATTTCATTCTGGACACAAGTAAAACTGCTTTCCGTAAAGAAAGCAGGGAACAGTATTCAGCACGGGTTGTTAATACATTCCGCTCATCCGATAGACTAGCATACAAAATCTAGCGCTCCTAAGAGGCAACAACTCTGCCGTCGCTCCTGCCAACTTTCCAAGTTGAAAAGTACATGTAAGTAGGTCGGCCCGGCGAGGAGCCGAGCCCCAGTTGGATCGGCGCCCCACCCGGGGCACCTCACAACTCATCAAGAAGCCAACCGGAACCGGGCGGCCGGCGGCCCACTGCAAACCCTACAACGGGCGGCGCGGGGCCATACGCGCGTCCCGACTAGTCTCGGCGTTACCAACGGTCGGAAGCCGCCAGCGGGCCCTTAACCCTCGCCCTCCCACCCCAACCCTGCTCGCCTCCTTCATGGGCGCCGGACCGCTTAGCACGTAGCGCGCGCTGACGTCAGCCTCCCGCGGGCCGCGTCCCCCACCATGCTCCCCCCACCAAGCTCCCCCACCCCCGCGCGCGCCCAGAACGCCAAAACCCCCTGGAACGCCGCCAGCCTTCTAAATCCGGGCTGTTGCTGGGGCGCACACGCTCATCTCATTGGCTGGCTCCGAGGAGCCAATCAGCAGCGCCAGCGCAAGCCTTCCCCCTCCCCCTTCGGCCCCCAGCAAGAAGAGAGCAGGCGTCACGGAAACTTCCCTCCCGAGTAAACAGCCGTCCCTTAACCTGGCCCCCCCCCCCCGTCTCGACCCCTCAGCGCAAGGCCCCAAACCTCGGGGCCCGGCTGTGTCCGTCTAGGGGCCGGGACGCCAACAGTCCCCGGCCGTGCCCCTCGCGGCCCTTACCTCTCTTCTGAACGAGGGCTGTCCGGGAGCCGCGGGCGGCAGCGGGCCAAGGAAAGGGCTGGCTTCCTCAGTTCGGGTTGCGGTCGCAGGAGCCGGGGCCCAGGCGGCGGCCTGGTCCGAGACTTGCTGCGCTGCGCTGTGGCCCGTCGCGGGGCTCCGCCTGCCCTCCAGGCTTGGCCGGTGCTGCTGGTACTGGTGGAAGCGGCTGGGAAGCTGCCCCGACGGGCTGGCCCTCACTTTCTTCTTTCGCCGCTTCTTCGGTGCTGCCCGAGGGGTGCCCCCCACCGTGGCGAGGCTGCAGCTGGGCAGAGGTGCCGGGGCGCGAGGCTGAGGGGTCAGACACGGACCGTCTCCCCCTAGGAAGTGAGGGAGGAAAAGGGTAGGGGGCAGCGCCCTGGGGTCCGGGATCCGGGGTAAAGACGGTGGAGCCGTGGTCACCATCGGGAGGGCCCCGAAGTAACCGCGGGCGGAAAAGCCCATAGGCGCAAGGCGGCCGCCCAGAACAAGCGGCTCCCGCTGCGGGACAGAAACGACGGTCATAGCGCTAAGAGGAAAAGTGGCTCAGAGGAGTAGAAGGAGGAAGTGAGGCCAGAAATCACAGGGCAGCGAAGGCGGCGGCTGCTGCTAAGAGAACCCGAGAGAAGCATGGACCATGGTTCGGGCGGTGGCGGCGCAGCAACAAATAGCCTCAGCCTCCGCTTTGAGTGTTGTTATCAGAAGCTCCGCCCTGTGCCCGCCCATCCTCTACGAAGACCCAATCGGAATGCGAAAGGGGATGCCACGCCCCTCTGGCCCCGCCTCCGCCGCCTCGGAGAGAGACACACAAACAACTCGCTTGCTGCAGCCCTGCACAAAGAGTGCGCACTGCGCAGGCGCTGCCAACGGGCTCTTTCGGGAAGAGTCGGTCCCGCGAACAATGAAGTTCCGTTTCAGCCCCACCTGCCCTACCTCCCCCACTCTTCTCGTTCCGCACCCCCGCACCTCGCCCTGAAGGCTTCGGTCAGACTGCAAGATCAAGGCTGAATTTGGGAATGGGAGTTGGGGCGGGAGCTAGGGGAAAAGAATCTGGAAGCATCAAGGCCACTGACGACTCTTCGGCCGCTGACCTTGGGGAAGTATTTATTTCAAGCTCAACATAATAACGTTATTATTTTTATTTAAGATTTCAAAGTACATTGTAGTGATTTCATTCTTCTCAATCATAAAGAAAACCAGTACACATTTAAGTTACATTTGATGAAGTGTGACTCACTTTTTTTCATTAACTCGGCTGAGAAACGCCGCTCATTAACTATGGTAATTGGAGTAAGAAGGGAGTGACTTACTGATTGAAATTGGCCTCTTAATTTATGCAAAGTTCTCCATAAATCCGTAATTGGGCATTGGAAATGTTACTGCTTTCGTACTGTGGGACTTTGGGATCGCGAATCAGTGACTGATACTGAGAAGGAAGCAAAGGAGGAGGCTTGCGTCTCAGAAAGTGAAACAGGTTTGCGACATGCAGTGCATTTTGCTAGCTGTGTTGATAGAAATCTCATCATCTGCCCGAACTATGCTCTCACACAAAAAGAATTGTGGCTATTTATTAAGCACTTACGTACCGCGAACTGTTCTTTACATAAATTATCTCATTTGAACCTCGAAACAACTCTAAGGAAAAGGTACTATATTTTATCTCCAGTTTACAGGAGAGAACGGGCTTAGGGAGGCAAAAAGAACTTGTCAAACACCATACAATAAGCTAACGGCAGGATCTGAACTCCAAGTTTGACGAAATATCCAGAGAAATGCTTCCCAATAACTTTATGTAAACATTTAATACTACGTTCCATCGTTACTGATTGCTGGACTTCCTCATTTTTGCTGGATTTTACTCACTTCTGTGTTTCCAACACTTAAAACATAGTAAGTGCTCCTGATCGTTGGATGAATGGGAATCATACACTTCCAGAGCTGTAAAAGATCTTAGCCTTTCACTTGACGTCAGGTCTTGAAAATTGAAGTTGGGAGTTCAGATCCCTTGAGGAGAATGGTCTGGCAAGAGTGATCCCATGAGGAGAATGGCCTGGCAAGAGTTGATGGAGGAGAGCAGGCAAAGAGTACGGAACCTCTGGAATGAGGTAACTTGTTCTTTTGGTAAGAATTCCTACTTTCAAAGCACTTTTTCATGTGTTATCTCATTTTATTCTTGCTCTAATCCTTTAAAGTAAATAAAGATATGTAAATGGTGTAAATAAAGCCTTTAAGGATAACGTAACTCACGAGAATTTAGGGACTAAATCACTTTAACTCCTAAAGCCTGACGCTCTGCTCTTTTCACTGCATCCCAGGGCCTAAGATTTGACTTTGTTGGGGGGGGGTTGGTAGGGGGTGCTATCAAACTGTCCTGAAGAATAATTTACCCTTCAGGGAGCTGCTAATTTATAGTCAATTCAGAGGGGCCCTAGATAAGGACAGCTATTATTGTCTGTGCGTGTGTCTCTTGGGTGAGTGTTGGGGTTATTGTTTTTTTTGCATTTGAGACCTGAAGGGTAGGCCTTGTGTTAGACCCTGGATTCTGTAGCCTTGCAGCTGTGGCCACTTGAGTGTTAGGGGCTAAGATGGTGCCCACCACCAAGAGACTGGGAGCTGAAATGGACCATTGGAAGACAGCAGTCCGGGTTTTATAAACCAGATTATTGGATTTCATGTTACCCTTTGTGTATAGTTCCTATAGACCCTTAGTCTTCAGTAAGTTCTAAATTTAATATTCAAACCTAGTTTTATCTGTGCTATATGATACAAAGGAAAAGGTCAAATGCTCTTGTCTGAGCCCAAAGAGCCAATCTTGGAGGTAGCAAGGCATTCCAAGGGTAAAGTAACTCCTGAAAGGACTTTAGGGTTCTGAAAATTTTTGTTCCAGTGCATGTCTTGGTTTTATTTTTGTTAAGTCAACAGTTTCTTTAGAGGAGTTTTGCTGCTGTTATTGTTGTTGTTGTTGTTTTTAATAAACAATTAGAAAGTAAACCAGGTATTAAAGAGCAGGGAAAAGAGGTAAAGCCCATTTGTGAAATAACCAGTTTACTTGCGTTAATGCATCACAGCCCTATGAATTCCTCTGCCTTCTTTTCTGCCTACCTTTGTGTTTCTCACTTTTTACTTCTGTCCTCCTCCTCTCTCTCGCTCTACCTGGAATATCATCTTTCCTCCTGCTCTGAATGTCTTTCTTCCTCACTCACTGTGACTTTATCTCCATTTTCTCTACCTGTTGTTGCTTAGATCTTAAATATCTGATCTCTAAAGGACACCTGTGTGAAGAGAGGAACAATTACTCCAATTTATACTTTGCTTTATTCTCAAATTATTAATCTTTCAGATCTGTGAAATAATATTCTTATAAACATTGAACATAAATATGAAATCAAAATATTTATACTTTACAAATTATTTTCCCTGACATTTAAGCATTGATCACAGACCTTATTTTATGAAGATATTCTGAAAAGTTCACTTAAAATTTAAGGTTTGTATTTAAAAGCAAACAAAATATGCACAAATTTTCACAGCAGTGACAAAATTTATACTGACACTTAAATTGTTGGTAAAGTATTATTACTATAGGTCGAAATTAATGTCTTCATTATCCCTCCGCTTACATCTTTCTGGATTTGCAGGAATTTTACCACTTGTTTATTTCTTAAACTTTCCTAAGAAGGACAGCAAGCCTTTGCAGGTTGTGCTCTGCACATGGGTGCCTGGCTGAAGGGACAGGAGGAGCTGAAATACAGCTCTCACTCTGCAGTTAAAAGCCATCCTCCCAGAGGCTGGGGCCACCTGGAGAAAGGGATCTCTTTTTCGTACTGGTACAAAGGTTTCAAAAGAACTAGTGGCAGCCCTGGGGTACAATAATATTATGGATACTTGATTCTGTTTCATCCTAGAAAGGAAACCAAAGGAAAAAAGCCTGTTATTTCAACCAGCTGAGGTTTCAACCAATTGAATCTTAGCTGGGTCACAGGCCTGGTTGTGCTTTCCGGCTGGCTCTCCTTTTATATACATTGCTAAAACTTTAAAAATCTTTGCTACTCATAGAATGCAACCTAATGCCTGTCCTGAAATATTTTTTGTTTCACTTGGCTACTTACAGAACCCAGTTTCTTTTTTTTTCTTTTTCTTTTTAAACAATGTAAACTTCTTTTTTTGGCAGGGGTTGTGGGTGGGAGAGGTAATTATATTTATTTATTTATCTACTGGGAATTGAACCCAGCACCTTGTGCATGCTTATGCACTCTACCACTGAGCTATACCCTCCCACCAGAACCTAGTTTCTTATCATTATATATTGACCTAGACAGTTCATTTTTGCAAACTGATTTTTGTCTCATTAATTAATTATAGTAAGTAAGAACACTGAAATATCATCTTTCATGAGACAGTGATGGAGGAGTCCACACAATTAACTGTCTTCTGTCTTCCTCAGTAGGTTTGGCAAATCAGCATCTTGAAACACAGCATTGAATTGTCTATTTGTTGAATCTCCATTCTGCCTGGTTGTTGTGTGTGACAAATGGTGTGAAGCAGTTCTTTCTGTTCTTGATATAGTTAATTTTTTTTTCCAGGATTGCTTGACTGATTCCCAATTCCTCCATTCATCCTTTTCTACTTTCACAATTAGAGACAAGGCATGTTTGTGCTTTATCAACTAATAATATGGTTTAGAGTTTTATAAAACCCCATACATATAATTTTCTGTATTTATTCAAATTTTTAAAAATTAACAGATCTATATTATCACATTCACTGTCTTTTATAGCCAAACTGCCTAAGACTAAATTGTAAACTTTTTCCTTTGGAGAATCATTATGGACTTTCATAGATTAACATGTCAATGATCTATAATCATTTCCCTTTTTTGGCTCAAATCTTTAGACCTTGGCCAGTAAAAGGCCTTTTAAGATGGTCCTCTTGTCTCTTCAGCATTTCTCCCAAACATTTTTGAAAACATTCTTTCTTTGTATAGCAAGATGTTCCAGATTATCTTCTTTCTCTAACTGAAAACATGGAATGAGCTATTTTATAAGGAATCTTATTTCCTTTAAATGAAGAAAACTACTAGTGGCAAAATCTGGAAACCAGGGATGAATATCAGATTGTTCTGAATGAGTACAGATTGGGATTAGGATAATATCAATGCTAGACCAATTTTTTTTTTCAAAAAGTTGGAAGACATTTCTTTTTAAAGTCATGCACCTATGTTGATTTTTTAAAAATTCTAATTTAAGTCAAATACTATGAAATCATTTAGAACATTTATTCCATTGTAAAAAAAAAATTATTTTTCTACCCAACATAATCCTAAATTTTTAACCCCTCACCCAAACTGCAGTTGTGCCCTCATGTATAATCCTTCGGTATCCCATCAGTCATCATTCACTTCATTAACTTTGATGTCTTAGTCTGTCTACTTTGTCTCTCATGTCTTTCTCCCCTTCTCATTTTTTCATTTTTTTCTGTTGTTCTCATCATGATTCTATTTCATTCCCCCTCGCTTAAATACTCAAACCCTGGAAGTAAAGCATAACCCCTGCTCTGGAGTGTTTTGTAACTGCAGACTCAGTGCTGCCTCATGATTTAAGCTCCCTGTCAAACTGGGGACATCCAGGCCCATCCCTACTTGCAACTATTCTTGATCAAGTCATCAAAAACTTAATGCCATTTGTGTGTGTGGCAATGCACTCTGTAGAATATTGGCACATTTTTATTGACTTATTGATATACATTTACTTCAGCAACCAGTGTTCTCAGTAAGTATTCCAGAACAGTCTTACACATCAAAACAAATAGAGGAGAAAAGCAGACGACCACAGAAAAGAACTTAGGACAAGCAGTTTACAATTAATCAAGGTTTGAGTAAAATTATCTCTTTAAAAAAAAAGAGCATCGAAGGAGAACGGTATAGCCTAAGTGGTAGAGCACATGCTCAGTTAGAATGCACAATGTACTGGGTTCGATCCCCAGTACCTCTAAAAATAAGTAAACCTAATTACCTCCCCCCAAAACATAAAAAATAAAACAAATTAAAAAAAAAAGAGTATTGAATACATTGTTAGTTTTTTTCGTAGCAAGAATTCACTCAGGTTACCTAAAGTAATGGGATGTTTGTTTTAGAGATATAAACACACAGACATAAGGGAGATAAGAGTGATCACAAACCAGGCCTCATAGGATCCCAAGAAATTCATGGGAAGAACCAGAATTACTGTATCATGCCTAACAGACCTGGAATGAGGTTTGGAAACACAAAATTTCTTCAGGATCCAGTGCAGCCCTAGTTACTAGGTTATTTGGTCATCCCTTCACAGAAGATGTTTTCTTGCTTTAATGTCCTGTCATTCCCATGACTCAACCACTTTCTGTTTATGCTTTTTGTGTTTCTTCTTCTACCACCGCTACCAGTTAACTCACTATTTATCTAAAGTTCAAATTCCAGAGGGAGGAACTGATTGGTCTAGTTTGGATTGGTTTTCACTGGATGTTTGAATGACTCATCACCATCATCCTGGTTCAACAGAACTTTCTTACTAGATCAGACCTTCTCTGGGCACTTCCTGGTGAGGATGATGAGGCAGGATGCGGATGGCGAAAGGCATGTACATAAGGAACCACTTAGAACCAGTTCAGGGACTGTGGACATGACAAGCATGGAGAGGCTTGGCCGCCCAGTGCACTGTATAACCTGTCTTCCAGGCACCAGACATCCCTCTTCTCGGATGTACGTTCCCAGAAATCCAGGGGAAGCGAGAGAATATATGGAAACTCTGGAGATCTCTGATTTTTCTTGGAAAGTTGGATTTCTAACTATACTGTTCCATCATCCTTGGTGGAGCAACAGTTGGCTGGGGTTGAGTAGAGGTGGCCCTTTTAAAATAAGGCCCATGCTCATCCAGATCATTTAACTCCTTTACTCACCTGATTCTGTAGGCAAAAAAGCTTGAAATGCCTCTAAAAATAGATTGGAGGCAGTGAGGCAAATGGCAGTAACTTAGCTGTGAGGCACCTGTAGTCTCGGACGAAGATAGTTCGGAGGAAGTAGAAGGGTAGACATGGACATCAGAGCCAGAGACGGGGGGAGATGAGACAGGGTGGGAAGTATGAGGGGGAGCAGAGGGAAGGAGATGAGAGAAGAAGAGAAATGCTGCCAGGCTTTCCACTCTGGTTGACCTGTAGAGAAATAATAGCTTTGACAGGAGTAGAAAATCCAGAGGCGGCATTTGGGGAAGAAAATACAGTTGTCGGGGTTTAGTAAGGTTTTATTTTTGATATTTTCATTTTAAAGCCAAATTAATTGAATTTTTTTTGTTTTGTTCCTCCAAAACAAAAGAACCTCAAAACAATTGTCTTTACTTGCCTTTGATCCCATGGTAGAAAAATTATTCTTACTCTTGTTCAGCAAAAACTTGAAAATCCATTTGTTTAATCAGTCTGGTTATCTTTGGCGATTTCATTTGACATTTCCAGAAAATAGGAGTTAAACTACTTCTGAGAAATGTAAAATAAATTAAAGAAGATGAATTGAAACATACTCTCTCAAATCTCCTTTATTTTTCAGATCCCAGAACAATCCATTCAATCCTGTCCTTCTAGTCAGCTAAAAATTCTATGAAGAAAATAACATATTTCATTTTTACAAAATACTGCAGTGCCCCAATTTTTACAGTATTTGAACTTAGAGTGATCTGATAAAGTAGAATTTCAGACTCTAGGGCTCTTCCAGCTATGTAATGGTAAAAGGTTCAAAAATGAATACTTGTTTTAGAGAAATGCTTATGATTTTCAAGTCTAGGTGGGACTGTGTAGAGTTTTTTTTTTCCTGAAGTTTGTAACCCCAGAATACAAAAAATAAAATGAGATTTTGCCAATGATTTTCTATTAATCTTTCCTAAGAAAGAAGATTTTCCATGTCCTTATAATATCCAGAAAGATTCAGAATTTGTCCAAAACAACCCAATCAACATTGCCTGAGTTATCTTTACTGTGTCCTTATTGTATCCTTTGAAATTTAAGATTTGTATAAGAAAATAAAACTGAAATTCCCTGAGTTATATCGTTTTTTCACATTCCTGAACACAGAGAAAGACCAAAAGAATGTTTGGATTGCAGAGTCAAAGAATAAGCACAGAGCAGCTCAGGATGAAGCTGTGATGTTGGTATTTTGCCAGGTTTTCTCTGAGATATTGATTATGACTCTCAGCCAAATATGACTCACTGCTATAGATGCTATATCTAAAATTATGTCATTAGCTTTCTGAGTTTCAGAAGAGAGATGAGGATGATATTTTGGCCTAATTAGTAAGTTAGCATATTACAGTTATTCTGCATGTGTACAGCAATTGCATATAATGTGATTAGTTTAAACAGTGACATCACGGGTCCTTTAAGACACAGCCTTCCTAGGTCATCCCATAGCGATGCCCACTAGCCAAAAATCCATGTGGTGCACACCAAGCTTACCATCTGCTTCTTATTGCTGTACCATATAGTGTAAGCAGTCAGGCAAGGATCACCAGACAAACAAACAAACAGGAATGAAAAAGAACCTTCAGGACACAGAGACAGAGAGAAGAAAGTTTTTTTTTTTAAAAAGCCCCTTTAATTAATAGCTTTAGAGTGTTAGGAGTATAGTACATCCATGAAACAAAAACAAGAGACTTTAAGAAGGAAATAGAATTTAAAAAGAGCTATGCAAATTTAAAACATCATGGCAAAAATAAAAATTCCAGTTGAAAAAAAAAAGGTAAATTTAAGGCAGTCTTCCAGAAAGTAAAACCTAAAGATGTTTGAAAAATAGGAAATAAAGGGAAATGATCAGATCTGTCCAGGAGACCCAATATTCGAAATAAGAATTCCAAAAAGCTAAAACAGCAAATTGAGAGAAGGAAATTAACAAGGAAATAAACCACGCAAATTTCCGAGAACTGAAGAACATGAAGCTGCAGGTTGAAATGGCTCACTGAGTGCTCAGCATAATGGATGAAAATAAGCCTACACCAAGAAAGATAATAATAAAAAAAGACATGGCTGTTAAAATCTTTCTGAGGGAAAAACAGGTCACATACAAAGCATCAGAATTAGAATAGTATCTGAAATAATCAGCTTGAAGCTAGAAGGCAATGGAACGATGACTTCAATTCCAAGAGTAAATGAATTCCAGCTTAGAAGTCTGTTTCCTCCTGTTATTGTGTCCCTCTGAAATTTTCAAGTTAACACCCTTCCTCCCAACGTGAAGGTTAGGAGGTGGGGCCTTTGGAGGGTGATTAGTCAGGAGCATGGAGCCCTCACGAATGGGATTAGTGCCTTTGTAATAGTTATGAGAGAGCTTGCTTCCTTTCCTCTGCTCTCTATCATACAATGAAAAGTCTGCATTCTGTAACTCAGAAGAGGGCTCTCACCGGAACCCAACCGGCTGGCACCCTCATCTCAGACTTCCAGTCTCCAGAAATGTTAGAAGTAAACTTCTGTTATCTATAAGCCACTCAGTCTGTGGTGCTTTGTTATAACACCCTAAACTAATACACCTCTCAAATTATTGAATCAAGCTTAAAGATATGATAAAGATCTTTCAAATAAATAAAGATCTTTCAAAAACATAAAAATTCAAGAAATTTCTACTGTGCATATTTCCCCCCTCAGGAAACTACTAGGAAAGGCATTTCATTAAAGAGAGTAAACTGAGAAAGAATAAGACATGGAAGCTAGGAAATGTGAGATCCCACATAGGTGAGGAGGGGAAGGAATTTCCAGCACAAGGGTGAGAGGTGAGTTCAGAATGATAGCTGTTCTGTGGCCTAGAGAGCAACCAGCTCAGCCTGAAGCAGGAAGATGGATGATTCTGAGCAGAGGGGAGGATTTCCAAGAGAAAAATGAAATTGATAGAATCTGCAATACGTTTGAAGGAATTGAGAAGTGGTGTACACTTTTAGCAGGGATCTTGGCAATGAATAAATGCTGGGTAAATGGAAAATGAAGCAAGGAAAAGAAAGTCAAGGAAAGAGCAAGGCAATTATTAATTCCAGAGAAGAGGAAAAGTCCCAGGAAGAGGCTATCTTCATAGTAAAACTAGTTACATGTTAACACCTGATAAAAAGAGACAACAGGACCCAAGTAGAGTCACTATTGTCACACCAAAACTTAACACCTAGCCTAATTGCAGTTTTGGTTTTAAGTCTGAAATTTTCTGATCAGCACTAATAAGGCAACCTGCCTAAGACCCCTGCCTCCCGCTCAGGGAAGGTGATCTTCCTTGAAATAATCCACTCTTCTAACTTCCCTGTCCTGGGGGTAGGGAGTAAAGGTTACAGCTCAGTGGTAGAGCTTGGCTTGTAGGAGGTCCTGGGTTCAACCCCCAGTGCTTCCAAGGGAAAAAAAAAAACAACAACCCCAAAAGCTTGCTAACTTCTTTGTCACTCCTTCTTTCTGCCTATAGAAACCTTCCATTTTGTACAACTCATCAGGAGGACTTCTCCGCTTGCCAGATGAGATGCTGCCCGATTCATGAGTCATTTAATAAAGCCAAGTAGAGTGTCAGATTTACTCGGTTGACTTTTGTTTTCTGACACACCAAATATCAATAGAACCCAGACTTCTGATATAAGTCTCCTAGGAGGATGGGGAAGGAGAGTGTACGTAATGTGTGTATGTGTAAGTACATGTATGTCATTGTCACTGGATGATCACAGAGCTAAAATCTCAGCTTCATAGTAGAAAGTCATCAGTTTATATTGAGCCAAAAAATAAATATATTATTAGCATTTTATTTTAAAATATGAAGATTAATACTAAAAGAACTGGTAAGTGGGTTAGAAGGTTGCTCGGGGGAGGAGATGTGGACAGGAAGCCAGGGTGGGCAGAGGGAGTCCAGGAGGCTGGTTTCATTTTAGGTCTTGTATTTACTTTACTTTTTAAAGAAATACATGGTTTTTAAAAAAGTAGACTGACAAGATTTCAAAGTTAAAGTACAGGTACAGGGGCGTGAATGTGCAGGGCAGGCATGAGTAGGAAACAAAATAATCCAGAGATACTGGAACATTAGATGGAGGTCATACTGAGAGGGGCACTCAGGGCCCTGCTGATGAACTTTGAATTCCTCATCTGTGCTGTGGTTAACCTGAAAAGTGCGTAAAGGATGCCATGTGTAGTGGAGAGTACTTTGGAGGGGTTAGAAAGAGAGACCTAAAACAGCCAAAGCAGAAAAGCAAGGAGACTAGTTAGAAAACATTTTAACTGATAAGGTTCGAGGGAACTGAGGCACCTTGGATGGGAGTAGAAGGGATTAGGTAAGTGAGAAATCCTCCAGGTGGAGTTGACAGGATTTGGTATACTGATAAATTGCTGGAGGGAGGGAGAAAAGAGAGTTAAGAATGACTTGGATTTTTCTAACCATGCCATCTGTGGGATACTGATGCCAAAATTTAGTCTGTCCAATTGTAATTGTCCTCCTCATTTCCCAGAGTTTGCTCTAAAAGATATTTGATCTTTAAGAAAATAAAGGCACTGAGTTTGGCTGAAAGAAAAAAAAACCTTTCCACTGGGTAGATCTACCTACATTATTTCAGGGTCGTTATGAGGTCCCAAGGATGTGAAAGTGCTTATTACACTGTACAAATATTGGTGATTCTCTCCTGGCCATTATTAATTTCCAAAGGATGGGACACAATTCCTGAGGGCAATGCCAAATTAAAAGTTCCAAAAAACATTTTGAGCAACATCAGGAGCACTAAACACTGACACACATTGCCAACATGTATCAGCAGGCTTCAACATGGGCATGTCTTTCACTGTGACATTATTCTATTATATTATATATTACATTACATACTGGTGTAGTGGGTTAAATGCTCCTCTCCTCCACGATATGTCCATATCCTAATCTCTAGAACCTGTAAATGTTAACTTATTTGGAAAAAGGGTCTTTACAGGGTTATCAAGTTACAGATCTAGAGCTGAGGACGTCATCCTGGTTTATTGGGGTAGATCCTAAATTCAATGACAAATGTCTTTATAAGAACTTCCAAAGGGAGCAGGACCCTGTCTTTTGTACTTCCGGCCTCCAGAACTGTGAGAGAATACATTTCTGTTGTTTTGAGTCACTACATTTGTGGTAACTTGTCATGGTAGGATTAGGAACCTAATATAATTGGTAATATTACATTACCTAAATGTCTTAAAATATCCAATAACCTAAATGTCTTATATATGAGATTAGATGTTTGGTTTCAAGGAGAAGAAACCATACAAGCTAACTCAAGCCAAACAGGATTTATTCTAAGAATGCCAAGCTCAAGAAATCCATGGGAAACTCACCAAGCCTGAGTAGGAGCCCAGGAGCAGCTTCCACACAGCCTAGTAGCTCTCAGGGTGGTGCTGCTTCCCTGCCCCAGGGCCAAGTCAGCCTCGGGAGTCTCTCTTCTAGATTTCCAAGGAAGGGCTCTGAGTGACTCAGCCTGTATCCACTCTTGGCCCAGTCAATTGTCAGTGGAGCTTCAAGCAATTTGTAATTTATTCGCTTTGTCCTTTTTACTAAGTAGCTTTCTGCTAAGGCTTTTAAGTCAAGAAATTAACGTGTTTTTCCTATAAAGTGTGCATTATTTGCAAAATCATCATGAAATATACATAACATAAAATTGACCATTTTAACCATTTTTAAAGTGTACAATTTGGTGACATTTAGTACGTTAACAATGTTGTTCAATCACCACCACTACCTAGATCCAGAATATTTTTATCACTCTGAATCCTTACCCATTGAGCAGTCACTCTCCATTTCTACCTCCTTTTACCCCTGCTAACCACTGATCTGCTTTCTACCTCTGTGGACTTGCCTTTTCTGAACATTTTGTATAAATGCAATCATATAAACGTGGCCTTTAGTGTCTGGGTTTTTTCCACTGACTGTAATATTTTCAAAGATCTGTATTGTAGCATATATAAGTATTTTATCTCTTTTTATGGCCAAATACTACTCCATTGTATGGATATACCACATCTTGTTTATCCAACCATTAATTGACAGATGTCTGGGTTGTTTCCATCTCTTGGCTGTTGTGAATAGTGCTGCTATGACCATTGGTGTACAAGGGTTTGGACACCTGTTTTCAATTCTTTTGGGTATGTACCCAGGAGTGGGATTGCTGAGTTATATGGAAGTCATATATTTATTGGAGAACCACCAAACTGTTTGCCACAGTGGATGCACCATTTTACATTCCCACCAGCAATGAAGGAAGCTTTCAGTTTCTCTTTTCCATTTTCACCAAGAAGTTGTTTTCTGGTTTTTTGTTTGTTTGGGGGATTATGGTCATCTTAGTGGGTATGAAGTGGTATCTCATCATGATTTGGTTTTGCCTAATGATGTTGAGCATCTTTTCATATACTTATTACTCATTTGTATGTCTTCTTTGGATAAATGTCTATTTATTTATTTGTTTATATTTAAAAACTTTAATTTTAATTAATTTTTGGAGGGGTACATAATTAAGTTTATCAATTTTTTTAATGGGGGTACTGGGGATTGAACCCAGGACCTCATGCATGCTAAAGCACACACTCTACCACTGAGCTGTACCCTCCCCCACCCCAATAAATGTCTATTTAAGTCCTTTACCCATTTTAAAATTAGGCTGTTTATCTTTTTGTTGTTGAGTTGTAAGTGTCCTTTATATATCCTGGATACTAGGCCCTTATCAGGTATATATGACTGGCTTTTAAATATGGCTGCAGAAGCAAAATCACTTGCTATTTTTCAGTCAGGGTATTTACAAACAGAAAAAAACAAGGTTTTGGTTTGTGCACACTCACCGCAGGTTAAAACCCACAATTTAAATAACCATCTAAGAACACCCTATGTTCCTTCCTAATGATTCAGTAGCTGCAGCTGTACAAGTGGTGTTTGTCATCCTCTGTCCTCTCAAATTCATCTTGGGGTACCCCATGGACAGTCAATGACATGTCTATTTCAACCCTTTGTGATTTCAGGTTATTCCAAATTTCCCTTGTTACTTTGGCTTTCTTCTAACTGTTTTGAACTTATATTTGAAACTTTCTGTTTTTAACTACCTATCCATGTTTGGTTTAGAAAATTTAGTTTTTTAATATTATTACACTATAAAAAGGTAAACCAAAACATGATGCTAACAATCAAGAAAACTAGGAACTTTGATATTTTTGAGTTTTCAGGGAACTGACCATGGTGGGAAGTAGAACTAAACACAACCTAGTAAATAAAACAAAAGTAAAGTACAGTAAAGTAAAAAAAAAAAAAAAAAAATTAAAATTAAATAATGACGGCAGGAAGATGGTCTAATTTTTGTGAGTTAGGGATTTTTAAGTGATCAAAAGTTGAAAGTCATAAAATGAGCTCATATTTCCAAAAAAAAAAAAAAAAAAAAGCTTTTGAAGGCTTGCTGAGAAGTCACAAGCTCAGCTCCCAGATTCCAATGGTCAGGCATAATTTATATCTCTTAAGTCCACTCACCCTGATTACTTTAACACACTGCAGCGTTGCCATCAGATTGTCAAAAGTGTCAAAATTTCCATTTGCTCAGCACATACAGTTTTTCTCTTCTCCAGACTTTCATACATGGAAAAAGAAGATTCTGTTTATACCAAATCTTTTAATAATTTTGTCATTTTAGAAGATGAACCACATGAATCCTTTGGTGTCTTATAATACCCCTTGGTCACTGGCATCTGATGTATACACACCAGATGTCATTTGTAAATTCTGGAGTCGTTTGAACCCACTTACTTTCTTGATGAGAAAACTGAAATAATTTGCCCAGAGTTTAGAGTTAAAGATAGAACCCAGTACACAGAATGGGAGAAATTATTTGTAAATCATCTATCTGATAAGGGACTTGTATCCAGAACATATAAAGAACTCTTACAACTCAATAATAAAAAGGCAAAAAGCCCAGCTAAAAAACTTGATTTGAATAGACATTTCCCCAAAGAAGATATATAAATGGCCAATAAGCACATGAAAAGATACTCAACATCATTAATTATTAGTGAGATGAAAATAAAAAGCCATAATGTGATACCACTTCACATCCACTAGGTTGCTAGGAATAAAGGAGAATGACTGATGTTGGTGAAGATGTAGAGAAACGAGAACTGTCATACATTGTTGGTAGGATTGTAAAATGTTGCTTTGGAAAATAGTTTGTCAGTTTCTCGAAATGTTAAATATAGTTCTTTATGAACAAGCAATTCCACTCTTAAGTATATACCCAAGAGAATGTGAAAACATACAAAACCTTGTACATAAATATACATAGCAGCATTATTTATAATATCCACAAAGTGGGAACAACCCAAGTGTCTGTCAATTAATGGGTGTCTGTCAGTTAATAAAAGGGCCAGTAAGATGGGGTATATTCATACAGTGGGATAGTATTTGGCCATAAGAAGGAGAAAAATACTGGTATGTGCAACAACATGGATGAACCTTGAAAACATGTTCAAAGTGAAAGAAGCCAGACACAAAAGGCCACGTACTGTATGATTCTGTGTATATGAAATGTCTAAAAAAGGCAAATCCATAGAGACAGAAGGAGGTTAGTAGTAGACAAAGGCTGGGAGGATAAGGGAATGGGGCGTGACTACTAATGAGTATGGGGTTTCTTTTTGAAAAAAAAGTTTTTGCTTTAATAAAAATGTTTTAAAATTAGATGGTGGTGATGGTTGTATAATTCTGTAACAGACTAAAACTCACTGAACTGTAAACTTTTAAAGTGTGAATTTTATGACATGAAAATTTATCTCAATAAAGCTGTTATATTAAAAAACAAAAACCTCAGTCCTTGATTATACTTATTCATTGAGCTAATAGGTTAAGGAGTTCTTGGAGAGACACAAAACTCTTCTGTTTCCACTTGGGAAACTTCTCTGGCTGGTCTCTTTTAATTTATTCATCTATAAAAATTTTGAATCACCATGTTGTACATCTGAAACTAACATAATATGGTAAATGAACTATACTTCAATAAAATTTTTTAATTAAAAAAATTTATTCATCTTTTTATTTGTCAGTCAAGTTTTCCATCAAAGTGACACATCTCCCTTCCCAGGCACTATTGTCCTGATTTAGGTTAAAATCTGTGGAACCCTTTCAATTTTAAATAGGTAAAAGTAGAGCTTCTTTGGTTGGAAATGACATGCAGGATTCGGTATATTAAACATGTGCTTTCATATATAGTCTGATTTTGTTATATGATAGACAGTAAGACAAATCTTGTAGCTGGAACTTTTTCTGAATAATAGGGAATATTATTAGATCACCAACTAATAACTGTCTCTACCTAAAACCCTTAGTGGGACTTAAAACAGTAAGCGAGTCCTGCCCTGGAGCAAAAGTATAAATAAATACAGCTTTTAACACTATAAAAGATGTGCCTTTTAGAAGGAATTGTGGAGCACTCCCATAAGATAGGTGGATGTAGGGTGTTGAGTAAAATGTCTAAAAACCCCACAAGTATACATTTCCTACTTTCAAAGAGCTTATACCTTCTTGGGAAGGCAAGCTTTACATGAACAGTTCAATTAAATAGCACAATGTCTGAAAAGCACATGCTTTTGGTACACGTTAAATAATACCGCTAGCATTCACTCACTTAACTTTCATTTACTAAAAATCTTTAAGTGCTTTTAGTGCTTTCATTCACTAAAAACATTTTAAGTGCATTCACTAAAAATGTTTTAAGTGCTTTATGAGCCTTGGCATTACTGTGCTAAACAAGACAGTCATGGTTCCAGGCCAGCCGAATGCAATGTAGAGTGAAAAGGCAAAAGATGTTGCAAGTCAGTGTAGGACTAAGTGCTGTAGAGGTGGGAAGTTTATCTCTAGGTACCAAGTTTGGGTTTGTTATCTGTTTGCTAACATACTCCAAGGTGTGGCTCTTGCCTCTAGTTGCAGCTGAACACAGGCACTCACATAACCACACACACATCCTTCCGGGTAGAGCTAGACCACTTGTGATGGAAGATGGGTGGTATCAATGGTCCTGGACAGGACCATTGACAGCTGCTGCCTGTGCCTTCCCTCCAGAAAGCAGATAAGCAAGATACACAGTGAAGGTGCAGGTGGTGGTGCTGGCCCATGGGGAAGGGTTTGTAAACAGGTGCTCCCTGAAACCTTCCCACCCATGGTAGCAAGGCCACTCCAAGCTGCTGAGAATTCATTAGGCTCGGAGCTCCACTTGATAGTCTGCTGTCTTTCCATCAAAAGGGAACAAGGCTGTGGCCCTGCCAGCCAGGCCCAAGAAGATACTAGAAAGGTGGGAATATGATGATGGACACCAGCTCCTCCCCCTCTGAGAACCAGTTCCTTCCACGCCCAGCAGGCTGGGCTTTCTTGTTTGTTTCCTTCTTTCAGCCCAGGCACTGAGTCACCTTTGTTCATGAGTGTGCTGGAGCTGCACAACCTCTGATACCTTCTCACTGAAGATGCCCAGTGTGTCTTCTTTCCTTCATCCCCCTTCCAGGATGTCTAGTCCACTCCACTCCCTTCTCCCAGGAGCAGCACCCTCCCTCAGGAACTTACGTCTTCTCTAACTGTCCTACTCAAGGCTGCCAGCTGTCTTATACATTATGGAAGAACTGTGCGATCCCAAGCAAAGAAACGGGAGGCAGGGAAAGTGAGAAATGGGGAATCTGTTCTTACTGCAGGGTCTGCAGTTTCTGGAGGGTAGGGGGCTCTTTAACAGACAAGGATCATCATTGCTGCAGCCACTTGCGCTTTGGGACAGCAGTTTTCAGAATGTGGTCAGAAACCCCTGCAGTCCCTAAGAGCCTCCCTTTGCCAACTACAGGCCTGGGTAAGGCCAGATTTCAACACAAACTTATCACAACAGATTGAACAGAGAAGCAGACGTGAGAATCCAGCTGCCTTTGATGAAGCTAGACACGCGAGACTGGCAAAAAAAAGTAAATGCTGCTCCTCTCAGTAACTTTTGGTTTGGAAAATATAGCTGTATTTTAAATAACAATATTATCTACGCTAACACATAATAGTTTGGTTAACTTTAAATACATTAATATGTGTTTAAATTTTTGTTTTCATTTTATTATTATACTTTTTAAATGGAGGTACTGGAGATTGAACCTAGGACCTCGTGTGTGCTAAGCATGCGCTCTACCATTGCTCTCTACCCACCCCCTTTGTTTTCATTTTAATACAATAAATATTGACATAACTCAAGTAAAGAGAGCTCATTGGAGTCCTCAACCATTTTTCAAAATGTAAGGGGATCTGAGATTTAAACGTTTGAGAACTGCTGCTCTAGGGCTACTCTTGGCCCCCATTTCTTCTCTTTCTTGCTCTTCCCGAGGGACCTCACCGAGCCCCACTGCTTCAGCTCCCACCTCCAAGCTGGTGATTGCCGTGGGCAGCCCATGAGCTTCTGTGTGCCACCCTGCAAGGACCTGGAGAGAAGGGAAATAAGATTGCCCCGAGAATTGAACTGGATAAATCTATACACAGAAGATGTGATCTACCATTAACTCATTCAACAAATATTTATTTAGCACCTACCTTGTGCCGCATACTATTTTAGATGCTCCGGCTACAGCAGCAAGCGAAACAGAAAATCCCTGAGTGTTCTGCTGGGGTGTATTGGGAGGGTATAAAAGAAGATGGTGGGAAATAAAACCATAGGTAGAAATAATACTAAAATTTATTTGTAAGAGCTTGACTTTATGAAGTTTTGGGGATAATCCTAAATTCCAGTTTTCTTTCCCCACAAGGTTCCCAAAGGTGATATTCAGACAACAGCCACTGATAAAGAAAAGCAAAGAAATGTAACAAAGATTATGGGTGGGTGGGAGGTGTATGTGTGTTTTCTTCCATCTCATAAATTATGTTCCCCAGTAGCCATTCTGCTGGTATGCTTCTGGGAAGTAGATGTTTACACATTTCAGCTTGGTAAGGAGGCAGGTATGATGCAAGAAAAGTTCCTGCCAGCCACGGGAGTGGGGGATGGAGGAGAGCCAGGAGCAGCTCAAGGACAGGAGCAGACTAGCATCCTTGCGACACAGGTTGGTGATGATGAAAAGAACCACCATGAGGTCACCTAAACACCAACTACCAGACACTGTCTCAAGGAGGAACAGAAAAAGGGAGAGAAACAGCTTTACTAGAGAGTTGTGACCTGGGATAATACTATTTTAATTTAGAAGCGTGAAATACTTTAATCGGTGATTTTAAGCTCCAACATTTTCTTTGCACATCTGGGAGATGTGTGATAAAATTTCAATTTGGCTGCATTAACATTTTATCTCCTTTTTTTTCTTTTTAATGGAGGTACTGGGGATTGAACCCAGGACTTCCTGCATGCTAAGCATGTGCTCTACCACTGAGCTACCTGCCTCCTTGCTAATCTTTTATTGTTGCTGGGCTTGTATGTGAAACCCTGTGGCAGGGAACCCTGGCAACAGTGACTCAATGAGACACTTCCTTCTCCTTAAGCCTAAAACCAGTTGGTCACATGGGACACAGGAGGTTGAGAAGAAGAGACACCAGGAGGAAAAGAGAACAGAATAGACAGGTCTTTTCTCCAGAAGAAAATGGCTCCCATCTTCTCTGTCACTGGAAGGAAAAAGCAGAGAGAGATCTGGCTGCTTACCACATACAGCAGGCACACAGGAAGAAGAGTGGGCTAGAGAGAAAAAGTGTGTGGGGGGGTGGGGGTGTCTCCCATGGCCTTCAGTTAAAGAAAGAAAGAAAGAGAGACCCTCTCTCTTGTGGTCCAATCCCTGACCAGAATGGTCTTGTGGTCCAATCCCTGACCAGAATGACCCATTAGAATAGGCTCTCCTCTTTGGAGTTGAGAATGAAAGTAAAGACCAGGGAAGAACTTAAGCAGACACTCTTCTCAAGCCCAAACCACAGCATCCATATCACTGAAAGTTAGGTATTTTAAATAGGCATCTTAATTGGGACTCAAGAAAAGAAACTGAAGTCATCCGCTAAGGAAGGAACAGGGTCAGGTTTTGAATCCGGGTTTGTCTGTTTGCAAAGAATAACCAGTTTCCATTGAATCATGCCACTGCCCCCACAAGCCCCCCTACCCTTCACAATAAGAGCCTGATTTGGTTAGTATACCTAATCTTTCTTGCATCATGCAGTCCCATGTCCTTTCCCGCCCTGGGATATTAATGAACTTATCTGTCACGAGGGGCCACACCTATGGTCATTATTCATACATCAGCTAATGTTTATTGAACTTGAGGACTTTCCTCAGTTCTGAGCCCTGAAATCACTTCTGTGATCATTTCCTGAAATGTGATATGCAGTGAAATGGATCCAGCCACAGGAGGGGAATGATTTGGAAAGTCAGGAGGTGGAGGATGAGAGGAGAAAGACAAACCAGCAACAGCCCTAAAGGAGCTGCCATTCCTGGCTGTGAGCAGGACAGGGACTGCGCTGTTTACACGAAATTTGATAGTGGTGGTGAGACCACCCTTTGCCGTGTGGTTTCTCCTTGACTGTTGCTGTGCTGGTGGAATCTCATCCTGTGGCTAGACTGCCTTTTTTTTTTTTTTTTTTTTTTAACTTTTTTCCTTTTTTAAAAAGTTTACTTTTGATTTTTTTTAAAAAATTGAAGTATAATCAGTTTACAATGTGTTAGTTTCTGGTGTACAGCACAATGCTTCAGTCATACATGAATATACGTATATTCGTTTTCATATTCTTTTTCACTATAAGTTACTACAAAATGTTGATAGATTGTGCTTTTTACAAGATTTATTTTTAGAAGCTGTTTGCATTTTTCCAAAGTTCCCCCAGCAATTCGAATCACCTTCTTTCAACTTTCATTGAGGTGCCTAGACAAAATGACGCAGATGGAGCTGTTAAAAGGCAAACTGAAGCTTATTAAACATTTTAAGAGTTTATTTGAGCAAAAATCAGTTGGAATCAGGCAGCAGCAGAGTGGAAGTAGTTAGGAGCGCCCCCACCCCCAGCAGGAACTAGGGGGAGACTTTTACAGTTAAAAGGCGGAAGCAAAGCAGGAAAATTATTCTATTGGCTATAGTTTACACCTTTGCCTTATTTGGAAAAGACTGCTTCGGTGTTTACGTTTGCGATTGGGAGTCCTGAGGTTCAGGTTTTTTAACCTTGAGGTATTTATAGGCTCAGGTACATTTACTTAGGGCTCTGAGGCATTAGGACCCCCTCAGTCAAAAGGCCTCCTTGTTTAATTGAGCACCGGAAAGACCAGTATTGTCTACACAACTAACCCCAGCAAGGAGCTGGCTTATCCACTCTGGTTTATCCAAATTGCAGTCACAGACCCACCATTTCAAACCATTTGACTTCTGTTCATGTGTGTTCAGGCAATATTAACCTAAATAAAATGTAGTTTGAAGGGTATAGCTCAGTGGTAGAGTATATGCTTAGCATGTGTGAGGTCCGGGTTCCATCCCCAGTACCTCCATTAAAAAAAAACAAAAAACCCCAAAACCTAATAATAAGTAAACAGACCTAATTACCTCCCCACCCCAAAGAAACAAAAATTTTAAAAAATGTAGTTTGTATGAAAAAAATCTGTGCCCCCAAATCAAACAGTGCTATGCCTAATTTTTAGACCTAAATGGAGGTGGCAGCGCATGGTGATAAAGAGCAGAGGTCGTGATGCTGGCCCCTCGAGGTGAAGTCCCAGTGACTGCATTTACCAGCTCTGTGACTTTAGAAAGTTATTTAACCCCTCTCTGCTTTGTTTTTCTTGTATGTAAAATGAGGATAATGATAGCTTGTTCAGAGTTAAGAAGCAGTAAATGAGCCAGTTACTACCCAGTAGATGATAAATGACATTCAGTAAATGTCAGTTTCATCATTATTAGTTTTAGTTTCCCTCTGCTCTCTTCCATTTGCACAGTTAAAGCCAGTTACTTCTTTCTTAAAAAAAAAAACAACCTATTCTGATTACAGAATTAATATATTAGTAAAAAATTCAGAGAACACATAAAACAATAAAAAAGGAAATTGAAATTACCCACTAATCCCCGGCTGAAGAAATTAAACCATTTTGAAATGACTCTCAAGAAATCAAGTTACTAGCATTTCTGAGAAATGCCTGAAATTTCCATGATTTGGTTTTATGGAAAGAAAAACCTCACATGTACCAGGGTGCTATTTCTCTTCCCCAGACTGCCTCAGTATGAAATAGTACACTGGTAGATGGATTTTTATTCACAATGTACAATTTTCTTCGCTAAAAGACATCAATGATTTATCCTCAATATCCACTCTATTCTCTGACAGCCTCAGAGGAGTCCATCATTACCTTTTCCCATCTCCATGCATTAGTGTCCTCATCTGAGGAATCGGGGCAGCGAGAACTCGACAGGGCTGGTCTGTGTGTTTCACTCGGGAACCTAAAGCCCTGGATGAACATGTGATGTGCTGGAAGCCCCCTGTGGGGCTGGAATTAGAAGCTGGATCACTTGGTATCCAGGCTGGTGCACTTCCCACCACACTGTGCGGCCATGCAAGGCTGTACTCAGGAAGTCTGCCCTCGGTCTGAATGATTTCCCACCTCTAAAACTACCAGGTCTATGTGGGAGATACTGCTTTTTAAAAAACAAAGCGCAGAAATAAAGCACAGTGAGGGGGAGGGTATAGCTCAAGTGGTAGAATGCATGCTTAGTATTCATGAGGTCCCGGGTTCAATCCCCAGTACCTCCATTAAAAATAAAGAAATAAATAACCCTAATTACCTACCCCAACCAAAAAAAAAAAAAAAAAAAAAAAGCCTCTGAACCCTGAAGAGTGTGGTTCAAGAAGGTGGATCTGGTGGTCTGGTTGGGGCTCCTTCTCAGAAAAGGCAGACAACACTCAAAGACTTTTTACTGAAAAACAGCCTTACAAAGTAACAGGGCAAAAACCACAGAACCACAGAAACAAGTATACAAATGGATACCAGAGTGGTGTGTGTACATAGCTAGACTGGGTCAGATATCTTTGAAAGAAATGATCTTTTTTTGGAGGAAAAAAACCCACAAGGTCATCTTACTTGAAAATGTTATTAAGTGGGTGTTTACTTTCTCTAAAATGAGTATCAGAGGTCTAGATTTCAGTAAGGCACAAATCCTTTTAGAAAGATTTCAGCACTGATTATTTTGATAATAATAAAAGTGAAATGTGCAGGATCATATACAGAAAATTAAATGAGACATTTCCTCTGTGACTCTATTTGGTCTTTTTTTTAAAAATTTTATTGAGTACTATCTTTTTAAAGAAGAGGCCACAAGAGTTTAGTGTATTTATATATGGACTAGTCAAAATTAAGTAAGATCAGATATGCAAAGTACTTGCCTTATGGTAAACCTTTAATACCTATTTAGTTTCTTCTCCATTTTAAAAAACATATGTACCTTTAAATACAGTAACATTAAAATATTCAAGTTGATTTTCCACATAGGTTAGGAATTTCTGAATTCTTATTTAATCAGTGCAGTGCTCCCCCTCCACTCCCTTTTCCTTGGATCATTCCAAGACTTCCAGTGGATGCCAGAAACTGCAGGTAGTACCCAACCCTAAAAATACCCACATATGCTATTTGTTCTCCTGTATCTACAAACCAATGCTAGAATTAATTTATACATTAGGCACAGGAAGAGATTAACAACAACTAATAGTAAACCAGAACAGACAGAGCAATATACCTACAGCTGACCCTTGAACAGCTTGGGGGTTAGGGGCACCGACCCCTGCACAGTGGAAAATCCACTGTAACTTTACAGTGGGCCTCTGCGTCTGCATGTGGATTCCTTACTGTAGTACATGTTGGTTGAAAAAAACCCAAGTATAAGTGCACTTCAAACCCATGTTGTTCAAGCATCAACTGTACTGTGATAAAAGTTACGCAACTGTGGTCTCTCTCCTTTTTCTGCCTTTTTTTGTGGTCTCTCTCCTTAATCAATTTCAACGCTGCTGGAAATGTGGCAGCTGCTTCTTCATCAGGAGACCTTGTCTCTCCAGCAATATTTTTTGGGGTGGGGGTGGATTCCCCAATGACTCCTTCCTTCCTTCCTTCCTTCCTTCCTTCCTTCCTTCCTTCCTTCTTTTCTTTCCTTTCCTTCCTTCCTTCCTTCCTTCCTTCCTTCCTTCCTTCCTTCCTTCCTTCCTTCCTTCCTTCCTTCCTTCATTTCTCTCTCTTCCTTCCTTTCTCTCTCTTCCTTCCTTCCTCTCTCTTCCTCCCTTCCTTTTTTTTCAGTTTATTTACTTTTTATACAATTTTAAAGTTGCATTCCATTTACAGTTATTAAAAATTGTTGGCTGTATTCTCCGTGTTGTACAATACATCCTTGTAGCCTGTCTTACACGCGGTAGTTTGTACCTCCCACTCCCCGAGTCCAAACCTATTCCTGAGTCTGTGTAATTATCTCTGACTTGCAGTAAAGGGCTGCTGTCACTCATTTCAGAGGGGGGGCCTCACTCAAGTCTTCCTATAGGCTCATTGCCTTCTGGTGCAACATGTTGCCACCAATCAGAACACGCTTTCTGTTCATGTTTTCCACCCACAAATGTAATGCCTCTTCCATCTTAACTAAGCACTTATCATGCATTGTGGCCGTAACTTCTGCAGTTTGAGGTATGACAGCAAAACTAGCACACCTTTCTTTTTCTGTCACAATTTCACAGATAGATTTGTTCTTACCATAGATTTTAGCAACCTCAGCATATGACTTTTTTTCCTTTCCTTATTAATTTGAGATCTTTTGCTTTTTCTCTTAAAGGAAGCACTTTATGGCTTCTCTTTGTCATATCCGAATTGCCTGCATCACTACTCTTGGGCTTTGGGGCCCTTATTAAATAAAATGAAGGTCACTTGGACCCAGGCACAGCGATACTGTGACAGTGGATCTGATAACCAAGACGGTTACTAAATGACAAGTGACTAAAGGCTGGGATACGTTGGACAAAGCGATGACTCACGTTCCTGGGCAGGTTGGAGTGCGTTTTCATAACACTACTCAGAATGGTGTGCAGTTTGAAACTTATAGGAATTTTCCAGTTAATGTTTTTAGGCTGTGGTGGACTACAGGTGACTGAAAGCACAGAAAATGAAACCATGAATAATAGGGGACTACTGTTCCACGTTATGAGGAAGATAAACTGGCAGATGAGAATATTGAAAGGCGGAGAGGTTAACGTATTCTCCCAATTCCTGTAATTAGTTCTATTTGATTCTGAGTCTGTCAGATCCATTTCAGCCCACTACGATCAGGTTTTCTGCCCACCCACCACACCACTGAAAGTACTTTTTCAGTGACTTCCCCATTGCCAAATCCAATGATCAGTTTTCTGTCCTCAGCTGTGTTTGGCACAGTTGGTCACTTCCTCTTTCTTGAAACATCCTCCCCTCACCCTCCCACCCCCGCACTTAAGATTCCAGCACCCTGTCCCATCTGTCTTGCATCTCTCAGTCTCTTGCCTGACCCTCCTCATTTTCCCAAGCATCCCAGGGTTTGATCCTTGCATTTTTCTGTATCTCACCCCTCCCTTATGTGATGTTGATTTAAACACTATCTTCCTCAAACCTGTTCCTTCCTAAAAACTTCTCTCAGTAAAGGACATTCTTCCAGTGGCTCAGGGCCAAAACTTGGAGTCATCTTTTAAATTTTTTTTGGAGTAAAGGTAGATTTACTTAGAGAAATACATACTCCATAGACAGAGTGTAGCCTGTTTCAGAAGGCAAGAGAAAGGACATGAGGTTTGGGGGTTGGAATGCTTAGTTTGAAGTAAAAGTAGTTACACACTCCGCAGAATGTGGGCTGTCTCACTCAGAACGGAGGGCGGCTCATCTTTTCAATCTTTTAATCTCCCATTTTACACCCAAGTCATCAGCAAATCCTATCTTACTGTGTTTCCCACCTTCATTGCTACCACCTAAGTTCAACTCCCACCTGCTACTTCAGTGGCCCTCTGCCTGGTCTCCCTTTGCCTTGTTTCACTGCTCTATAGTCTATCCTCCACAAAGCACCAGAATGATCCTTTAGAAAGTGAATCAGATCCTATGACTGCCCTGCTCAAAGCCCTCCAATGGCCTCCTGTATTGTCAGAGAAAACTTCCAAGGGCCCACCATGGCTCGCCCCACTGTTCCCATTCTCCCTCTCTCTTGTCCCCACACACTGGCTTTGCTTTCCCTTGGTCATGACAACTGGCCTGGCCTCAGGAGCTCCAAACCTGCTGGACTCTCCCTGAAATGTTCTCCCCCAGACCTCTGCAGGGCTCACTCTCGTGCTTTATTCAAGGCTCTTGTCGAATGCTACCTCCTCAGAAAAGATTTCTGTAACATGCCATCTAAAATGGCACTCCCACTAGTCTCTGCTCCTTTAAACAATTTATTTTCTTTGCAGCCCTTATCCCTACTGGCCATTTTATATTAAGTTCGTTTGTCTATTATTTGTTTGTATATTATCACTAAAATATAATCTGCATGAGGACGGGCAGTAGGCATCCACAGAGGTCAGGGAGATGGGGGGGAACTAGCGGAGGAGACAGAAGGAGCAGCCAGAGACAGGAGGAGAAGTAAGAGGGAGTGTTACCTTGGAAGCCAAGGGAAGATAGTGTTTCAGGCAGCAGAGAAAGATCAGCTGTGCAAATGCGGCTAAGAGGTCAGGTAAGATGGGGACTCAGGATTGACTGTTGGACTTAAGAGCACGGACCTCACCAGTGATCATGACAAAAGCAGTGCAAAGATGATCGGAGAAGATTCCAAAGAGAATGAGAAGAGACAAACTGGAGATAGCATATACTGACAATAGATATCTTCAAGTTTTGTTTAAAGGGAAGCAGAGGGACAGGGCAGCAGTCAGAAGGGAGACAGATGGGAAACTGAGAGGTAAATGTTGTCATGTGATGAGGCTATTTTAGAACACGTTGATAGGCAGGTGGGAATGATCTAGTGGAGAGGAGAATCTGGCTATGCAGGGGAGAGAGGAATAATTTCTGAAGCAATATCTCTGAGTAGGTGAGAGAATATTTGGTCTAGTGCCCAAGTGGAGATGATGACCTTGGACAGGAGCTTGGATGGTTTATGTATGGCAACATGTGGTAAGGCAGAGGACATGTAAATGTGGTGATGGGAGCACGTGGAAGACTTTTTTTCTGGTTGCTCCTCTTTTCTTAGGGAAATGGGAGTTAAGATTCTGTGTAAGGTTTGAGGAGAGGATAAGCTGTGAAACACTTGTCTTGGAGAGTGGGAGAGTGAATAATTTAGGGAAATGTAATAGGATTGTAGGGGCAGCACTAAGGGAAAACTCGAGGTTAGTGGTCATAGTTTGATGTGAGCCACTCCACATGATTGGTTGTTTTCCTCCAGCCATGTTCAACTGCACAGGTGCAAACGTGGAGCTGGTGGACAATTGGTTTTGCCAGGGGTTGGGGTTTTACCAGGCATGTTTGATGAAGAGAGACGGGTAGGTAGTAATGAAGCATGGATGGAAGCTGGTTTAGGACAGACGCGATGATGTTATGGACAGTGAAATGTTTTGAGGATCAATGGGCTGTGCATCCAAGACAAAAGAATTACTGAAGTCAGAGCTGCAAAGGCAGGAGGCAGTGGTTAGAGACTGGGATGCTTAAGGCTGAGATTTTTGAGTGCAGCTCCTGAAAGAGCTGGCTATAGAACCTCTGAGTTCAGAAGCTCCACAGATCAAAATCTGAATTTCGGAGTATGAGGCATTCCTAAGTAAAACTTCTGGCATATGCTGTAGGGAGGGATTTGTGAAGAGATGGAGAAGGAGACAGTAATGAAGATGCGTTTGGCAGAGGGAAGTGGATTAATAATCGTTTCATACATGAAGGAAATAAAAAAGTCAAATCAAGGTCATAGAGATTCATGTGGACAAGGAAAAAACTGGAGAGATTTGTCCCATACTTCAAGGTCACAGGGACTGATGGAGGTGGATGAAGGGAATTGCAATCAGTGTTGAAAGCAAAAATAGAAACACTTATCATTGTAGATCCATGCAGGGACTTCCCACAAGTGCTATCAAGGACCATTAAAAGGGGAGGGAATAGCTCAATGGTAGAGCGCATGTTTAGCAGGCACAAGGTCCTGGGTTCAATCCCCAGTACCTCCACTAAACATAAATAAATAAATAAACCTAATCTGCCCCCCACCAAAAAAATAAATAAAACATTTTTTAAACAGAAAAAAAAATTTTTTAAAAGACAAAAAAAAAGGCAAAACAAAATAAACAAAACCAAAACAAAACCCCAAACAAAAGAATCATTAAAACACTTGATTCTATGGCTCTCCAAATGCCCTTATTAGTGACATTGGGAGTTTGGTCACTGGCTGCCATGTGTGACGATGAGGCCCAGTGTAAGGAGAGGGCACAGTCCCCTCCTACTTAGTGATTATTTACTTCAGGGAACATCAAGGAACAGTCAGACCAGGGGATGAGCTGGAACAATCAACCATGTTATCTGGACACACTGTTTCTCCAAACACGCATCTGAAAGGGCAGTGTGGGAGGGAGACCTTTGGCCATTTAAACAAAACTCAGTAAAAGTTTAGTCAATAACTTAGATGACCGACCTTACTGTGGCTTATCACTTGAAAATTATCATCTACTGAAAAATGCAAATAAAAAATCAGCTCAAAAGTGACTTCTTGTGGTGGTGATGGTTGCACAACTCTGAAATAAATATACTGAACGTTACTGAACGTTCACACTGAACATGGTGAATTTCATGGAATGAAAAATTATACCTCAAAACACTTAAAAATACGAAATTCAATTTATTAAATATTGTAATGACATATTTGGAAATTTAATTCAGAGTTGAGCTCAAAGTCATACTCAGGGTTGATTTATTAAATTAAGAAATCAAGCAGCCTGCTAGGGTGCAGCTCTGGAGAAGAATTAGGTCACTTGTGATATGTTTCTAGTACTAGTTAATATAAACCTGCAGTGAAACTGTAACACTGCCCAGGGTAATAACTGGAGTTGGCGTAAGGCTCTAGAAAATTCCTTCCTTGCAACACTTCTTGGCCAATAGGTGCTCATGTCCTTCCTGGCAAAGTCCAGCCCACGCTGTCTACATCCTTCTCCTAACCTTTCTTGGCCTGTCACTTGGCTGGGTGTGCTTTGCTGCTGGGAGTGTAACCACTTCTTATGCTGAAGTGGGAAGACAGTGAATTTTGCTGACAGGAAAAAGGCCAAGTAGGAACTTGCATGTAAATCAGCCTGCTGGTTAGTCAGCGTTCTCACCAACAAAGCGACATATCTGGAGCGGGACGGGGCAGCCAGCTAAGCGCTCCGCGGCTGGCCGGGTTCCCGGGGACTGGAAAGCCCGTGGTTGGCAGTTCAGACACAAGTGCACTGAGATGGGGCTGCTGCCTCATGCTCTCTTCACAGCTGTTATGTTGTAATAATTATTCATGGCAGTGAACAGTCACCGAATATTCCAGGCTTACTCCTGTGGTACTAAACGTTTGATGTTTACTGCCAAGCCGAAATGTTTAAAACACCCAGCAGAGGTAGGCGAACTGAAAGTCTGCAGCCCAACGGCTCCTTTCTGGGATAATGAACAACGTGTGCCAAGTCCTGCCTCCCTGCTTTACCTCATGTGATTCTCCCTGCCCGGCTGCCCCATTGGCCTGTCCACACCAGGCCCTGGGTGCCTTGCAGGAGGGCCAGCGCTGAGACGGTCTTTCCTGAGCACCTGCCCCGGCCCTGTCCCTTAAGCATCTGCGTGATTTAGGGAAGTTCTTTTACCTCCTCCGGAAAATGGGACAATACTTCTTGGGGTGGGGTTTTGGCACTAGATGCTCAATTAAAATTAATATTTTTCCTGAAATAGTACCATTTGCAGCAACATGGAGGGACCTAGAGATTATCCTATTAAGTGAAGTAAGTCAGACAAAGACAAATATCATATATCACTTATATGTGGAATCTAAAAAATGACACAACTGAACTAATTTACAAAATAGAAACAGACTCACAGACATAGAAAACAAACTTATGGTTACCAAAGGGGAAAGTAGGGGGAGGGATAAATTAGGAGTTTGGGATTAACAGATACACACTGCTATATATAAAATAGATAAACAACAGAGTCCTCTTGTATAGCACAGGGAACTATATTCAATATCTTGTAATAACCTATGGAAAAGAATCTGGAAAAGAATATATATGTATAACTGAATCACTATTCTGTACACCTTAAACTAACACAACATTGTAAATTAACTATACTTCAATTTGAAAAATTAATACCTTTCCTGGCTATCCTAGGAGAGTAAAAATGATCTCACTTCCCTCTGAATGGAATGTACTTCATAAGTCATCAATTTATTATAAACTCTCTTGTATTTTTGTCCACTATTTCATGTAGTATTTATCTTATATGCTCAGCGAGCCTAACCTCTCCCTGGGGAGAGACAAAAAGCTTTAATCTTTTTTAAAGTTCTCTTAGAACATCTACTTTAGCCCCAGAGCAAGATGACGCAGGTTTGGACTCAGTTATGGTTGGTGGGCAGTTTAGTGTGTTGACACCACTGTTTTTAGTTCCATTAGGTTGTGGTAACAGGATCGGACCAGGTGACCAGGATGCAGGGACACTGTGATGGGGCTACGGTACCCGAGTCACTGGCTGACCACTGTGTGGGGCTGTCTCCTGGCTTCATAAGAGTTCAGTTTCTCAGAGGATGGAAAGCCCTTTACTTTATCAGTCAAAACAGAGGGCTTTCCGTACAGTCTCATATGTGAAGTTTCTATGATTCATCTCAATTACTGACACTCAGGTGCCACGCCAAAAACATGAGCAATGCTTAACTCTTCCTCTTTCCCTCCCTCCCACTCATACTGATTGGCGTCAGCAGGACCCAGTTGCTTCTCCCTCTCCTGTGACTTCTGTCCATTGTCCTCTCCACGCCCAGGCCTCAATTCAGGCTCCCCTCATCTCTTATCTGGATCTTTCCAACAACCTCACAGTAGGTTTCCTTGTCCTTAAATCCACACCTCTGTAATTTTCTTCCAAGCGCTGCTACCAGTTATCCTTCTCAAACAACCATCAAACCAGGTTATTCTTCTTCCTAAAATCTTTTAATGATTCGCCATTACTGACAGAAAAATATTCCACCCTCCCCGCCCCCCAGTGGAGTCCATCCCCTCAAACCCCAGTCTGCCTTCCCAATTGCGTGTTGCATCATTCTTCCCTTCACAGCCTCACCCCAGTTATAACTTGCAGGCTCTGTGCTCTTTCAGGTTTCTGGGCTTTTTATTATACTGTTTTCTTGTCCCGGAATTTCCTTCCCCTTCGTTTCTCTTCTCATCAGTACAGCAGAGTGCTTTGGAGCAGAGGCTCTGGTCAGACAGCTTATTTGAATTCTGACTCCTCTGCTTGCTAGCTAGGATGTTGGATAAGTTATTTAATAACATTATGTATTCTTTTTCAGAGTAAAGGAACTTAGCAGATGTGATTAAGTTAAGGGTCTTGAGCCGGAGATTATGCTGGATTATCCAGGTGTGTCTGAAATAATCACAAGGGGCCTTCTAAGAGGAAGGCAGGTGGTCAGAGAGAGGAGGAGAAGATAGTGTTATGATGGAAGCAGAGATTGGAGCGATGCAGCCCTGAGCCAAAGAATGCTGGCAGCCTCTAAAAACTGGAAGAGGTGAGGGACAGATTCTCCTCCGGAGCCTCCAGAAAGAACCAGCCCTGTCTACACGCTGACTTTAACCTTGAAGACTCCTGACTTCTGACCTCCAGAAATGTAAGAGACTACATTTGTGTTGAAGTAAGCTACTAAGTGTACGTTAATTTGTTACAGCATTAATAGGAAACAAACACAACTTCCTAGAGATGGGTTGCGTCCCATAGCATTTACATGATAGAGATACATATACAATTTTTGATTCATATGTCTTCCCCATTAGATGGTGTGTTTCTTAGGGTCTGCTGCTTTTATTTAAGAGATTGACTTTTTTTTTAAAGAAATCTTTTATTTAAAATTTTTTCTTTAATGGAAGTACTAGGCCTTGAACCCAGGACCTCGTGCATGCTAAGCAAACACTCTACCACTGAGCTAGACCCCTTCTCCACTTCTTATTAATGTTTTAAACCATCCCCACATCTGCATACCTAGCACAATGCCTGGCACAGTCTTAAACTCCTATAAATATTTGATGAAGGAAATATTATGGTCTCAAGTGTGATTTTTGTTTTGGTTGGATTCAGTGCATGTCAAAATGGAGGGATCAGTTGCAGATGTTCAAATAAGTTTCTGTCTCTAGCAAGCACAGGTCTGGGAGATGTGTCTGGGGAAATGATAGAAAACAGGTCTGGGATTGTTGTAGAAAAAGGGGGGTGTCTGTAATTGAAGGAGTGCCTGGTCCTGGAATATTTTATATGATGAATAGGGCTTCTGGTGTCTCAAAGATGTAATAGAGCTAGAAAAGATCCAGAGAAGGACATTCAGAATGGTCAAGGACAGAAAGAATTAGGTATGGTGGTAAAAATAAAAAAAAAGATTACATCTGCAAAAAAAGTAAAAGTAGTAAATTCATGAAGAATAATCATAGACTATTTTCTCAAATCAGAATATAACAGAAATAGGTAACATTTCTTGAAACCTGACAGTCCTTCCAATAAAAATAAAAGGAAATACCTTTTTATATATATAGCATGCATTAAAACATAGAATTCATTACTCCAAGAGGCCATGCCTACCAAAAATGTAAATACTGCAGACAGAGCTGGAAAAGGGTCAAGCCAGCCAGCAGGTACCTGAAGTACCACAAGAGGCACAAATCATTGCTGAATACATTAGGATATGGTGTCCATTAACAGGTTTCCGACATAAGCTTCTTATAATTTTACATCTGTAAAATTTGCCTGCCCTTGTTAAAATAATCAGTGCCCTTGAGTGGAATTTAAAGAGAAGAAAAAGAAAAATCTCACCATTTGGATTTCTCTCCCTTGGAAAGCTTTTGAATTACACATATAAGGAGCCTCATCAGTGAAACTTTTGGGATGAAGAAAATGGATGGCCTTAGTGCTGTTACCCTAAGCAAATGATGCATTTTCTTATCCCCATTTTAATCTTCTTAACATGCCTTACATGAAGTTATCTGGTTCAAAAAAAAATCATGTAAGGAAACTACAGTGAGGATAAGGACCACAGAAAAGTGGGAATTATTGTGCAGTTGTTTTCAGGACATTTAACAATCCAGGGACTAGTGGAAATAAAAGACCAAATTAATCTTAAGTAAAAAATTTTTATTGATGAAAAACCACTTGATACATTTGCATTTAGAAATGTTGTACAGCTGTTTAAAGATTATTATTTTGAGAGGCTGCCTTTCTGGGGAGCTGACTTTCTCAATTACATCTTAACTATAGGCTTAGGAAAAGAGTTGTACAAATTCATATTGAGTTATAAATCATAAAGTAAAAATGTTTTGAGACATTTTGAGATCATAACAATCCTTGTGAAATGGAGCAGGACCCCGCGGGGCCCTCCCCGGTACCAAAGCTCCTGCACGTCCCCTGTTTCTTGCTTGTAGGAAAAAAGACTTCAGCCTCCTAGGCCTTCCCTGAGTTCCAAAGGGCAGATGCAAGCAGCTGCTAATCAGGGGAGGGAGGGAGTGCAGAGACAAAGGGGGAACAGTCAAACTATAGTGCAGCAATAAAGCAAAGTCCTAGCTCCTCCTCAAGGAATATACTTAACAATGTATCTTTGAGTTCTTCTGCAGGAACTAAGGCCCCCACCCAGGTGGAGGATGGTAACTTCAGGTTGAGGATAAGATTCCTGGAGCACTACCTTATTACCTCACCACGAACCAATCAGAAGACAGTCACAGGGGGACGATATAGCTCAAGTGGCAAAGCGCGTGCTCAGCATGTGTGAGGTCCTAGGTTCAATCCCTAGTACCTCCATTAAGAAAAAGTTGACCTAATTACCCCCCTCAAATAAAACTAAAAAAAAAAAAAAAAAAAAGACAGTCACAAACTCTGCAGCCCTCACCCCAAATGTTGCCTTTAAAAACTCTACCCCTAATACCATTGAGGAGTTCAGTTTTTTTGAGCATGAGCAACCTGTTCTTGCTTGGCCTGGCAATAAATCTGTCTCTGTTCCAGACGCCCACGTTTCAGTTTGTTTGGCCTCACTGTGCATCATCAGGCACATGGACTTGGGTTTGACGGCACTTGAGTAAGCCAGCCCACCAGGCTGTGAACGAATGAACTGAAGTGAAAATTCTTTGAAACATGTCATTGTCAAGCTGTACACTACTGGCCTTTACCTGCTCCAGCCCTTCTACTCTGCTGTGCCGATTATGATATTATCATACTGTCCAGGTCACAGAAAAGATGTGGCCTGCTCTATTAAAGTGACTCTCCCTGTTGTGAAACCAAAGTTCGTATGCCCAATGAACACTGAAGCCAAACAAACCGAAACATCAGAGTTCTGAGCAGGGAAAAGTTTATTGCAAGGGTCAGGCAAGGAGAATGGGTGGCCCTGGCTCAAAAGACCTGAACTCCCTGATCACTTTCAAGGAAGAGTTTTTAAAGGCAACACTGGGGTGAGGGCTGCAAGGCACCTGACTCTTTTCTGATTGGTTGGTGGTGAGGTACCAGGTGGTGTTCCAGGAATCTCAATCATCAATTGATCTTCTGGTTCCAACCAGTCTAGGGTCTCAGCTTGTAGTCACCATCCTGCACCTGGGTGGGGGCCTTAGTTGCTGCAGAACCACTCAAAAAAGACATGTATCCAATTGTTATGTGCATCCTTTGAGGGGGAACTAAGGCTTTGTTTATCGCTGAGCTATATCACTATCATTCCTTTTCTTGCTCAACTACTTTTCCTTTGTCTCTGCACTCCCTCACTTCCCTAATTAGTAACTGTGTGAATCTGGTCTTTGGAACTCAGGGAAGGCCTAGGAGACTAAAGCCTTTTTCTACAAATAATGATGGGTACTGAGGGCCTTTTGTACCCAGGAAAGTCCCGCAGTGCTCTGCTTGGTTTTATCCCCGCTAGGCAGGAGGGAAATGTTCTCTAGAGCTAGCATGCCTAGTGTCTGAGGGCCGCCCATCTCCATCATGCCTGACCTACAGTGGGCACAGCTCCTATGCCGGATATTCTGCAGCCCGGGATGCGGGGACTAGAGCCCAGCCTTGATCTCTGGTCGACAGGCTGTCAAAACTGGCTCCTCTAACCCTTGCACCTGGCTCTGATTCTTGGCAGGTCCCTTCCACTGAACTTGGACCCAGTTTCTAATAATCTTTCTTATGCCTCAGGCCCTCCAGATTCAATACTTCGTGGAGCTCTACAAAGCAGAGAAACAGGATTCAACCAGAGCCTTCCTCTGGTTGTCTTTGGTCAGCCCCCTTGCCCTTCTGGACTGCTCTAGCCAATGGCTCTGCCAGACTCTAGGTGTTACCCTCCCCTCCCCTCCTCAGCCCAGGAGGTCCTTCCAACATGGTCCTCACCTCGGGTTTTGCACTTTACTAAAAATTATATATACATCTATATAATATACATATTATATATACTTATGTATATATACACAGACTTTTTTTTGAGGTGGTTTAAATGAAGGGAAACATTGATTGTCTCTTATAACCTACCCCGTTGTACAATTTTCAAAAGACAAAATGTGGTGGGAATGTAAAATGGTGCAGTCATTTTGCAAAACAGTCTGACACTTCCTCATCATGTTAAGCAGAGAGTTATCGTGTGACCCAGCAATTTCACTCCAAGGTGTATACCCAAGAGAAACAAAAGCATATGTCCACACAAAAACTTGTACACAAATGTTCATAGTAACATTATTTATATTAGCTGAAAGGTGGAAACAACCTAAATGTCTATCAACTAATGAATGGATGAGCAAAATGCAGTTTATCCATATAATGGAATATTATGAAATGTCTAGGAAAAGGGAATAGAAAGTTGATTTGTAGTTTCCAAGGGTGGAAGGGGTGGGTGATGGATAAGGAGTGACTATTTCTTTTTGAGGTGATGAAATGTTCCTAAATTATATAGGAGTGATGACTGCACATCCCTGTGAATATACTAAAAATCCCTGAATTGAAGAGTTTGAATGGATGAATTATGTAGGTGTGTGGGTTATATCGCAATAAAGCTGTTTACAAAAAGACAAAACATGGCATTTAAAGAAAATATTTTTGGAAAGTTTTGATTGCATAAGAAATAACTCATTCTCATTATTGAAAAAAATCAAATATTACAGATAAAGTTAAATTCTCCCTTGATAAATAACTCCAATCCTTTTACCCTCCTCACAGATGAATAACTAATTCTTTCAGGTCTTTTCCTTATAGAAATCTATATTTTTCACATTTTGCATGGGTTTTCATTTGTTTTTTACTTTTATTTTGTCATACTGTATTTCATTCTGTATCTTGCTTTTTTCATCCCTGAGAGCTTTCCAAGCCAGTCCCTATGGGCGGGCCTCATTCTTTTTAATTGCCAAATAGTATCCGTAGTATGGACAGACCCTAGTTTATTTAGCATTTTCTTACTGATGGATATTTAGATTGTGTGGGGCCAACTGATGTCCTTCAAAGTCCAACTACCCCCCATTCCTGGGTTCTCAGATGTCGGCCTGTGATCCCTCAACAGCTAGAATACATTCTTTAACTGGGCGTGTTTCCCCTAACAAACTAATAGCCCCAAGTAATGACTAATCTTACAACTGCTCAGGCTGGCTTGTTTCAGCCCACCTTACCAGAGTCATAAACCCCACTGCCCTTCATGGACCCTAAACTTCTTACCTCACCTACAGCCAGTCAGAGACTTGTGCACAAGCCGATCAGGCACCTTGTGACCCTGCCTTATAAAAGACCCCCAACAACCAACTCTTGGGGCTCACATATGGCAACATACTCTATAAACTCCTTTTCTATTCTTATACTTTATCTTTGGTAAATTCTTGTACCAACTTGTGCATCACATGTCACCCACTGGCTGCTGTAGTGTATCACAACAGGTTGTTCCCAGAATTTCATTTTGCAGCCCCTGCAGAAGTGAACATCCTGGCAGATGTCTCCTTGTGTATATGTCTGAACATTTCTTGTGGGTAGACACCGAAAGCTAGGATAGCTAGATCATAAGATATGCACATTTTAATTTGTAAGTACTGTCAAATTGCTGCTGAAGTGACCTTAACAGTTTGTACTCTCTCTGGCAGTGAATGAGGCTACCCATTTCCCTGCACCTTGACATATATATACGTGCATATTTGCTATAACCCTTGATATAACAAGCATTTAAATTTTGCCAAGCACATTGGCAGAAAGTGGATTTTTGTGTCTGTAATTACTCTTGAAATTGAACATCTATTCATAGGATTGATTGCCTGCTTTCCCCCTTTTTCCTATTCAAGTGTTTGCCTTTTTATTTTTGATCTTTAGTAGTCATTTACATGTATTTTGATAGATACCTATGTAAATATATCCATATCTATCTACATAGACAAGTTTTTCCTGCTTAGTCATTTATTTATTTAATTTTTTGTTGGGGGAGGGTGTTATTTATTCATTTATTTTTAAATGGAGGTAGTGGGGATGGAACCCAGGACCTCGTGCATGCTAAGCATGCACTCTACCACTGAGCTATACCCTCCCCCTGGGTCATTACTTTATATTTTTTGCTTATTGTGTTTTATTTAAAGCTTTCTCTCCTGCCAAGATTATGAACATATGATCTTGGTATGAGGTAGGGATCTGATTTTATTTTATTTTCCAAATGACTAGAAAGTTGTCCCACTGCTATTTATTGAATATCTTTTCTCTAACATTTTTAAACGCCATTTTGTCATCTACTAAATCCCCAAATCAGTTGCCATTTTAAGCTTCTATATGGAAGTGAATCTGAAACCAGTGGAAGGAGGAAGTCCATGAACGAAACTGGCTCCCTGAACTGCCTGGCCATGGGAGTTTCCAACAAGGAAAGTGTGGGGACTTTCTAAAGCTAGCAAGGTACTTTTTGGCATTAGGCAAATAAACTGGCAAATAATAGGCTAAATACTCTACGTTCTAATGATATGAATTGATGTAACAATTGGTAATGTCATTGTAGCTTTTTCTTTCCAGAATCTATAAAACAATGCTACCCTCTTTGGTACAGAAAACATAGTTAGGATATTTATCCTCTAGCTCCTTTCCTATGACTTCCCTCAGACTGCTGGTGTCCCTTAGCTAGAGGTCACTACTCTTGTCTCCTGGATTCTGGTAAGCTCTCTCTCCCCTTGTCCCTTTGGACCTCTCCTGTGATTATCCTTGGGTCCTTGCAGGATCCCTGTGCTTCTCCCACACCTGTGTAAACAGTCTAGCGGTGTGCCGGGAAAGAGCTGGGGGCAAGGTGGGAGAAGAGCCTTCATTTGTAGCGCTTGCCAGTCGCTGTGGTGTAAAGGTTTCCATCATGGCCTATTTCAAGCTACCAACGTGAAGTCGCTGAACACAGACTTGAGCGGAAATGCTAAGAGTTGGCTTTTGTAAGTTGTTATGAGCCAGCTCCAGCACCCCACTGCAATAGTCCTTTTCTAAATAAGTTCCTTTAAGATTGTCCTAATTGGAGTGTGCTGTCTGAGTCTTATTTGGCCCCAGACTGATTCTGATACCAGCCTGGAGCACTGGATGACTGTTTCGTCAGAAAGAGAAAGGAGGCCTCTCTTCTACAGGACTTAACTCTGGGAGGATGTAAGCCTAGAGCTTCACAAGCTTTCTGCAAAAAAAGGCAACGAAGAGGAAGGCAGAGCTAAGAGACAGAGGTAGACAAATCCTGGGGGTATCATCTGAAAGCCCCGGATACAGCAATACCTGAGTGAAGTGTGCCCTGGCCTTTTCGGGAACGTGAACTAATACATTCTCTCCCTCTTTCTCTTGTTTTTGTTTTGATTTTTGCTTAAGCCCATTTTGCTTGGGGTTTTACTACTAGTACACTGAAGATTCCTAAGAGGTACAGCGGCACGGCATGGTCTGGCCCTTTCCTGACTGTAACCACTCTCCCCTTGGTCTCTGCACTCCAGCCATCCTGGCTTTCTTTCAGTCACTTAGAAGTTTCTGGTGCCCCTTTGCCGTAATTGCTTTGCATGTACCATTGCCCCTGCCTGGAACAGGCTCCTGCCCTCTTGGCCCACTTAACTCCTACTCATGTTCCAGATCTCTGAATAACGTCACACTGGTAGTTTGTTACTATGTGGCCCCAGATGAATTACACCTTCCAGTATTTGTGCTTTCATGTAGTCCCCTTCCCTGGACTCTGGGTTGACGCTGTGTCTGCTGTAACCAATAGAATTCAGCACCTAAAGGGACTGTGCCAGCTCCAAGCCTAAGCCTTAATAAGGAAAGCTAGCAGCTTCTGCTTTGGCGCTCTTGGAAGGCTTAAGCCAACACATAAAAGGACTGAATCCCCCACTGGAGAAAGAAGTGGAGAGGGGACAGGAGAGAATCCTAGCTGTGTCTCAGCCTACATGCCTGCCGAATGCAGCTACAGGCGGGACTCCCAGGACCAGCAGAGGAATGGACCAGCTGAGTCTAGCCCCAGGTCCAAAGCCGCAAGCAAGCAAAAGGGTCCTCTTCTTCAAGGTGGTGTTTTAAGTCATTGCATTTTGGAGCAGTTTGCTGTGCAGCAGTAGATAGCTGAAAGCGTCACCTCGAGGAAATTCCTCCAACATCCTTAGACCAAGTCAGTCCCCCATTAGACGTTCTCCCACTTGGCCTTCACAACACTTCTCACCTTCTGTAGTGTAGCTTTCTTTTTGGGGGTCTCTTTCTTGTCATAAATTCAGGAACTCCAGGAATATCTACCCAACCTAAAAGGCATCAGTCCTTGAAATTGTGGTCACAAAGTTAGGTCTGTTATTTTATCCCAATTAAGTTTACCTAAAATTAATTAGATTAATAAATGGATAAAGAAGCAGCTTGCTCACGGTTGGGTAACTAGTTAGTGAATGGACAGAACGGTGTCTGTGTGCCTGACCCCCTTCTCAATGGAGTGCTCTTGCTCTAGCAAAAACTCACTTTGCAGGAGGCACTCACTTTTGCCCAGAACAGCACCCTAATTTCTCTGTTGGACAGCCCTACTATCTAGAAAGTTTAGGAAGTTAAGCTAAGCAGTTTTCTTAATTGAAATCAAAGGCATATACTGTAGTGAAATCAGATTCTTTCATAAGAGGGGTTTTCATAGAAAAAGAAGTATTTATATTCCATACATGGCCAATAATATTGTAATTGAAAATATATCTACTGGAAATGTTAAATAAATGGTTCATCTGGGGGACAAAAAAAAAAGCTAGGTCTGTTGCCCAAGAGCCTGGTTCTCTGCTTCCTTTCCTACTGAACTTGCAACTAATCCTCCAAATGTAGGTTCAGTAGAAGTTTGTTTTGTTTGTTTTCTGTTTTAAAAGGTTTTTCTTTTCCTTTTTATTGGAGTGAAATTCGCATATGTAAAAAGAACCATTTTAAAGTGAATAATTCAGTGACACTTAGCACTTTGACAGTGTTGTGCAAGCACCATCTCTACTTAGTTCAAAACGGTTCATCACCCTAAAAGGAAACCCCGAACTTACTGAGCATTCTCCATCCCGTCCTTCACCCAGCCCCTGGCCACTTGCATTCGGCCTCAGTAACTGTGCCTGTTGTGGATATTTCATACAAATGAAATCAGTCAGTACGTGTCCTTTTATGTCTGGCTTACTCCATTTTAGCACAACAGTTTTGAGGTTCATCTGTGCTGTGGTGTATACCAGTACTTCGTTCATTTTTATGGCTAACCAATATTCTATGGCATGGAGATATGACAATTTGTTTAGCCATTCATCTGTTGATAAACTTTTTGGCAATTGTGAATAGGGCTGGTATGAACATGGATGTATCTGTATTAGATAGAACACAGGAAATCTTGATGTCTGTTAGTGCTTTTTTATTTCATCTTTCAACTTTATTAGGTAGAATTGCTACAATTTGACTGCACGTATACAATATATTGCATGTAAATACATGTACACAATATATTGCATGTTTAAAAAATTTACATATATGTACTATTCATTGTTTCTAAGAATGTTTAGAGTTTAGCTTTTTAAACTTACATAGTTATCAAAAGAATAAAGCCAATCACAAAATAAGAATAAATGCAAAAAGATACATACACCCACTATTAACAGCAACATTCTTTATAATGGCCAAGATATGGAGGTATCGTAAGTGTACATCAATAGATGAATGGATAAAGAAGATGCAGCATATGTACGTAACGGAATACAACTCACCCATAAGAAAGAAGGCTATTTTGCCATTTGTGGCCCTTCATTCACTTTTTTTTTCTTTTCACTTCAAAAATCAGAATTTTATAACTGGCAAAAACATTTCCATTGCATCAAAAAAGAAGTAAAATGCTTAGAAATAAACTTAACCAAGAAGGTGACCTATACTCCAAAAACTGTAAAACATCAATGAAGGAAACTGAAGACAATACAAAAAAATGGAAAGATGTCTTGTGCTCTTAGATTGGAAGAATCAACATTATCAAAATGGCCATACTACCCAAAGCAATCTACAGACCCAGTGCAACCCCTGTCAAAGTACCCATGACATTCCTCACAGAGCTAGAACAAACAATTCCAAAATTTATATGGGACCACAAAAGACCCCTAACTGCCAAAGCAATCTTTTGTGGATCTTTCTTTTTTCCCTCTTTCTTCTTTTTGTTCTCTTTCCTGTGGTTTGATGACTAGAGAAGTTCCTTTAATATTTGTTGTAAAGTTGGTCTGGTGGTGCTAAATTCTTTTAGCTTTTGTTTATCTGTGGGTGGGGCTAGATCTTGGTGCTAATGATCCAATCAAGATGTCAGCCTCCAGGAAAGCTCATGTAGATGAACACTCCTGGAATGTTTGACACCAGCTTTTATGTCCCCTGGGTGACCTGCAACCATCCCCTGTGTCTCCAGGAGACTTTCCAAAACCAACAGGCAGGTCTGGCCCAGGTTCCTTTGAAATTACTGCTTCTGCCCTTGGACGTGAAACATGCGAAATTCTGTGCACGCTTCCCAAGAGAATGAAGTCTCTGTTTCTCTGAGTCCTGTGGGGCTCCTGGAGCTAAGCCCCGCTGGCCTTCAAAACCAGATGCGCTGGGGTCTCCTCCTCCTCTCAATGCCGGAACCTGGGCTGGGGAGCCTGACATGGGGCTTAGAGCTCTCACTCCTGTGCGAGGGCCTCTGCGACTTTATCCTTCAGTTTGTGGGTCACCCTTCCAGGGGGTATGGGGCCCAATTATATCGCGAGCATGCCCCTCCTTCAGTAGAAGTTTTTGCACAAAGGTTTAGCACAGTAAGAATCCTGTACCCCTCTCCCAGTCCATTCATGATTCTACTCACAAGCCTTGGGAAAACTAGATTTGAAAAAGATTCATGGTTTATAGGTTTATAGTATTCAGATGGACCCAGCAGGTTCTTCCAAATTATACTTAGGGGAGTAAATCAGTGGCTAACTTTGGCAATCTCGCTGAGTACAGAGCCTTCCAATTCTACAGGATTTTGCTGGTGAGTCAGTAAGTTAAAAAAGGAAATCTATATTAGCAATAAATCTTTGTAGAAGTACTCTATGTTCTTTTTAAAATGGATTGTTTCTAGGTGGCTACTTCAACTAATATTATCAAAAAGAGTAGGCTTCTGTCATAAAATGATACTTTCTGAGAAAGTGTTCCTATTTTTATTTTTATTTTTAAAGTTGATTCAGGAGATTTATTATGGAGGGTATATCCAGAGGACCAGAACTTTCAGTAAATTTAGTCTGTGTTATTTTCATTTTTTTAAACATTGTAGATCATAAACATCTACCAGATTGGAAGGGATTAGTTGCTGTCCTTGTGGGGAGATGCCATGCGGAGACCTAAATGTGGTGCAGTTAAAACTGACCCTACTGGCATCCCAAAGCTTCAACCGTGGTGACTGAAGGTAAACGAGGATTCCCCAAACCCATTCTCTGGCTCATGTGCTCCTCCCCCATCCTCTACATACTTCAGGACAAAGACCATCTATTCTTCCTCTCCAAGCTGTCACCTTCTCTCTTTTGCTATTGACTCTGCTTTAATTCAGGCCTTTGGACTTTTGTCGTGGCCTCATCAGTGCTTTTCCTGCCTTCAGTCTCAGCTTCTCTCCATCTGCCTCCAAATCCATTCCCGCCATGCTCCTGGAGTGATGGGTCACTCCCTTTCTTAAAGTCCTTCCAAGGGTGACCATTCTCTGCAGCAGAGATCCTTAACCCACGGTAACAGGCATTAGGTAGATATGGACCAGGGGCCAGGAACACTCTGAAGACATGCAGACAAATGACATGAATACGTCCATTTCTCAGGAGAGGGTGTGTAGCTTTCATCACATTCTCAAAAATGTCTACAGCTCAACAAGAGGGAAGGACCACTGACCTATAGGAGAAAAGGAAGTTCCTTGGTAAGTAACATGATTGTCCAAAGGGTGATGGAGGTGGTAAAAAAGATGCTATAAACACCACAGGCCAAAGGTACAATTTTCAACCTGGTAAATGCTGTGCTTAACAAAACAAGATTTGTCAGCATCCTTCTGATAGGTGAGCCAAGATTTCCTCATCCTTAAGTTCCCATAACAGCATCCAGCGTTGATGTTACCACCAGACCAGTGTCCCTTAAGGAGGGGACATCCCAGTCCCTCTCAGAATGGCCTCTTCCAGCTGTTTTCAGAGGCCAATAGCTGTTCTGTGTTCCTGACAGCCTGCTGGTGCAAACTATGAATCAACTTTCTCACGGTAGGATGGCACCTGCCCTGGAGGTATTTTCTCAGCTGGGTATTAGAAATGGTGTGAAGCAGGCTCAGTACATTTCTAAGTAACCACAATGGGCCCAGGCGGAATTCAACAATCTCAGGTGACACCTGAACGTGACCTTCCCAAACAGGATAAGGCTTCAATCTTCTTGGAAGCTCTATTCCCCATATGACCTATGAGGTCCTTTGTGATCTGGCATGAGTCCTGTGCTTCAAACATACTGAGATACTCAAACCAGCCACGTACTTTCATGATTCTGTCTCTGACATAACATCAATCACCGTCACCACCATCATCATCATCATCATCACCATCATCATTATCTCCAACCAAAACTCTGTGGGATAGGTAATATCCCTTGTTTAAAATGAGGAAATAGAGGCTGGTAGGAGTTAATTTATTTGCCCAAATCTAACAAAGGAAGTGCGAATGACCGAGAATTGCCTCTCTTTTTCCTCTGGTGAATGACAGTCCTGACAGTGTCGGCTCAACACTTCCTTGTAAAGCCTGCTCCAACTTCTCTAGATAGAGCTGGGCGATCATTCCTCTATGTTTCCATTAAATCTTCAAGCAATTTTGTACTATAGCAGTAATGTATATTTCTTATAAAAATTTGTGGGATCTAAAAAATAGTTCTCAGTAGTACCTCAATCCAAATACAATCATTGTTAGTATTTTTGTAGCTATTTGCATAGATTTTATTTTTTTATTTTTATTTTTTATTTATGATTTTTATTTTGGGGAGGAGGTAATTGGGTTTTTATTCATTTACTGATTTTTTTAATGGAGGTGCTGGGGATTGAACCCAGGAGCTCATGTTTGCTAGGCACATGTTCTACCACTTAGCTGTATCCTCCCCTCACATAGATTTTAAAATACTGCTGTAAGTGGGAGGGTATAGTTTAGTGGTAGAGTGCGTGCTTAGCATGCATGAGGTCTTGAATTCAATCCTTGGTACCTCCATTAAAATACATAAGTCAATAAATAAATAAATAAGCCAAATTACCTCCCCCTCAAAACAAAACAAAAAAACAAACAAAATGTGCAAAAAAAAAAGAGAGAAAGAAAGAAAGAAAATACTGTTGTCATCATGATGTGAGTATTATTTGGTAGTTTCTACTTTTGGGGGGCTAGTAGTATTAGCATAGACATTTCCCCATATTATTACACAGTTTCACAATAACTTTGCTTCATCAGTTAGGATACTTTTGGATCTAAGTTAACAAGCAACTGACTGTCTTAAACAATAAGGAATGTATGATAATCACTGCTATAACAGGACTCACAGAAGTAGGGCAGGATCCAGACATGTGATAATTTGAGTTTCTACTCTATTTTTCGGGAGTCATCTCATATCTGCAGTCCCTGCCCCCACCCCGTGGGCTGACACTGCCTCACATCACAGGCTGGGACAGCCTGCTTCTCTGCCCAGGACGGGAGAGATGACACCCTAATGATGGAATAAAGTCCCACTTTTCAGTCCAACAGGGCCACTTTTAGGTCAGGTGCTTTTTCCTGGACATGGACTAGTTCCTAGTGAAATCTAACTCTAACCTGATGCTCCAGTTCTTGAGCCAATCACTGGCCATCCCGCTGAGTGGGATTATGACCTTTGGTTTATTTGGGATCAGCCTTTGCATCCGAGGATGAAGTCAGCTTCTCTGGCTTCAGCTGACTATGGGGAGGAGGCATGAATACCCACCCAAAAACTGGGATTCTGTTAGGAAGGAGCAAGGAGGGATTGACTGTTACTCTCATTTTTCTGTCTGCTAATTCGATAGGAAAGTTCTTCGTTGCTATTTAACCTGTCACGTCTATAGACCCCTTGGTGCCCTCTGTGCGGCACTTCCGCATGGTTTGGTGGTGGTTTCTCTGCTGGTCTGTGGGCTTCTTGTGGATAATGAGCTTCTTGTGGGCAGGGAATCTGTCATACTAATACTTGCGGTCTCGGTGCTTAGCAGGTGTTGCATAAATGTCAAAGATATTAAGTGAAAGAGTAAATGAGCGAATGCAGTTAAGAATGCATATAATAGATGGTATTTGGGATTAAGACACAAAATGGCATTATAATGAAGAGATGGAAATTCAGAACATTTATTTATTTATTTTTCTTTTCCCCCTTAACGGAGGCACTGGGGAATGAGCCCAAAGCCTCTATTGTTGAGCTATACCCCTGTACGAATATTTACTGAGGTCTTACTATGCGCTACCTGCTGCTGCGACAGGGAACAAGACAGACGTGTTTCTGCCTTCGCGGAGCTTAGACTGTGACAGGAAGAGACACAGTCAAGAGAGGACGGAGTCTATTTTACAAAGAGACGTGCAGGGAGTTATGGGAGTCTTGTAGTCGAAGGCGGTTCTGGGCTTGGTCAAATTCGGATGTGTCCGAGTCAGATTGTGCTCTATGTCTTCTACTCACAGCGAGACAGACGACTCAGGACAGCAAAAGGCAGAAACCAAGGCAAGGTTTTCACTGGCTCCCTGTCCCCTGTGAGTGGTTTGTCACCATCCAGTGATCTGGCTTCCAGGTCTTGGATTGTAGGTGGCGCCCTGAACTTGTTCAGACGGTTCTACAGGGGAGAGTTGGCCGACTGGGGGGATGGGAGAGACTGGGGGCAGGCGGCAGCAGGGTTTTGCTCACAGACTGCTGATGAGCTCCCGCACAAACTACCTGACTACTGGGGGTGTGTGTGTGTGTGGGGGTGTGTGTGTGTGTGTGTGTGTGTGTGTGTGTGTTGCTGGTGTTCTGACCTGTTGCATCTGCTTCCTGAGGGTAGAAGTTGTGGGTCTATGGTAACATCCAATCACAACTGTCTTACCTTATTTAGGACACTGAGGGGGCATAGTTCTCTTTTTATTATATAACAGGAAAAGCAAGCAAGTACGATTTCTCAACCACAACAGGCTTTTAGTGGGGGATTTTGTGGTGTTACACACACAAATCCTTCATTCTGAGAAAACCAACGCCCTGCTTAAGGATAAGGTACAAAGGTCACTGCCTGCTTACTTTGAGAAGGAAATTCCACGGTTCCGGGCTGGCTTCAGAGCGACTCAGGCCCTGAGGGGTGCTTTCCTATAGTTCCTCCAGGACAGGAACCTGACCTACTTTGGGAGATGAGGGATTGCTTTACTGGGGAAATGATATTTCTGTCGAAACCTAAATGATGAGCATGATTTTTCCAAAAGAAGGAGGGGGCTAGGGAGGTCGGCATTCCAGGCAAGGAGACAGTTTCTGTGGAGGCTTTGAAGCCCCAGGCAAACACAAGCCCAAAGCATTCAGGGAACTAAAAGGTGAGACTGGAAGTGGAGGCAGGCTGAGATCTTGTACAGCCTTGCAGACAGTGTGGTGAATTTAGGATTCAGGCCAGATCTGGAATTAAGAAGATCAAGGATTTTTGAATGATGGCCATTCTGACTGGTGTGAGGTGATACCTCATTGTAGTTTTGATTTGCATTTCTCTGATAATTAGTGATATTGAGCATTTTTTCATGTGCTTTTTGATCATTTGTATGTCTTCCTTGGAGAATTGCACAGACAGAGAATACAGACTTGTGGTTACCGGGGGGTGGAGGGTGGGAAGGGATAGCCTGGGATTTCAAAATTGTAGAATAGATAAACAAGATTACACTGTATAGCACAGGGAAATATACACAAAATGTTATGATAACTCACAGAGAAAAAAATGTGACAATGAGTGTGTATATGTCCATGAATGACTGAAAAATTGTGCTGAACACTGGAATTTGACACATTGTAAAATGATTATAAATCAATAAAAAATGTTAAAAAAAAAAAAAAGAAGATCAAGGAATCACTGGGATAGAGCTGAAGGCCATCACATGAACAGTTTATGTACATAATTTTTTCTGCCCTTAAGGTCTCATTATATAATTCACTGACATTAAAAAGTAGACTAAAATGTAATTTTTATGTCAAATTAGAAGATTGGCTTTTTAATCCAACATTTTATTATAAAAATGTTCAAAGAAGAAAATGGAAAGAATCGTCTATATTCTACAATTAATGTTTTGCTATCTCTACTTTGTCATACATCTCTCCATCTAGCCAGTCCCCTCGCCATCCCATTAATCCATCTTATTTTTTGATGCATATTAAAGTAGTCAGAGACATCAGTCATCTTCACTCCTGGACACTTCAGTGTGCCTGTCATTAAGTGGAGTTTAATACTTGTTCATAGTTCTTTTTGTGTGTGTGGTAAAAGTCATATACAGTGACATGCAAACATCTTAAGTATTCCATTTGATGAATTTCCATGAATACATATATAAAAATTTGAAGTTTCAAATAAAAACAATTTTTATCAAAAATTATCATCATATACTCTTGCAAGGCCCTTCCATCATACATGAAGTGGTATAATATCAATTCAAGGTAGATTGTGATGAATTAAGGATGTATATTGTAAACTCTAGTAATCACTTAAAAATATTAACCAAAAAGCCAGTAGACGAAACAAGCTGGAGTACAAACAAAACAAAACAAAACAATACTCAACCCCAAAAGAAGACCAAAAAATCAAGGAACAAAGAAGAGGAGGGGCAAACAAAAAGCAAATAGCAAGATGGTAGATGTAAATTCACCTATAACGTAGATACACCAGATACAAAAGGACTGAATACTCCAATTGAAAGATAGAGATGATCAGCATGGATAAAAAGCAAGACCCCACTATATACTGTGTACAAGAGATGCACTTAAATATAGAGACATAGCTAGATTTTTTTTTTTACATTCTTCAATTTTCAAACTGCCTATGTTTCTACACCATGAAAACACTAAGCATTAGAAAGCTAGTATTTCTATATATCAAGCAAAGTAAATTTAAAGACACAGAGTATTTCTAGGAATAAAGAATGATATTATAACAATAAAAGGTCCATCTGCCAAGAAAACATACCAATCCCAAATGTGTGTGTGCACCTAATACCAGAGCTTCAAACTACATGAAAGCAAAATTGACAAGAGAGAAATAGATCTCTAGTCATACTTGGAGATTTTAATACTTCTCTTTCAGTATGTGATGGAATAAATAGACAAAATATCAATAAGGGTATAGAAGCTTTGAATAACATTCTTACCAACTTGACCTAATTGACATATTTAGATGATCCAATAATTGCAAAGTGTACATTTCTTACATGTGCACATTGAACATTCACCAAGATATAGTTGAGATTTGCAAATAGCCACTATATATAAAAATCGATTAAAAAACCCCACATTTCTTGGATATGTCTCTGCCAGTTATAAAATTCTGGTTTTTGAAGTGAAAAAAAAAAAGTGAATGAAGAGCCACAAATGGCAAAATATCCTTCTTTTTTATGGGTGAGTTGTATTCCATTACATACATATATATGCATGCTGCATCTTCATAATCTATTCAACTATTGATGTGCACTTAGGATGCTTCCATATCTTGGCAATTATAAATAATGTTGCTGTTAACAGTGGGGTGTATGTATCTTTTTGAGTTAATTCTTATTTTGTGGTTGGCTTTATTCATTTGATAACTATGGAAGTTTAAGGAGCTAAAGCTCTAAACGTTCTTAGAAACAATGAACAGTACATATATGTAAATTTAAAAATATATGTGCAGTAAAAAAAAAATCTATCAAGTCATGAAAGACATGGAAGAAACTTAAAAGACATATTACTAAATGAAAAAAGCCAGTCTGAAAAGGCTACAAACTGTATGATTCCAACCAAATGATACTCTGGAAAAGGCAAAGCTAAAAAAAAAACAATAAAAAGATCATGGTTTCCAGGGGTTTGGGGAGATGGAGGGAGAGAGGAATGAATAGATGGAACACAAGGGATTTTTAGGGCAATGAAATTATTCTGTATGATACTATAGTGGTGGCTATATGTCATTAAGCATTTGTCAAAGCCCATAGAATGTACAACATCAGGAGTGAATCCTAATGTAAACTATGGACTTTGGTTGATAATAATGTGTCCATGTTGGTTCATCGACTGTACCAAATATGCCACACTGATGAGGGATGTTGAAGGTAGGGGAGTATATATGTGTGAGTGGGGAGGGCTATGTGCGAAGTCTGTATTTTCTGCTCAATTCTGTTGTGAACCTGAAACTGCTCTAAAAGAATAAAGTCTATTAAAAAAATAAAAATAAAATAACCTCCCCTCCAAAAAAACCCACATTTCTTCTGTATAGCACAGGGAATTATACTCAATATCTTGTAATAACCTTTAATGAAAAAGAATATGAAAATAAATATATGTATGTATATTTGTATATGTATGTATACAAATATGTATGTATATGACTGGGACATTGTGCTATACACCAGAAACTGACAGATTATAACTAATGATACTTAAATTTAAAAAAAAGATATATTTTATACTACTGGGCCATATGTGAAATTAAAAAATAATGCCATTTACAAAAGCATCAAAGCAAAATACATAGCAATAAATAAATTTAACAAAAATATGCAAAGCATCTATACTGGAAAATACAAAATATTATAGGGGGAAATTAAAGATCTAAATAAATGGGGTAGCTAATCACTCATGATGAAAGCCTTCATATTATTATGATGTCAACTCTCCATGACTCAATCTACAGAGTCAAAACCATTCCAATCAAAATCATGACAGGATTACTTAAAAATAAATTTACAAGCTGATTGTAAAGTTTATGTAAAATTACAAAAGACAGAGAATAGCTAAAATGGGCTTGAGAAAGGATAAAGTTAGAGGACTTCACTACCTGAAATTTAGTAAATTCAAGAATTACTAAAAAGCTACAATCATCAAGACAAGGGTGATATTGGTGTAAACAGATCAATGGAATAGAATAGAATCCAGAAATAGACTCATACTTCTACGGTGAATTGGTTATCAACAAGGGTGTCAGGGAAATCCATTGGGACAAATGATAATCATGTCAACAAATGTGACTGGAAAAACTAGACAATGTATGAAAAACAAATTGTCATTGTATATCACATTTGCATTATATATGTATGACATTACAATTTTGAACTTATGTTATCCATGTCCAGGGAAATAAATTATGCATCTGTTACTGCTACACTAGCTTTCTCAAACCACAGGAGTATTATTTATCAAGAAAAACTTGTTTAAGGGCTGCAATAACATTGAGGACACAAGGGCATCATTTAGGAAATAGTTTGAATTCATTAAATAATGCCTTATTTTCTGGATGGCATAATAAAAATGGCTTTCTGTTTTTAGAATGCATTTAGTCCATCCCTATAGGAGAAATTTCTAACTTCACTCGTGACCAATGACATGTATCTGTGAAACTCCTAGCTGGCAATGGAGGGGCAGGTGCTCCATGCTTGCAAAAATGAAATCTCATAAGCCAATAGTTGAAGAGCTTGAAAGAGTTGATAGGTTTTCTGTTAGCTTATTTCTAAGGCTTCTTTTAGATACTGGAAGAATCAAATCCTTCATGTACATGAGAGCCAGCATTATTACTGCGACTGTGGGAGGTTAATCAAAAGGAGAAGCTCCCATCCTAACAAACTGAAATGTAAATATGATTAAGGTTTGGAAACCTCCTCCACATGGGGTTTTGAGAGGGGTTTCTTGGGGATACAAGATCAGGCTGCTATGTGGTTCTAAGTCCCAGATCCAGGAGGCTCTGTAATTAGGTAAGGCTTGATAGTCCCCAAGGAGTTCCTGCTTCCAAAAGGGCCTGTCGATTCTAGAAAGTTAAGTTGCAGCTGGAGGAGCTGCACAATTTCTCTCGTTATTCCAATAATCCAGGAAAATCTCCAAAGCTGGGTCAAAACACCCCCGTCGTGGAAGATAGGTTCTTTCTCTGATACAGTGCCGGAGATGCACTGTAAACTCTACCTCTTTCTTTTCTTTTCTTTTTTTCTATCTCTACAGTATTTTCTTTCTTTCTTTCTTTTTTAATAGTCTGTGTAGGCAATGACACTTCCGTTACTATACATTACTTGAAGTGTTCAAGCTGTGGGTGGGTGGATCAGATGACATTTCTGTTCAGTGAAATAACAGGTGTATATTTTGAACACCATCACTGTGGTTACTTTCTAAATAATGGTATACATTGTCTCTTAGGAAGGATTACTTTTGTGAATGGGCATCTTAATTATTTTGTGTTTATTCTTAGTTTTCTATCTATGGAGTATGAACCAAGGGCCAAGCTAAGTGCTTTCTTTACATTACCTAATGTAATCCTTATGCCATCTTCTCAAATAGACACTTTTATTTTCCCCTTTTTATAATGAACTTACTTTACTACAGGGAGTGGTGATAGAGTTGGACCTCAAACACAGATCTGAGTTCAGATAAATAAGTTCTTACAAGGGTTCCAGAGTCCCCTCCTGAGCTCGGAGGATGACATAATTCTGATCTTACCCCAAACCCAGGTACCTGAATGTAACTCCGTATGTATTCACTATCAACTGACTGCCTAGTTTAGGCAGAAAAACTACTAGGCTGCACAGGGTTGAGATAAAGCAAATTACAGGAAATTGCCTTGCTTTGGGCAAGCTTTTAATCTAGTTTAAGATCTAGTTAAGCAGTTGTTTTCAGTGTAAGATGCACACTAGTATCATCTGTGGAACTGTAACAAATACAGATGACAGAAATTCTGATTTAACTGGTCTAAGGTGACGCCTGGATTTTAAAAACTCCTTCGGTGATTCTAACATGTAGACAAGGTTGACAACCACCTAGTTTGAATTAAAAAAAAAAAAACAACACTCATAAAATAACATCAAAACCATTACACTGTACAAAATGATATATTCTGAAATGTATTTATTCCTTACCTCATTCCACAAAGGACATGACGTGGCTAAAAAATTATTCGGTACGGAACGAATTCCACTGAGGGGCAGGGTCCCAGGTACTCGTCAAACAGGCCATTAGATGGGCTGGGACACCTGAGGTCAGTATAGAAATAATTCAGGTACGTTTGACCTCTTTGGTTTTGGTTTGCAAGGCAGCAGTGGCAGATTTTACAAGAAACAATGCTTAGAAAACAGCGATTGGTCCAGATACTGTTTCTAGGTGGCTGATTGGTCCAAGAACTGTTTCCAGGGGCTTGATTGGTCTGAAGGCTGTTTCCAGGCAGTCTAGCCAGTAGATTGCCTTGTCTCCAAGGGTTACTCAATTTGCAAAGTGATAACAGGTCTCAGAAGCTGGTGTGGAATGATAATATTTTCCCCATTACAGTAGCTGATTGAAGAAAATTCGAGTCTTCGAAGGATGATTCATAGGCACATTGTACATTTCTTTGCTCTAACTTCTCTAAGGGTTATGAATTGCTCATAAGGCAGAAGCTTCCTAGATGATTTTTTTCACAAGTCGAGGAGTGGCCGAAGCCATTCCATGAAAAATTTCCAGCTGTTAAAAGGGCAGCATTAAACTATTCGGTGCAGTTCAGCTGTTGGAATATTTCCTGTCTTTTCTTCCTCCTTCTGAAGAGAAGATGAAGCTGCTCTCAGTTTAATATCAGCAGGGAAGTAACAGGGTAAAAAATGATGCTGTAGCAACAAAGAAAACTGAGAGAAAGGGTAAAATCACTGGGATTGTATAGTCTTAATACTCAACTATTTTCATTTGGGCATATTTTTATTCTACCCTAAGGCCAATATTATTTCGATGATAACATGTGTAAAATTTAAGGTTTGACACTCTAACCACATTTTTAAAATGGTACTGTCAGTATTTTAGAGTGGCTTACCAAGTTCCTCTGAAAGTATAATGACATAACATGATTTATGAGTAAATTTTATATTTTTAACTTCAGACTCAATGAATATTTTTGAGTGGCATACACACACATGCCATACATTTATTTCACATAATTATCTTATTTCAAAAATAACAACAATAATAAGCATTTATCAAAAAACCACATAGGTGGCAGGCTCTGTTCTAAGGAGTGGAGCTATAGCTGGGAAGAAAACAAAATTCTCTCTCTCCAGTAGGGAAAAATAGGCAATTACAACCCTGGCCAACACAGAATGCTTCTGTGCTCCGTGTGGTTACACATGTTAACTCATTTCATTCTCTTAACAATCCTATGAAGTAGGCACTATCAGCAAGTCCATTTCATAAGACAGGAAACTAGTGCACAGAGAGGTTAAGTAACTTGCTGAAGGTCACACAGTGAGCATTTAAGCTGGGATTTATGGCACCACAGGCTACTTGCTTAACTGCTATGCTTTTCTGTCTCTCTGTAATTTGCTTATTTTTACATATTCAATTGACACAAGGCATGAAAAAATTTTCATTTTCCTTTCTCAAACATTTTTAATTTTTACTTCAAATATTTAATATTTCTCTATAAAGGTATTGGATTAGTATTACAGCCAACGCTTTTCAATTACAAGATACTTACTGTGCTCCTGGTACCGAGGAAAATAAGAGGCAATGTTTTTTTGGTGTACTTGCCAGTATTTAATAAAATGGCAGGTAGATAATATCTATAACCTCAAATTAAGAAATGAGCTAAGCAAGTAGTTTCCAGCCTTCTTTGTCCATTAGAATCACCTGAAGAAAATTTTAAACTCTACTGATATCTGGTCCCATCTGGAGGGACTCTGCTTCAGTTGGTCTGGAGTCAGTGCGGGCGTCTGTACTTAGCTCATATGGTAATCTGGCAAGGAGACAGAATGTTTAAAAGCCAGACACTTAAAATCCTAGTCATTATTTAAAAGCATGGCTTTGAATCAGATTGACTTGGGTTAAAGCCACACATTAGCTGTGTGATTATGGACAGGTTTCTGTAGGGGAGTTAAAAATTCTCCTCTGCTCTCTTGGCCTGAGAATTAAACTGACATAAGACATAACAGGGAAAAAAGCATACACATTTTATTAAATTTTACATGTTCATTCACAAGGAATGAAAACCCAAAGAAGTGACCAGAGCAGGAAGCTTTTATACCTTTCAACAAAGAAATGATAAATTTGTGACAAAATGTTAAGATTAAGGGGTTTGAGCTCAGGGCAGTAAGTCATAGGGAAGTGACTAGGAGATAGATAGAAGATAAGGGTTATTTTAATTAAGTTTGCTTGTACAGATCAATTGTACATTTCAGTTTCGATTTTCAGTCTCTGGTGACAAGGATGAATTCTCTTCCTGGTCCAAGGCGGGCACCTTCCTCATGGGAAATTTTACGTTCTGTTTTTAGGTAGAAAAGTTTAGATCAGAGAGCCCTTCCTGCACCTGCCATTTCTCAAATGCCTTCAGCTCAAAATAATCAACATACCAAAGCAATATATTTTGCGGTGGCATGTCCTGAATGCCTTCATTTCTAAATCTCTCTAGAGGTCTCTTTCCTTATCTGTAAAGTAGAAATAATCATTCTTTTCTTAGAGGAGTTGTAAGAATTTAAAGAGAGTATGTGCGCACATCATTTTCCCAGTGCTGGCCTACTCAGGAGTTACTGTGATCCATTCATGCATTAATTCACTCAGCAAGAACTTGCTGGGCACCTACCATGTTCCAGGCATTGTTCTAGGTGCTGGGGAGGCAGCATTGAGTAGAATGCACAAGGGGTTTGCCCTCCAAGCACTTCTTTGCATTTTTTTTTAGCATTAATAAAATGTGCTTAATCTCATGGTCCTTATGATACCATGTACCCTGTAATAGGTCATCTGAACTAGGGGCTCATCTTTCCCTGCCCTCAGAGACCTTACTTCATCAGCTGTCCACTCTTTTTTCCACTGGCTCTTTGCCATATTCATTGAAATGTAATTACTTGATTTTTTCTATATTAAAAAAAAGAAAATCCCTGAATCAGGGATTTGGGGCTTCAAGTTACCTGACAGTTTCTGTTTTCCGTCCTTGTTCCTTTTGTGACACAGATAAGCACAGACATTGTCTGTACGTGCTGTCTCCACTCGCCAGGTCTCCTTCATTCCCTCTCATTCACGCTCCAGAGCACTGTGATCAGGCTGTGTCTCCATCACTCTGCAGACAGTACTCTCAGCAAGGTCACTCCCTTCTTAAAACCATTCAAAGACTCCATATTTACCTCGGGATAAAGTCCAAACTCTTTAAAGTGGCATGTGGTCACTTCCCAGTCTTCCCTCCCAACGCTTCCTTTGCTGCCTGCACTCCTCTCCCCTGCCTGCTGCCCCAGTCTCTCTCTCTCTCCTTCTCTCTCTCTCTCTCTCTCTCACACACACACACACACACACACACAGAGTTTCCATCCCATAGGACTGCTCGGAGTTCTCCGGAAGCACTGGGACTTCCACCTCTAGGCAGTTGTGCTTTGGTGTGGGAGTACTGTGAGAGTGCACATCTCTTCCCAGTATGTGTTCGGTGATGTCATGTTGGTAGCCTGAAGTCTGCCCTGGTGGGAATATTTATATCAAAGACAGTAGCAATATCTACAAATTAGGGCCTTCTTGCTGACCCGTAGGGAGATGGTTATTAAATATTTATCACACACTGTTGCTTCTAGGCCTGTGCACATATGTTCTTCCCTCCCCCCCAACTTGGTTCAGCTTAAATGTCATTTCCTTTTGGAAGCTTCTGCTGATTTTTCAAGACTGGGATAGATACCCTTCTCTGTAATTCTATGGAATCTTGGGCAGCACCCCTACCATGGCAAGTATCATACTGATTTTTTTTCCTGTAACCTCTACTGGCCAAATGAAGTCCTGGAGTTCAGGGAGTGCTCCAGGGTGTGGTCCTCCAATCAGCAGCACGGGCATCTACTGTGTTGCTGGTTAGAAATGCAGACTGTCAGGCTCACTCCAGATCTATGGAATCAGAATCTGCATTAAAAAATTATTTACTTATTCTTGGTTTTTTTTGGGGGGGGATAACTAGGTTTTAAAATTTCATTTGTTTATTTAGTTAGTTAATGGCGGTACTAGTGACTGAACCCAGGACCTTATGCATGCTAAGTACCCACTCTACCACTCAGCTATACTCTCCCCTCCAAAATCTGCATTTTTAACAAGATCTCCAGGGATTGAGTGCATTTAAGATTAAGGCCTTAGGGACCATATAATCATTTTTCAAATGGAAAAACAAAAACAAAAACAAATCAGGGGCCTTGTTTTAATCTTTGCCATTGTTCTCTCTGGGATGGTGTTTGGCACCCAGCAAGGAGCTCCATCATGTTTTTAAATGAATCAGCACATGAGTAATTGAAATAATAAGCCCTTTCTATTAAATAATAAGCATTTTATGGTTCAAGAATGTGTCTTCACACTTTATTGGCAAGCTTTGGACAGGGAACAGGTCAGCAGTCCTTCGGAGTTAGAAATGGGAGAAGCGCATGACTACGAAGCGATCAAATAAAGGATTTGGGGGGAGTGATGAAGCTTTTCTGAATCTTGATTATGATGTTTTTTACATAAATCAGTACATATGTTAAATTATGTAGAACTGGACACTAAAAGGAAGAAAAAGTCTATTGTATGATATTTAAAGAATAAAATCACTAAAAATTAAAAAATGTGTCTTCATCTTTGCATGCCCTAGATTTCCAGATTTGAGTGCCATTCTTCTGAGCCTAAAACTAGGGTCCAATTTAAGATACTCATTTTAGAAGTGACCTTTGAAGTTGTGGTTCTGGAGAATCCAAACCTAAAGTTTTGAAATACGTTACCAGAAACTTAAGATTTTTCCTAGCCACCAACCTGCCTCAATGTGCTACTCTTATTTCCTCATTTCTCCTGATACAGTGATGCCTTTAGCAACAGCATCAACACGCTCCTTGCTGACAGACTCACATCACACTGGACAAGAGGTAGAAGAGAGCAGTGTGGTGCAGTGGAAGGTGCTTGGGATTCAGTCAGGAGACACTGGCTGTATTCCTACCTATCACAACCTTTCTGGAGCCTTCTTCTCTTCCTCTGCAATGGGAAAAAATACCTTCACTATCTCATTCATCGTTTTTGTAACGTGAAATGAGTTAACATAGCTGAAAATGCTTTTATAAATTGTAAAGGACTGCATAGAGTAAGCGCAAAATCTCTCAGACAAATGGACCTCAATCACACACTGTAGTTAATAACTTCCTAGCATGTGGAATCTGCGAGGAGATAGAAGAGTGTTCTGAGAGGGGAGCGTATGGCTCAAGTGGTAGCGTATGTGCTTAGCATGCAGGAGGTCCTGGGTTCAATCTCCCATACCTCCTCTAAAAATAAACAAACAAATAAACCTAATTACCACCCCCCCAAAATGAAAAAAGTGTTCCAATATAGTGAGGATATAGAAATCTAGGGACTATTTATTTGGGAAGCAGGATGCCTTCCCTGTTTCCCAGCGTGTAATTAGGTAAAGATTATGGTTTTGCACGGCAAAGACATAAAACGTCAGTTTCATATCAGATGTCTCATAGGAAATCTGGGGTGATATCAGTTGTGCTATCAATCAGCAATAGAAAAACAATTTATCTAAGAAACAAATGATAAGGACATGTTGGTGGCTGATAACTGGAATAACAAAATTTCATTCCCCGATAGGAGCTGGTAATCTCCAACTAATCTAGACGTTGAAAATGTAGATCAATAATAAGCAACCGAGTTTCTTTCAAACAGCGACTAGTGACTATCTCAAATTGCAAGCATTGCTGCAAATACAAGGCTTGCTTGTTTCTTAGTTTGGGGACATCCTTTGCAAATGTTAGTTATTAGCTGCCCACAGTAGGCGGACTCCACAGTGTGGGCCTCCAATCAGCAGCATGGGCATCCGCTGGGAAGCTGGTTAAAAATGCAGACTCTTGGACCCACTCCAGACCTATGGATTTTAACAAGGCCTTCAGCGATTGAGTGTATTTAAGGCGCACTGTCTTAGGGACCGTCTAATCATTTTTCAAACAGAAAAACAAAAAAACAGGACTTTAAGAGTAATTTTTTCCCCCCTCAAGGTCTAATAGGCATGGGAGGCAGAACTTGGGTTAGAAACAAAGGTTTCCAACTCTACTGGTGGTTCCAGTATCACACAGGGCCTCACAGCCTCGTTCTTCAGCTTCCAGCTGTGAGGCTTAGGGCAAGTTACTGAACCTCTCTGAGCCTGTTTCCACATCTAGGAAACAGGTTGCATTGTCTACCTCACAGAACTGTGGGGATTAATTAGAAAAATCTCTGAACACTTTGTGCTAGGTAAGGTACGATTCACCCGAAAAGGTTCATTGTTCTCAAATGAAAAGGCAGGCAGTGTTCCACACAATTTAAGCAGTAGAAGTGAGTTTTTTGTGGCACCAGAAGCGGATTGTTATTAATATCTCTGAAAAGCTTCATGCTTGACAGTAATGTTTAGAAAGCAGTTATTTATTTTTCCTTTTAATTGTTCCAATTTTCCAGTGAAGAAATTTACATAAGCTGCACAGCAGAGGCGCTCCGCTAGTGACTGTTATTTAATCATCTTGAAGGTTAGGCTGATCTCTGTTATTAAGAATTAGGTGAACCGGGGCCAAAGTCAACCTTTGGCACAGGCACCCACATCTGTAATTGAAGAACCTGACTCACTGACCTACTTTCTTGGCCACCAAAGCAGGAGACGGGATTACCTAGTGTTTTGCTCCATCTAGTGGCCATGCATGGTTCAACTTCTGGTTACAGAGAAATTAGCTAGAATTCCAGTTTTATCTTTTAACACTAACACACTCACCTTCTCACTATTGAGAAGAAACAATCCAATACATACATTTTTAATGCTGTTTGTTATGCTAAAATATTAGGCTTAGGATTCTTTCAAATGTACATACTAATGCAAGATAATAATGGGGTAAGTGTCCTAGAGGGAGGAAGGGTTATGAGAACTCTATTTTCAGCTCGATTTTCTGTAGACAAAAAACAGCTCTAAAAACTAAAGCCTATTAATTTTTAAAAATAGGCTTAGGGTTCTTGTTGCTGGTTGGAAAGTTGAAGACTTTCCTATTTGGAACAGAAAGACTGGAGTTATCCTTGATGCTTCTGTTGATGAAAAATTTAATCAATAAACAATCTAAGACAGTGGGAAGGAATAAACTTGGGAGAGTGAGATTTGCAAATGTTAACCACTATATATAAAAATAGGAAAAAACCAAATTTCTACTGTATAGCACAGGGAACTATATTCAATATCTTGTAATAACCTTTAATGAAAAAGAATTTGAAAATGAATATATATGTATATATATGCATGACTGGGACATTATCCTGTATATCAGAAACTGACACATTGTAACTGACTATACTTCAATTTTTAAAAATGCAAAAAATAATCAATGTAAGAAAGAAATGCAAAATTTTATTTGCACCAATTTGAGGATTATAACCTGAGGGCAGTCTTTCAGGAAGCCCTGAGCACTGTTCTCCTATTAGAGGTTAAAGCACCGTGATAGAATTTTAGAGACAAAGGATTGCACATTAAAGTGATATGACAGCTTATTTAGTCCAACAAGGCGAGTAGTGGGTCATTGTGACCTCTTATAGGATTAAGAAAGGAAACTCCATTTTTAGTTCTTTAAGGAACTTTCACACTATTCTCTAGAGTGGCTGCACTAATTTACATTCCCACCAACAGTGTAGGAGGGTTCCTTTTTCTCCACACCCTCTCCAGCATTTATTATTTGTAGACATTTTGATGATGACCATTCTGACTGGTATGAGGTGATACCTCACTGCAGTTTTGATTTGTATTTCTCTGATAATTGGTGATATTGAGCATCTTTCCATATGCCTATTGGCCATCTGTATGTCTTCTTTGGAGAAGGATGTAGTTAATTTATAGAAAATAGAGAGATGAGATCTCCTTGCACGCAGGTTTGTAGACTGTTCAGAGTTGGGCATATATTTGCATTCCTGGAACTGGAGTCATTTCACGTTGAGACCTTGTTAGGGAATTGATGTGGTTAAGATGAGAAGGCTACCTGACTGAGGTGGCTCTGAGGTGGGTCTCCTGCCATGGAAGCCTACAGAAGAAAACCAAAATCTAACCCTGTATATCCCTCCAGGTTAGAAAATGAAAACGCTAAGGACAACCAATCACAGACAGCTAAAGAGGCTTTAAGATCTAGCCAGTCAAATCATTTTTCTTTGCTTCTGTACCTTCTCTATAGAAGTCCTTCGGCTATCTCCTCTCCTGGGGTGCTCCTAACCACTTCTAGTTTGGCACATCTCAATTCAAATGGGTTTTTGCTCAAATATGCTCTTAATATTTAAAAATATGCCTTGGTTTATCTTTTAACAATGTATAGACATGAATTTGGGCCTTGAGAAGTCTGATCACTGAGGGAATACTTGGAGCCTCAGAGGAGTCCAGGTTCGAAAGTGTGTCACTGAAGAATTTAAACCCTTCAAGCAAACAAATATATGTATGTATATGCATGACTGGGACATTATGCTTTACCCCAGAGAGTGACACATTGTAACTGACTGTATTTCAAGAAAAAACAAAACAAAACAAAAATCCTTCAAGAAGATTCAGTTGGTAGAAAGGAGGAAGAGGGGGTGATTTTGACTTGCTCACAATGTCTCATTCCCCACAGCTCCTAGTGTTACAGAACACAACCTGGGTCCACACACTCATGTGCAGTAAAGCCAATCTAATGATACCAGGTTGTGGTGAAGGAATGTGCCATGTTTAAGGAGCCAGACAAGGAGTCTGGGACAACGAGTGCTCAAAAACCCCGAACTTCCCAATGGGTTTCAAGGAGGCATTTTTAAAGGCCGGGTGAGGGAGGAGAATCACAGTGTATGTGATCAGCTGGTGCACAATTCTCTGATTCGTTGATGGTGAGGAAATGGGGCGGGGTTAACATTATCCATCCTTAGGCTCTAGTAGGTCTAGGGGGCTACATGCTTAGGGTCATCAAGTAGTTAATGTCTTCCATTTGATGGAGTGGTGGTTTCAGCATTTGTAAAACAACTTAGGATCAGATACTGTTATCTAAGTACTACAGAGAGGAAGTAAAGCAGAGGATGTGGGGCCAGGGGTCTGTCCCAGGAAGGCTCCATACACTAACAATATACAAAAAAAGGGGACAGACATGGAAAGTGATTTTCAAGGCTCTGTCTTAGCCTCTGACTTTCCAAAAAAACTGAATGGTTCTCTGAAAAAGGAAGACATATAGCAGTCAATTCCTGGGATTCAGAAAAACTTGTGTTTCTGCAAACCTGGACATGACTCCAGAGGTAAGGGTGGGTGTTATGGGTTGAACTGTCCCAAAAGATATGTTTAACTTCTAGCCTCTGGTGCTTGTGAATGTGACCTTATTTGGAAATAGAGTGTTTGCAGATGGAATCAAGCTAAATGTGTTTATACTAGATTAGGGTGGGCCTAATCCAATAATGACTGGTGTCAGATGAAGAGGGAAATTTGGACAGTCACACATGGGGGGGGGGGGAATGTCTTCTCTACAAATGTAGAAAATAAAAAAAATCCAGTTTTATTATCGAATATGCACCAAACCAGACTATGACACACATCACAGGCAATCCCCTAATGAGACTGCAAAGAGAGAAATCTCACCCTTTATACAGCCAAGTATACACAATCCATTCCATACATGTTCTCAAGATAAATGATAACTAGTTCTCATGTTAGAAGACTTGGAAGCTTGGAAGCACCATTTGTTATATATTCTTTCATAGTTCATCCTAAATTTACCTGGTAATTGGCTTGGTCACCTGTGTTAGTAAATTGCCATTATCTGAAACGAAAACAGAACTTTCTATCCCTGTGACTCAGCTTGGAATCAGGCACTTTAGGCTAAATTCCCATGATATCAGTCGGGGAGATAGGGGGCGCCATCTTCCTTCTCGTTTACAAAGCGATGCTCCCCAGCCCCTAAGAAAAGTTCCTGGGTTGTAAAGCAGGCCAGAGGCTCATTTAGCTGTTCGAAAGATTTACATATATATCAAAGTGATGAGGAAGGATTTACAAATACAAGTTTTCTCAAGGAAATGCACTAGGAAAAGGGAGGGGGTAAAAGGTCTCTTTCCTTTTCTGTCAACAGGGAAAATTCAATCTTACTTTCATTTATCCTTACACATCTTTCCTTAGGGACAAAATAAATGTTCCATGGAAGAATTCACCCATGAAGAGCCAATAAAGAGGAGGCCAAGACATATTTATGAGACCATGTTGTGGGTGCCTGGAAGCCAGCAGGGAGTCGTGTTGGTCCCTGTGTGGACAACTGTTTTCTCTCTTGAAGAACAGCAGAGATGTGGGACTGAGAGAGGTGATTAGACAGGCTTACTGACCCTGACTGGTTTCCAACAAGGGGCAGAAAGTGCTGGGCTGATGAAAGGCAGGAAATTTCTCTTATCCCACAGCTGACTCCTTAATTACAAGGACATAGTCCTACAACAGGACGATTTATGTCCCACAGCTGCTGCATTAATTCCAAGGACATATCCCAATATCTCTTTCTTTGTTCTCTTTCTTTGCTCTCTCTCTCTTTTCCCCCAATCGAAGCTTCTGTTTTAGGGCTGGGCTCCACGGGAGGAAAGAGCCTGTAATAGAAGATGTTTGGCACCATCGGAATAAAGATAATGATAGTAGAGCCTTCCAATAAAAGACCCCGTGGCAAGATTGAAGGCTGGAGCTGTCTCGATGAGCTACTTGGCTGACGACTCCCCACTTGAGTATTTTCCTCTCTTTCTGAGCAATAAAAGCAGCTATTTTTTTTTCTCACTTTGTCCCTCTGCCTATATTGAGAATTTTCTCAGTCAGTGGGCAAGGACCGACACATTTGAAGGGGCTTGGCTCGGTGGGCTTTCCAATTTGGAGTTTCCTCTATCCACTACAGGACTAGGCATGATATAGGCAGAAATAGTCATCAGGTGAAGGATTCCTGGTAGGGAGAAATTGTCTACTCACTTGGATGCCTCTCGGCTACTCTACCCTCCCTTGTGGACAGAAGGGAGCCACAAAGTCCACCCAGACTGTTTGACACTAAGTATGGCCTAGGACTGAGCTCCCTGGGTCTCAGCAGAACAGTCTCCAAGGGGAGTCATACCCAGGAGGGGAAAGTGAAATATTCTCCCAGGACCAGGCTCACCTTTTCCATTCTTGGAGTTTTGGGGGATCAAACATTTCACCACTCTGGCTATGGTACCAATTCCTGGCAGGATATGGGTTTGATTTTGAATTTCAGAGAATAGAATTGGGCATCATTTGGGCAGATTGGGGGGTCTGTAAGGAAATGGAGTCTTAAGAAGGTTTTTTTTTTGTTGTTGTTTTGCTTTTTTTTTTTTTAAATGTAGGTATAATAACCTCCCTCCCCTTAGAACAGTGCACAGCCTGTCCTGTCAGCTTGTCAGCAGAGGAGCGATGCTTTCACTAAAAGGTCTCAGCAGATGTAACCAGGAGTGTGACCTAACTCAGGCTGTCTCAGAGACAGCCATTGGGCTCTCTATTTCTGGGGGAGAATTCTCCAGGGTCCAGGCATTCAGGGGTTGAGCTGCTGGGCAAGTTCTCCACCGAACTTTTAAAATTCATTCAGTTCAAATACAGCACTGGTGCTTAAAACCCAAACTGTTACATCATAACTAATTTGCCAGCATCCAGCTTTATATTGAATATTTTAGCTAAATTGGTCTGATTACACGAAGTCTTCTTACCGTAGTTTGTAAAATGCTCCCAACCACCCCTGCTTAACTTGAAGGGAAAGACTATCGGTTCGGTAAGGCAAAGGAGAACAGCGCCACGTAGTGGTACTCCATTGGGCAATTCCTCCCTTTGCCAATTAGACGCATTAGTTGATAATTCTGAGACGGACCCTCTGAGACTCCCAATTACGCTATAAAACTTTGGTCCAGAAATGTACAAACAAAACGCATAAAAATGTTTTGGGATTAATTTAAATATGCTTCATGATCCCTAGAAGTATTCTTCAAAAGAGAAATTCCTCATTTCTTGTGCTCGAATCTCTCGCCCTTGGAATTTCGCTAAAGCCTGTTCCCTTAATCCAAGTCAGGAAGAAATTTCCAAATTCAGAATCAAACACAGATCCTGTCCGGACGCCAAACTTGGCGGAAAAAGGGCGATCAGGCTCTTGAGCTATGACAGAGGACGAAAGACCTCTTTCGTCACTAAAACAAATGCCTTTATGAAATCTGCGGACCGATCTACGTGTGGAAAGAAGCTGGCTTCCTTTCACTCTCGGGCTTCCATCCGCTGTCTAGATGGAAAAAGAAAGTAAGGGTCGCTCCGCAGGACCCCGTACTGTGGAAGCTGCGCATGCGCAAAGCCGCCCTGAGAGCGCGCCGGGATCTGGGCGGGGCGGGGTGAGGGAAGACCCGCCCCTCCTATTTGCCTTGGCCCTCCCATCCCTCCACCGAACTTCTCTTCCTTCACCTTTGACCTCGGAAAGAAGGGGGTGGGGCTTTTAGGGACGGAAGTAGCGATGCATTGTGGGCTCGCCTGGAGTTGATCCTGAATGGAAGTGGCGCGCCGTCGCTGACATTAACAGGTCCAGGCGACTGGGATTCGGACGCAGTCTGGGATTCGGACGCCTCGGACCTCGGGTGCAGAGCTGACCGCGAGGAGGCGGCGGCAGAGGCGCGGCGAGCGTTGGTTGAGGGGACGGTTCTGCGCGGCCCCAAGAGATGGCTCACAACAAGATCCCGCCGCGGTGGCTAAACTGTCCGCGGCGCGGCCAGCCGGTGGCAGGTAACTCGGACGGGGGCTTTTGGAGCCCCCGCGCACCGGCAGGCCTGGGGTCGGCCGAGTGGGCGCAGCTTTCGTGGTTCAGTGCCTGGTAGTGGGGTTTCATGACCGAGATTTGCTTCGTGGATGAGTGTTTGGGAACGTGGACTGGAGGGAGTGGGTCGCTGGGTGGGGGCACTTGTCACTATCCGGTAAGGCTAAGTATTGTGAACGGGAACGTAGATAAGAGGTTTGTTTGGTTGGAGCCGAAGACCCAAGAACCCAGTGAACAATCCTTTGAAGCTCAGTCAGGAGTTAGTGAACCTTTCAGGGTTCCCTGAAGGGGAAGGGACCAGTGTTTGTCTTGAGATGGAGGAGGGCGGGCGGGCAGTTTCCCTCGGTGAAATTGGTCAACACTAAGACTGAAGGTTTTTTTTTTTTTTTTTTTTTTTTAGTGACTTTTACGGAGATTTTTTTCCATAAAGATATTTGACACAACAAACTTTAAATTTAAAGTGTACAGTTTGATAAATTTTGACTTCCCACATGAAACACACTTGAAACCATAAGCACAATCAAGATAGTTAACACAATCATTACCTCTCAAGGTTTCCTATTCTGCCCCTTGTAATCCCTTCCTCCTCAGGCAGCCGTTGATCTGCTTTCTGTCACTAGATTTAGTTTGCATTTTGTATACTTTTTAAAATAAATGGAAACATAGTGTGTACTCTTTTTTGGGAGGGAGTTGAGATTTTCCTATGTTCTTGTATGTGTCAATAGTTCATCCCTTTTTTATTGTTGAGTAGTATTCCATTGATAAAGATACACCACAGATTTGTTTATCCATTCACTTGTTGATGGTCCTTTGGATTATTTCCAGTTTTTGGCTATTACAAACTAACTTGCTATGGACATTCATGTACAGTTCTTTGTGTGGACATATGTTTTTACTTACCATGTGTGAATTTCTAGGAGAGGAATGGATCATATGGTAGGTGTACATTTAAGCTTCTAAAACACTGCAAACTCCTAAAGTCCGAACATTTTGCATTCCCACCATCAATGTACGAGAGTTCTGTTTGCTCCATATTCTCTCCAACATTTGGTTTGATCAGTCTTTAATTTTAACCACTGTAATAGGTGTTTAATACTATCTAATTGTGGTTTGATGTTGAGCATCTTTTCATGTGTTTCTTGGCAGTTCACATATCTTCTTTTGCAAAGTGTCCAAATCTTTTGCTTATTTTTAAAGTTCAGTTGTTTAGCTTATTTTTGAGTTGTTAGTGTTTTTTATATATTGTAAATACAAGTCCTTTGTTGTATATGTGCTTTTAGAAGTCTTTTCTCCTGTCCGTGTCTTGCCTTTTCATTCTTTTGACAGTTTCTTTTGAAGTTTTAAATTTTAACTAATTCCAACTTAATGCTTTTTGTAGAGGTGTTTTGAAACAAAAATTAAAGGATTTTGTAGTGAGCTGTGCATACTTACTAATTATGTGCATATCTATAGTATGTCTGCCTAGTTATTTTAAACTATTTGAAGAGAAGATTCTGTAGTCATTTTTTTAAACTTTTTTTTATTGAGTTATAGTCATTTTACAATGTTGTGTCAAATTCCAGTGTAGAGCACAATTTTTCAGTCATACATGAACATACATGTATTAGTTGTCACTTTTTTTTTGCTGTGAGCTACCACAAGATCTTGTATATATTTCCCTGTGCTATACAGTATAACCTTGTTTATCTATTCTACATTTTGAAATCCCATTCTGTCCCTTCCCATCCCCTGCCCCCTTTTCTGTAGTCATCTTTTAATTCAGGGTTTCTGATTTTTCTAGTTAGTCAGCTTTTTGTCACATTTTATATAAAATCCTCAGTCAATAAAGCCATATAAATAATGGATAAAAGTGATACTGTAAGGTAATTGAAGCAAGTCTTAGGGTGAGGAAATGTTTTTCTTTAACGAAAAATGGGTGAGGAAATATTTTTCTTTAACAGAAAATGAAATAATTTTCTTTATGTTCTAACAATTTTTATAGGCATTTTCACTTGTATTGAAAATAATTGTACTTGATAGTCATTGTACTTTCTGCTTGAAATGAATTGATCACAGTTCTTTACATTTCTCTTTATAGATGAATTGATCACAGTTCTTTACATTTCTCTTTATAGATCTTACTCTACAGACATTTTGACTTCTTTTTTTTTTTTTTTAATGGAAGTACTGGGGATTGAACCCAGGACCCTGTGCATGCTAAGCTTGCGCTCTACCACTGAGCTATACCAACTCCCTATTTTGACCTTTTTTTCCCCTTGCCATCTCTCAGTATTGAATCCTTTCTTTTTACATGTAGTTCTCTCTCTGTGGAGTTATGAAGAAACCTCTAAACTTAAATGTCTGGCTTCTTTTTTAACCTGGAGCATGCTTCCAGGATCCTTTCATTAGAGTTACCTGCTACACTGATTTGTGAGAAAAACAAAATCATAAAGCAGGTCTTGTCAGAGTGAATATTTTTTACTTGGAATTAGAAAAAAAGTTTAAAAATTAGAATTTTAATATAATCTGCAGATGGCAAAGACACATACCGGAATACTGACTTCTTAGATGAATGGGACAAATGTGCTGATGGGGATGGATAGCAGCTGGTAAGGTGCTAGGCTCTAGGCAGTTTTATACTTGTCTAAAAAATAGAGTTTTTAAAAAAATAGACTTAAAAAATAGTCCTTTTTTCCCTCTGTCTCCTGAGGATGAAGGGTCAGGAATAAAAAGTTTTTTGTTTTTGTTGTATTGGAATATTTTGACACCCAAAAGCTAGACTGTTAGTTACTGTGCTCAGTGAGTCACTAAGCTCATCTGTCTGATCAGTTGTGGTTCCTGGACAGAACCCCAGGCCTCCTGAAACCAAACTGAATCTTTACTGATACTCAGTTCTGCGTTGGCTTTTGATGCTTATTAGAAAGTAAAGTGAATACAACATAAAATTCTTGATAAGTCTCTGAATTTCCCTTAAAATTCTGTCTCTCTGTGTCCTAGAAGTGTTCATGCCACATTGTGTATTTTGGATATGCAGGGTTGTCAGTATTTTATAGTAGCAGAACAAGAAATGCTAGCTATATTCTTATAAGCTTTAGCGGAAAATAAGGAATCATACACATTCCCAGTTTCTACTTCCTGTTGTCTTCCTCTTATTTTGTTTTCTGATGATAAAAGTAATTCCTGCTTATTATATAATTTCTTTGCTATTTTGCTAAATATTTAAGAAAATGTGTTAAGACTGCTTTTCTCATTGTAAGTACTAGAAGTTCATGATTTTCCTGAACCAGAAAGAAGATGGTACTAATTATAAATAGTAATTTGTTCTACCATGAAGTCACCTTCTCTAATTAAACCACACTTCCTGTGAGAGAGCTTCTGGAGATAGGGCCAAGCTTGACTTCTGAGGAATTCCTTTTTTCTCCTTCTGAGTGATAGATTTCAGGTGAACACTTGAAGAAAACAGACTTCTCATTTCTTAAAGATAGATTATTCAACATAAAATTATTTTGTATGCACTGTGTGTAAAGAACTTCAAAACTAACAGTGGGAATATAAATATGATACAGTTTTATGATCATAATGATGACTTCGAAGTCATTTTACTTAGAAATACTTGTGTCTACTTTGTGCTGGTTTTTGGGACTAGGGAGATGATTAAGGTATAATCCCTCACCTTAAAGAACACATAGTTTCATGGAGTAGCAAACCATAATTTTAAAACACAGTTCTGTTGTAACAAGTGCGGTAATGACTCTATTATAGAATGTTATGGGATACTAGAGGTAATAAACCTAATTCTTTGTTTGATGTTAGGGAAAAAGGGGCTCAGGGAAGGCTTCCCAGAGGAGGTGTATATGAATTATCTTGAATAAATAGAAGTTTCCTAGATAGTTTTTTTTTTTAAAGGACTTCTCTTAGGATGATGATGGAGAGATAGCTTGGACTTAAAATGCAGATGTGGGTATGAGGTTGGAGAGTGTGAGCCAGATCATATAGGCTTTAGGGTGTGATGAGGAATTTTAACATTTACATACTTTTAAATTGCACTGGCAAACCGTTGCCATTTCTTAAGCATTGGGATGAGATGATTTGACTTCAGTTCTAAAAAGCTTACTTTAATTGCTCTGTGTTTAATGATTTGAAAGAGACAAGAATGGAAGTGGAGAGACTAGTTAGGAACTTGTCATGGTAGTCCAGGTGAAAGATAATGGTAATGGTTTAGAAGTAGAGTTGCAGCATAGTAGGCTGATTTGAAAGATCAATTAGGGAAAATGGAAAGGACTTGGTGTTGAATTTAGAATGAAAGAGAGTCAAAACTTTGTCCTAACTTTCTGCTTATGCAGTGGGATGACTGCTATCATTAAGGTTATTGTAGGGGAAGTAGGTTGGAAGAGGTATCCTTTAGATCCTGATTGCTCAAGCAGAGATGTTGAGTGTACGATTGGATATATGGTTTGGAATTCAAACAGGTTGGAGTTTTACAGTTAAGGATCATCAGCCTAAAGACAATATTTAAAAACACACTAGTTGATTAGGTGGGGTAAGTAATGCTGGTTTCTCTAACAAACCATTCTCCAAACTCAAGGGTTCCCATCAGTTCCTATCAACATACTGTCTTTATTTCTTGCTTATAGCACAATGCCTTGTGTGTTAGGCAGCCTTCCTGGGCAACTCTTCTCCAAGTGTTGACTCTGTGGGCTCTTTCCATCTTATGATGCTGTCCTCTTAAACTTGTGACCTCTAAGGTTGCCATGGAAAGGGAAGAGCAGGAATGGATGATCTCTCAGGGGGTTTGCTGACCAACCTTGGTAGTGTTATATCTCACTCCTCCCCATATCCCACTGGCCGCAATCCAGTCACGTGGCCCTCATCTAACAAAAGAGAAGCTGAGAAATGTAGTCATTCTGTGTGCTGTGGCAGAGGAAAATAATTAGAGTTTGGTGAACAGATAGCATTGTTTCTGCCATGCAGTGGAGAAGACCTTCTGGGCAGAGAATGTAGAAAGAATAGAAGAGAAGATTCCAAGATGGAGCCTACAAAACCTGGCATTTAGAAGTCAGTTAGAGGAAAAAGAGGGAACAAAGAAGTTGAGAAGGAATAGTCAGAAATCGGGAGTGGTGTTAGGTGGGTGGTAGAAACTGAAGGAGTCTGGTGTCATGGAAGCCAAGAGAACTTTTCAAGAAGGAAGGAGTTATCAGAAGTATGAGATGCCTGTGAGATTTTTAAGATACTAGGAAAGTTGGTAACAACATGAAAGGGAGGAAGGGTTGATTGATCGTCCTTGAGAAGGCAAAATGGAAAGGAGTCCAGAGAAGAAGGGAAGGAACTTGCCTTTAATGGGAGGAAGGACAAGGGATGAAAGAGAAAATGGACTCAGAAACAGAAAGGCTTATAACTGCAAAGGTGAGGCAGGTTTCTGCCCGATGGGGTGAGGTGTTGTTGAATAGCAGTTACATCCATGGGCTTTATGTCCATATTACCAGGGCCTTGTTCTCTCATTTACTAGAAGTGTGACAATGGGCAAGTTACTTAATCTCTCTTGCCTTGGTTTCCTCATCTGTAAAATGGGCATAATAACATTGCATACATTTCCATTAGGAGTAAATGAATTAATTCTTTGTAAAATGTTTTAAACCGTGTCTGATATGTGTAAATAAAGTTAGCTTCAGTTTCTCTTTACCTTTTCTTTTTAGTGAGGTTTAATGAGAGGCTGTCAGTTGAAAAGGGGATAGGGGAGCTTGTATACTTTACAAATGAGGAAAAGATATGAAACAGTTATTTATCATAGGAGTGCCTTTGAGATGGGTGATTATGATTTATAGTGTTGCCCATCTCCTGTGCTGTGAGATTTCTCTAGGAGCCTTGAGCTGCATAGGTGTGGGCCCAAAGAAATCAGGTGGTTGGGCTTATTAAGGTCTGGGTTTTTCTCAGGAGAATGTGACTGAGTAATGGGGGAGGAGCAAGGAGGCTAAGGGTATTTAGAGGAAACAGAATTGGACCTCTAAGACTACTGGGATGAAACATCTACCAAATTATTTATTATGTTTATTGTTTGTGGTGTATTTCTCCCCAATGGAAAGTAGGCTCCATGAGGGCATAGATTTTTATCTGTTTTTTTCTTTTCACTGCTGTATTCCAGACACCTAGAATAATGCCTGGTACATAATAGGCACTCATTAAATGTCTGTTAAATAAACTAAATGAAGTATCATAATCTAGGTGAGGTGATGGTGGAAGTGATAAGAATTGGTCAGATTCTGGATATATTTTGAAGATAGGTCTGATAGGATTTGCTGATGGATTGGATGGGGGGTGTGCAGGAAAGAGACGGGTCAAGGATAACTCCAAAGGTTTATGCCTGGACTTCTAAAAACAGTGGTGTTACCATTTGCTGAGATGGGGAAGACCAGGAGAGGAGCAGCTTGTGGAGGTTGAACATTGAGAACTCAGATTTGAATATAAGCCTGGGATGTCTGTTAGACATCAAGTAGAGACCAAGTCAGGTAGGCAATTTGATATTTGAGTCTAGAGTTAAGGGAGAGTTTTGGCCTGGAGATACACATTTGTGAGTCATCAGCACATTCATGGCTTTTAAAGCAGTGAGACTAGATGAGACACCAAAGGAGTGAATGTAGTTAGAAAGGAGGTGTAAGGACAGAGCCCTGGGATAAAACAGAGGGGTCAGGGAGATAAGAGGGAGCCAGTAAAGGAGACTGAGAAGGAGAGGCCAGAGGGAGAGGGGGGAAAGCCAGGAGGATGTAGGATCCTGGAAGCCATGAGAAAAAGGTGATTCAGGAGCTTCCTCTTGAATTAACAATGATCAATTCTCTGAGAACTGAGAATTGACCATTGGTTTTAGCAATTGTGGAGGTTACTGGTGACCCTGAATAGTTTTGAAGAAAATAAAAATAGAAAAAAATGTTTTTTTTAATGAAATTTAGGTTACCGTCTCTGGACAGATGTTAAGATTTCACTTAGATATTATTTTAGGTAGATATTCTTACTGATTTTATGGTATTTTAGAATACTGATTTATATGCTAAAATAGGTGGTTTTAAAATTGGTTATGGAAGATGACTTCCCATATGCTTATATGGTAGTTCAGAAAAAAAGGCCAAAAGTTAGTCAGCCTTGCTGAAATTAGAATCACTGATAGTTGTTTGGAGAGTGATTTTGGTTACTATGCTTCGTAACATGATCCTTTTCCTGAGATGTTTCAGGTCCGTAAAATGGAGAGCGTTCCAATTTCATATCAAAATAGTGTAATAGGAATTTTAAGGAATTGATTTAATTCACTCCATTATCAGTTTTCTAGTACCATTATCTTTAAAGGTTTTATGGCAGTAACTTTATTTTTTTTAATTAAACTTTTTTTTTAATTGAAGTATAGTTGATTTACAATGTGTTACTTTCTGGTGTATAGCATAGTGATTCAGTCATACAAATATACATTCATTTTCATATTCTTTTTCATTATAGATTATTACAAGATATTGAATATATTTCCCTCTGCTGTACAGTAGGATCTTGCTCTTTATCTGTTTATCTGTAGTAGTTTGTATCTGCTAATTCTAAACTCCTAATTTATCTCTCGCCTCCCTGCCCCTACCCTTTTCCCCTTTGGTAACTGTAAGTTTTTTTTTCTATGTCTATGAATCTACTTCTGTTTTGTAAATAAGTTCATTTGTATAATTTTTTAAGATTCCACATATAAGTGATATCATATGATATTTGTCTTTGTCTTTCTGACTTCACCTAGTATGGTAATCTCTAGGTCCATCTATGTTGCTGCAAATGGAATTATTTCATTCTTTCTTATGGCTGAGTAGTATTCTAGTGTCTGTGTGTGTGTGTGTTTGTATCATGTCTTCTTTATCCAGTCATGTTGATGGACATTTAGGTTGTTTCCATGTCTTGGCTATTGTAAATAGTGCTGCTGTGAACATTGGGATTCATGTATCTTTTTGAATTAGAGTTTCCTCTGGATATATGCCGAGGAGTGGATCACATGGTAACTCTTATTTTTAGTTTTTTAAGGAATCTCCATACTGTTTTCCATAGTGGCTGCAATAAATTACATTCCCACCAACAGAGTAGGAGGGTTCCCTTTTCTCTGCACCCTCCCCAGCATTTTTTTGTTTGTGGGCTTTTGAATGATGGCCATTCTGACTGGTGTGAGGTGATACCTCATTGTAGTTTTGATTTGCATTTCTCTGATAATTAACAATATTGAGCATCTTTTCACGTGCCTATTGGCCATTTGTATGTCTTCTTTGGAGAAAGGTCTGTTTAGGTCTTCTGCCCATTTTTTGATTGGGGCTTTTTTAAAAAAATTTTTGAGTTGTATGAGTTGTTCATGTATTTTGTAAACTAAGCCCTTTTCAGTTGCCTCGTTTGCAGATAATTTTCTCCCATTCTGTAGGTTATTTCATTTTGTTTATGATTTCCTTTGTTGTGCAAAAGCTTGTAAATTTGATTAGGTTCCATTTGTTTGTTTTTGCTTAAGGTAGTAACTTTTTAGTGTGGTAGTTTAGAACTTAAGAGTTTTTATGGAAGTTCCATTCACTGGTAATTTTCTTTTGCTGTTATATTTGATTGTTAATTTCTAGAATTTATGTTGTCCTTAAAGGTTCCAACGCAGTACCTTTTTTAAAGTATAGTGTAAATTGAGAGTGTTCCATTTAAAACATTGTAAGAAAGTGATTTTGATAATTGCTAATTACAGAGTTTTAACCTGGAACATTTTCATTAATGAAAATTGTTATCCATCTTAATGTTGTTTAGGAAGATTCTTACCTCTGAAGACAATGTTGGGACCAAGGTATGATAGTCAAGTTGCTGAAGAAAATCGGTTCCATCCCAGTATGCTATCAAATTATCTAAAGAGTCTGAAGGTAAGAATCAAAACATTTTTAAAACTGCTTTAACATATTTTCTCTCTCGTTTGTTCTTCAGGTGACTTTTTAAAGTAAACCTTTTTATTTTGAAATAATTAGTTGACTAAGAGGAAGTTGCAAAAATTGTGCATAGCATTCTGTGAACCTTTCCCCAGCTTTTCCCAATTGTGACAACTTATATACTGTATTACAGCATCAAAAGCAGGAAATTGATGTTGGTATGGTACTGGTGTTTTATATATATATATATATATATATTTTTTAATTGAAGTATAGTCAGTTTATAGTGTTGTGGGTGTAGTACTGTTGATTAGATTGTAGACCTGATTTAGTTTTTACATTCATTAATTTGTATGTATATGTACATAGTATATAGTTTGACCTAATGTATAGATTCATGGTGATAGTTACAGAACTGTTCCTTCTCCTCAAAAGAACTCCCTCATGCTAGTCCTTTAGAGTCAGACCCTCTTCACACCCCCATCCCTATAGGCTGGAAACTCATAGCTAACCTATTCCCTATCTCTGTAGTTTTGTCATTTTGAGAATGTTATATAAATGGAATGATACAATATGTGACCTTTTGGGATTGGCTGTTATCACTAAGCATAATGCCCTTGAGGTCCATCCAGGTTATTGTATGAATCAACAAAAATTTTGTTCCTTTTTATTGCTGAGTATTCAGTTGTATGGATGTGCCAGAATTTATTTAACCATTCTCTTGCTGAGTGCTTAAATAACAATTTAATCAATTTGAGTTGTTTCCAGTTATGGGGTATCGCAAATACAGTTGCTATGAATATTCATTACAAGTGTTTATATGAACGTAAGTTTTCATTTTTCTGGACTGAATACCCAAGCAGTCGTACCATACCCAATGGTATGATGATTGCAGGCATGGTTAGTTTTACAGGAAATTGCCAAACTTTTTCTAGATGAAAGTTGTGATTTTAAATGTTATTCTGACATGATACTAATTATATTAGTTTCCTAGGGCTGCTCTAACGAATTACCAAAAACAGGGTGACTTAAAATAGCAGACATTTATTCTCTAACAGTCCTGGAGGCTAGAAGTTCCACATCAAGGTATTGGCAAGGTTGGTTCGTCCTGGAGGCTGGGAGGAGAGTCTTTTCCATTCTTTACTCCAAGCATGGCCAGCAGTGCTTGGTATTCCTTGCTTGCAGCTCCATCAGTGGTCTCTGCTTCATTCTTGACATTCTCCTGTGTGTTAGTATCCAAATTTCCCTCTTATAAGGACACGCTAATCCAGTATGACTTCATCTTGATTATATTTGCAAAGACCCTCTAACCCTGTTTCCAAATAAGGTCACATTCACAGGGAGTTAGGACTTGAACATACGTTTTTAGGGGGCAGAATTCAACCCATAACACCAACCATCGTTACTGTTCTATTTTATACTCTTGGTAGTCTGTTATTGTATGCTATATTAGTACATTCAAATATTGGTGCCTATTACGTGCAAGGCTCCTATCATGGGATAGTGAAGTTACCACTTGGTTTTTGGTAACCTGTTAACTCATTCCTACTCTTGGTGTAGTTTTGGGTCTTTATTTATTTATATATTTTTTATTTTAGCTCACTTGTAAACTTTCAATTTTTAACCTTCACTACTAATTACATGTTGAAAGTTATACTTAACATTTATAGAGCATTAAGTATTTCCCAGGCAGAGTGCTGAGAGCTTGGGCTTGGAAGCCAGTTAGTCTGGGTTTCAGTTCCAGTTTGCCACTTACTGCTTTTGTGGTGAAGTTGCATAATCTCTTCATGTTTCAGTTTTCTCATTTGCAAATAAAATTAATGCATATAAAGCACATAGAATACTGCTTGGCACAGAGTAAGGACTTCATTTAAATCTCAACAACAACTGTATGAGGTAAATTCTATTATTATCCTTATTTCATGGATCGGGAGTCTATTAAGAGAAATAAATTTGTCTGTGTAATAGATGTATGAATGTATGTATATACCTACAGATACCTTCACACGCAAACACATTATTCACACAGACACATCACATGCACATAAACACATTTATACATATATATATGGGCTCAGGGCGGCTTAGTCACACAATACAGTTTCTCAGTTTCCTTAGCCAAAGTATTCATATGTATTTAGAAAATTCATATTTTCTTGCTCATGTCCACTTTTCATTCACTTCTTATTTTGGACCTGGAGACAAACAGCATGGGTTCTAATTCTAACTGAGACACTGTATTATGGCATCTAAAGCTTCGTGTGTGGCAATAAGATCACTGCAGAAGCTATGTCGGAAAAGGGAAGAGAAGTAGGCTCAGGGGTAGAGATTGCAAAAAATGCCATCAAAAGTACATTTCCTGTAAGTGCGAGCTTGCTTGATTGGTAGACCTGTCCCTTATCCATACAGGACCTGAGAAATTGGGAGGAATCAACAGAGCACATTAAGGCAGCTAGTTGTATTTTAGAAGCACATAATTTTGTCTGTTTTGTGATTTATGAAATTTAAATATTTTTGCCATTTTTCCCCCTATGACAATGGAGTTGAATTTTTCTGTAGACTAGTCTCCTTTAGGAAAAGCTGACAACAGTTACTCAATAAAATCAATAACAACAAAAGAGAGAAAAATAATTTAAAAAGTACACATTGTTTTTCTTGCCATTCTTCTTAGAGAGTATATGCTTTAGAATGAGGTGGAAGATATGTGGCTTAACTGTTCTTTTACCTCGCACAGTTCAGGTGTGCATTTCTTAGTGAGACTATCTTGCTAGGCTGAATGTGATTCTAGTTGTTAAAGATTTCTCAAACCTATGGCCCCTGAACACAAACCAACTACTTTAGTTACTGCTCAATGGAATAAATAATGGTTTTGTTTCAATACAAGAGGAAAAACTGGCTGAGAAATGGGAGTGAGTCTTCAATGAGATGCATAAAAATGGCCATGTGTCCTGTTCTTTATTGATTATTTAAGGGATTTACAAGGGAATTTTGACTGTACACACTTTTTACCCTACATCCTCACTTTAGAATTTAACTGCCTAACGTGGTGTAGTGATGTGATGGCTGCTTGGAGTGTTGATTTGGTGTGTGCCTGGAGCTTGGGTTGGCTGTATTTCAGATAGAGGCTATCCCTGTTCTGGCTTCTTGTCTAATAATCACTGGAATGGCAGATGCAGAAAACTATATTAGCGTTTGTGTTTTTAGGTAAACTTTCGTAATGTTGAAGTGGAGTCTTTTGCTCATGTTCTTGTTTCATCATTATTTAGGGGTTAATTTATCTCACTTAGTGCCTGCCAAAGTTCTGTGCTTTGAATAAGACTTGGGTAAGTGATGCTTTCATTGTTAATAGTTCATTGCCAGAGTGAACATACAATCTCCCTCAGTGGAGCTGGATAAACTGGCCTCAAATATTGCCATTCAGTCAACTTGTTTTGGAACAAATTCAGTTACGAGTAAATCTGCCCTTTTTTCTTCCTTTCTTTCTTTCTTTCTTTCTTTCTTTCTTTCTTTTTCTAAAGGTTAAAATGGGCTTGTTGGTGGACCTGACAAACACTTCAAGGTTCTATGACAGAAATGACATAGAAAAAGAAGGAATCAAATATATAAAACTTCAATGCAAAGGGTAAGTCATGTATTAAGTTTCTTTAATAATGAAACCTTTCATTGAAATTTATAATCTCTTCTTTTAAAAAGGGATGTTTCTGTATTACTAGACATGGTGAGTGCCCTACAGCGGAGAATACTGAGACATTTATTCGTCTGTGTGAGCGGTTTAATGAAAGAAACCCACCTGAACTTATAGGTATGTTTGGCTTTACCACTGTTGAATGTTTTATTTTGTGATTGGGTTTTGATTCTCTTTTTCACAAGTGAGTTGGTGAGTTTTTTTTTTTTTTCATTTTTATGTAATCACCAAGAGTGTTTATTAGAGTAGTAGACTAACTTTTGTGAACTATAAAATAGATGTATTTTTCTAATTTTTATATTTTTGAGATAAAGCCCTAATAGTCCCTTTTCAGTTGTACTGTACCTTAAACACTATATATTTAATTTTTATAATTTTGGATTTTATACTGTATGTATCATTCTGAACTTTCCTTTTTTCTCTCATATTATATTTCTGAGCATGATCCATGATGATGTATGTAACTTGTTTATTTGCTGTGGTGTAGATTCCATCATATGAGTATACTATTAGTTTATCTTTTCTCCTGTTGATGGATAGTTCTTTCAGCAGATATATGTTGATTCTACTCTTTGCCAGATACAAGTTCTTAACACATCTCAGTGGAGAAAACAGAAAATAGGGATTGGTGGGGGTGGAGGGAGGGAAGGCAGGCAATAAACATAAATGTAATAAATAAGTAAATGTTCTTAAAACAATAAGTACTTAAAGTATTTGTGTTATTTTCAGTTATTTTTTACTATTATAAACAATGTTACTAGGAGTGGTTTTATAGAAATTTTAAGGTTTATGATTTTTAGCTTTGATTCTTTGCTCTTTCTGGTATTTATATTGGTATATGGTTTGAATTGAGGATCTAATTTAAATTTTTCTATATAGTCAGTCATTTGTTTCAGCACAGTTTATTGAATAATTTTTTCTCTATAGTTAGATGCCATAAATTAACTTCTTATATGTACTATTGGAATTTTTTTCCAGTTCATTTGCCTTTTAATCTTTTTGCTAATATTTAAAAACTCTCGTTGTTAGTATATTTTCTTTTGTGATTTCTTTTTAAAATTTTAAGTAGCTAATATTTTCCCCATTTAAAGAATTGACTGAAAAAATTTTAGGAATAGTAAAATTCAGAAGATAAAATAGTTGGATACAGATAAATAAGAAAACATCAATAACTTTTCTGCAAATAAACAGCAACTAGTTAGAATATATAGTTAGAGTGATCTCATTAATGTTAATAATATTGGCTAACATTAAACATTTCCTCTCTGCTAGTCACTCTGTAAATCACTTTATATACACTATCTCATTTTCTTCTCAATTCTGTTAGGTAGATATTGTCACCCTCATTTTATAAGAAACAGGCTTGAGAAGGTTAAGTGACTTGCTCAACATCATTCACACAATTGGAAAGAGTTAGAGTTTAGATCAGATCCTAAGTAATCTGAGTTGACAGTTTACACTCTAAACTATTTCTGTCTTCTGTAAAAGAAGTACAAAACACCAAGGAATAAAGTTATTAAGAAATGTAGAAGTTCTTTATTAAGAAAAATGTACTTGGATATTAAAAGACTGAAGAAATAGAGAGATTGTTTTCAAATTAATTTCAGATTTTTAATGTAATTCTGAGCAAAATCCCAATGAGACTGGAAGAATTACTATGAAGTGAATTTCTATTTGTAAAATCCACTTCCTCCATTAAGTCAGTAAACATTTATTGAGCACAGAAAACAATTGTTTGGCAGATCATCAGGCAAGATTATGAGCAAGAAAAAATTTGAAAAACAAAAGAATAAGGGGGTTTTCCTTACCAGTTATTAAAGCATATGGTAAAGCAGTGGAAACTATAGTTGTTTCCTGGTGGTAGAGATGGAGGGGGAGGGTGTGATTATTCAACAAATGATGTTGAGACCCTTAGCCAGCTATATAATAAAATATATTTTAGGTTCATATATTTTTGAAAGGACCCATTGTAATACAGGGGAAAATATAGGTCAGTATTTATTTAACTCTGAGGTAAGAAAGGATATTCCAAGTATATCATCAAAGGCAGAACCCATAAATAAGTATTTTTTTAGGAGTGTTCCTGGACCACCTGCATCAGAATTATCTGAGGATCCTTATTAGAAATGCATGTTTTAGGGCCCCATCCTGGACCTGCATAATCAAAAACCCTGGGAATGAAGCCTAGGAACCTAACCTTTTTAAAAACAAGGGTTTGTGCCTTCTGAAACAGCCTATACTCTATGTAGTATGTATCTTTAAATAAATCTACCTTTACTCCAAAAAACCAAAAACCAAAAAGAAAAAAAAAAAACAAAAAAAAAACAAAAACCACAAGGGTCTGAGGTGATTTTTATGTACACTTAAGTTTGAGAACACTGTCAAGAATTAATGCCTATCAATGATAATAGTAACAGCTGCTATTAATGAATGCTTATTATTTCCCGGCAGACTTGGTGGGAAACTTTAAATGAACAAATGAAGGAATGAAAGAATGCAGTCTTTTCACAACCACTCTGTGTAGTATGTGGTGGTATCCCTATTTTACAGATAAGAAAACTGAGCCTCAGAGAAATTAAGTAGGTTGCCCAAGGTCACACATCTAATAAGTATTTAAGCCAGGTTTGTAATCTAGTTTCTGACTTCAAAGTCCAGATCTTTAATTGCTTGCTACACAGGTTTCTAGATAAAAGAGAGAGAAAAAAAAAGATTCTGTATTACAAAATACAACAGAAGCAGAGCAAAAAGATATTTGACAAATTGGGAGCAATATTTGAAGCATATATATGACAGATTCAAAGTTAATATTCTTATAGACAAAAAGATTTTATAATCCAACAGGCAAAAGAGGCATTCCTCCATAGAAAAATACAGAAAACAATGGAAATGTAGTTTATGAAAGATGAAATATAAATAGCCAAGAAACATGAAAAAATTTTCATTTTTACTTCTTAACAAGAGATACAAATTCAAATATGTTGTTACCTTCCCCCATCAAATTGGCAAAGATTAGAAAAAATACAGTGTTAAGGACTGGATAAAATGGTTATACACACACATTGTTAGAGTATTAATTGGTACAGCCTCTCTGGAAGGACAATTTGGTGATACTTCTCAAGATCCTTTAAAGTGTTCATACACTTTGTCTCATCAAGACTACATCTAAGAATTTATTTAAAGGAAGTAGTCAGAGATGGACATAAACATATATGTGAAAGGAATTTAATCACAGCTTTGTAATTAAAAAATGAAACAGCTTACATATCTGATAGAAGCAGATCTTTATATTGTACAGTATGAACAATTATTTAACAAAAGGATAGTATTATGGGAATATATGACATGATACTGTGATATGTATATATATTTACACATTCACATGAATATATGTAACAAATACCTATATATTTAGGATACAACTAGAAGATATACAGCCTAAAATAGCATTGAAGCTTTTATTTGAATAATTAAAAACAACTTTTTTCATTTGAGAGAAGCCATTGTAGGGGTAAATGCTAAATATACTTGAAGAATTCAAGAAGAATACCAAGACATCTTAACATCTGGAATTGGATGTCATGATTTCAGAAGGATTAACACTCCTAGGTTTAGGAAAACACACTGACCCTTGTTATAAATTGTCCATTTGTATTCTTGGTAGAACTGATGGGAAAATTTTCTAAATTGAGTGTTTTATGAGTTACAAAAATTATAGAACTCTGCTACAATGTATTGTATATATTATTTTACATCAGTAGTAGCGATTCATGTGGATTGAAGTGGAAACATTTGCTTTGGGCCCACCCAGTTTGGGAGCACAGATTGCAGTGGCAGTTATTTATTGCAGTGATACTCTGAAGACAGTAACAGAAGCTGGTCTTAGAGCTGGTTGCTGGTGACGCTTTTCCAAACAAAAGGAATAAAGAATCAAGTTTGTGTTCTTAGGATCTGAAAATATTGGCCTGCTTTTACAGTATTTTAATTGTGTTTTAGGATCACAGATGGAATTTTCATCAGCCTTGCACACGTTCTTGACACACATTTGTGACATAGCAAAAGTTAGACTTGGATTTACTTTCAAAGCTACTCTTTTAAAAAAAATTGTTTTTAAATTAGCTGATGTAATTGTTAATTCATTCAGTTAGCCTGGTTGTGGGATAATACTGTAGACTTAGTGGAAATGTTACGTTCTTGCAACACTTCATACAGAAGCGTCAAACGTTTTCTGACACTTAGAAAGAGCTATAGCTTCATAATCCTTCATCTGAAACCTGTGGGGTCAGATGTTTCCAGTCCTTCCCATATGTTACCTTCTCCTAGGGGCAGTACACCCTAATTTTTCTTTGTTGTAGAAATTCTCAAACATACCATAAGTAGGGAGAATAGTAAAATGATACCTCACGTATCCATAACTCAGCTTCAGTAATTGTCATTTTACTGATTTTTTTTCCATTTTTCCTCTTTTTCCCTTAAATTTGTTATTGAGTATTTTAAAGCAAACCACAGATGTCATGTCATTTCACTAAAAATATTTCAGTATGCATCTCTAACTGATAAAGATTTTTGGTTTTTATATAACCACCATGCAGTTATGTCAAACAGAATAATGAGAAATTCCTGAAGGTCATCTAAAGCCTAGTACATTTTCGGGTTTTCTCAGTTATCTACAAAATGCCTTTTTAAAGTTAGATTTTCAAACCAGGATTCAACAGTGTCCACATATTGCATTTTGTTGGTATGTCTTCTAAATCTCTCTGATTCTCTTTTTTTTTTAATGCCCATCCACTTCTTGGAGAAAGTAGGTCATTTGTCCTATAAAATATTCCACATTCTGGATTTATCTGATTGCTTCCTCATGATATTAGTTAACATTTTCCTTTGTCTTCTGTTTGTCCTGTAAACTGGTAGTTAAATCTAGAGGCATAATTATATGTTTTAGGCAAGAATACTTCATAGGTGGCATTGTATAGTTCCTTTCACACCACATCAGGAGGCACAGAATGTCTGGTTGCCCCACTCTTAGTGGTACGAAGATGCGTAAGTAGGCTCAGGTGGTGGCATCTTGTTTCCTCTGTTGTAAACTTTTCCATCTGTCTTTTGTCAAATGACTTTATTATCCATTGATGATTGTTGCCTTAATCCAGTATTTCATTTGGAGTTGCAAAATAATGATTTTTCTGATTCTCTCATTTCTTCATGGATTAGCTGGAATTCTTTAGTAAAGAACTATTCCTTCTCAATAATTTGTGGTTATTCTGAAATGCAGTTTGTACTGGAAAGGCAAGTTAAATGTTTGATTCTTTTGTTTTTCCATTTCCAGAATGATGAATTGGTATTTTACCAATCTTCAGTGGTGACTGATTAATTTCATTTTTTTGGAGTATCTGTATGAACCGATGAGTTTTTATATGGTTGATGTATGTAAATCAGTTGCAGTCAGTATTTATTCTTGCGCCCAAATTGCTCTGTCCTAGGTCATTGGGAGCTCATTCAAGTTGGTTTCTGTATCCTTTCAGTATCACCCCATCAGTCTTTGATGGTTTCCTTGTTTTCTGGTACAACATGTTTTTCTTTTTTTTTCAGTTTTATTAGGTGGAATTATTACAGTTTGACTGCACATATACAATACATTGCATGTAAATACAGATACACAATATACTGCACATTTTTAAAATTTACGTATATGTACTGTTCATTGTTTCTAAGAACTTTTAGAGCTTTAGCTTTTTAAACTTACAGAGTTATCAAAGGAATAAAGCCAACTGCAAAATAAAAATTAATTCAAAAAGCTACATCCTGCTATCAACAGTAACATTATTTATAATTGCCAAGATATGGAAGCATCCTAAGTGCACATCAATAGATGAATGGATGAAGAAGTTGCAGCATATATCTAATGGAATACAACTCACACATAAGAAAGAAGGATATTTTGCCATTTGCAGCCCTTCACTTTTTTTTTTTTTTCACTTAAAAAACCAGAATTTTATAACTGGCATAAACATTTCCATTGCATCAAAAACTACAAAATGCCTAGAAATAAACTTAACCAAGGAGGTTACCTGTCTTCTGAAAACTGTAAAATATTAGTGAAAGAAATTGAAGTTGATACAAAGAAATTGAAAGATGTCTTATGCTCTTGGATTGGAAGAATCAACATTATCAAAATGGCCACACCACCCAAAGCAATCTACGTATCCAGTGCAACCCCTGTCAAAATATTTACATTTTTCACAGAACTAGAACAAACAATTCCAAAATTTATATGGAACTATAAAAGACCCCGAACCACCAAAGCAATCTTTTGTAGGTTTATTATTTTTTTTCTCTTTCTCCTTTTGGTTCTCTTTTCTTATGGTTTGATGACTAGAGAAGTTCCTTTAACATTTGTTGTAAAGCTAATTTGGTGGTGCTGAATTCTTTAGCTTTTGTTTATCTGTGAAGCTTTTGATTTCTTCATCAAATCTGAATAAGAGCCTTGCTGGATAGAGTATTCTTGGTTATAAGTTACTGCGTGCCTCAGTATGTTCCTCTTTGGGTTGATCCTGTGTGGAACTCTCTGCGCTTCCTGGACTTGGGTGATTGTTTCCTTTCCCAGGTTAGGGAAGTTTATTGTTACTATCTCTCCAAAATTTTTCTCAGGTCCTTTCTTTCTCTTCTCTTTCTGGGTTCCCTATAATGATTGTGTATGCTTCCCAAGAGAATGAAGTCTCCGTTTCCCTCAGTCCTGTGGGGCTCCTGGAGCTAAGCCCCGCTGGCCTTCAAAACCGGATGTCCTGGGGTCTCTTTCTTCTCCCAATGCCAGAACCCGGGCTGGGGAGCCTGACATGGGGCTTAGAACCCTCACTCCTGTGCGAGGGCCTCTGCGACTTAATTATCCTTCAGCTTGTGGGTTGCCCACCCGGGGTGGGGTATGGATATAGAGCCTGATTATATCATGAGCACGCCCCTTCTATTGTCTCGCTGTGGTTCCCTCTTTATGTTTCCGGTTGAAGATCTTTTTTGTTGGTTCTGGTCTTTTTTTCGATGGTAATTTAGCAGTCAGTTGTGGTTTCATTGTCGCGAGGAGAGGCAAGCTCGTGGTCCCGGTACAACATGTTTTCCAAACTTGGAATCAGTTATTTCTCTAAGGACCCTGGTTCGTTATAGTGGAAAATAGTATTTAGAAATAATCTGGGTGTAGAGAGCATTCCATAATTAAACACATTAACATTTCTGCAGTTAAATATATGAATATTCATTCACACTCAGTGAGAAAAATAGAGTATAAATAACATCACATCAGTTCAGGTCAGGTTTTGTCCCCAAATGATCTACCAAAAATCTTAATTTTTAAGAGCTTTTTTGAAATTATGATTACAAATAAGAGATTATAGATCTATATAGTACGTTTATTTGCATGTACAGATATGACTGTTTTGAGGATAAGAATTTTGTGGACTGGAGAAATGGACAAATCTGTTTTGTGTTAAAAGAGAAGTGGCTGATTTCTTGGTAAAATGGTAGACTGTAATAGGTACATAACTAATGCTTCTAACTACTTTAGGTTTTTCTAGTTATAAATACCTGAGACAGATTTGTGAGTATGTATTTTCGTGAGTAATACATGTTTATTTTGTTAAAAAACATTTCTTTGATTAAATGAAAATATTTAAGATAACTTGACACATAGTAAGTTCTAAATAATTGTTTGTTTCCTTTTTCTGTTCTTACTTTTTTTTTCTCATTTAGACCAGGGGGTGTTTCGACCTCAGCACTGCTGACGTTGTGAATTGGATAATTCTTTATTTTGGGGGACTCTCCTGTGCATTGTAGGATGTTTAATAGCATTCCTGGCCTCTACCCGTTAGATGTTAGTGGCACCCCACCAGTAGTGACAGTTATAAATGTCTCCTGACATTGCCAGATGTCCTCTGGGGATGGGGCAGGCAAAATCCCCCCAGTCAAGAACCATTTATTTAGTTCGGTCAGATACATTTTTTGATTCTAAAAATTAATTTATCTGAGTAGTGAGATAGAAAGGAAATTGGGTATATTGAGATCAGGCTTTATTTAAAAAGATATGTTGCCACCAGCCCTATATGAAGTCACCTTTCTTAATTTATACTTATATTCTGGCATGTATATTTCTATAGTTATAGCTCATCTTTTTCTTCTTTTGTTGGGGAGATTGTTTCCTGTCTTGATTTGATTTTAAAAGAGCTATAGTTTTCCCTTAATATGTAGATTGATGTTAATATTTTTTGAAATGTATAAGTTTATTTCATTATATTACCCTACCTAGAAAATGAAGACAAATTTAAATGAGAAGAGACTTGAGATAGTTAAGAGTAAGCTAATCTTTAGTTATAAACTGTGCTTTACTTGCCACTAGATGGACTCATTCTCACAATGAACTGAGGAAAACTGAAAACAAAAAGCTTTTTTGTTTTTTAAACATTGAAGTCGTATCAGACTTGGCTTATGGTATATTTATTTATGGCATTTTTTAGCATCAAATCTATAATCTTCCAAATTTTTTTGTAGAATTTATTTTAATGCAGGTTTCTGTAATCTATTTTACTTAACCCTTATCTCACTTAAAAAATCTGGTCATCTCTGTCCTTTATGATTGGATTACTGCATTCTGTTGATTGTTATTTTGTGGTTGGTTTTATTCCTTTGATAATTATGTAAGGCTAAAAAGCTAAAGCTCTAAACTGTTCTTAGAAACAATGAACAGTACATATAAGTAAATTTTAAAATGGTTTTATAAGAAAAAAGAATCCAGTCATCTAGTAATGTTTTGAAGTGTAAGATAACAATAAGGTAAAACTTTATGTATTTACATAACAATGAGTATTAAAAGAACATTGGTACTTTTTTAAATTATGTATCATTATATGACTTAATCACTTAACTGGCATTCTTACAGTTCCTATTCATTAAATATTTAGTAAATTTTGCTAGAGTAAAAATTGGATGCAAAAATAGTAGTGGTGTAGGTGAGAAACATATCTAAAGTTAGAATATTTGTCTCTTAAATTGGTCTGAAATAAAGTAGGCAGGAAATTTCATGTTGGTTAAGATACATGTTAGAAGGGGAGGGTATAGATCAGTGTAGAGTGCATCCTTAGCATGCATGAGGTCCTGGGTTCAATCCCTAGCACCTCCATTAAAAAATTATAGTAAGAATAAATAAAATTTATAAAAAATACATGTTGAGTAAAAAAGTCTGTTTACAGCTGACATCTTTGAGTACTTTTGAGGCACCTTTTCTTATGAAGCAATGGAGATGCTGAATTTATAGTTTTCGTGATTATAGCAATTTATTTCTAAGGTTATCTTTTTATGTTCAAGGCTTGTCTCTTCATTTTTTATCTCTTCTCTTCAGAAACTTTGTCCAGTTATAGCCTTGTTCTTTATTACTTTCGACCTCGTAATTTAACCAGGTCCTCTCAGCCTATAAGTGTATCTAAGCCTTTCATATTAAACTATACCTCCCCCAAACTGCCCCCCTAAAACCCCACATGTTTCTTTCTGTTTTATATTTCTCTTTCCCCTTCCTAGCTTTCTAAAAGAGTGAGACTTGAATTCATTTATTCTCATTCACTGCATTGCAATCTGGAGTTCCCCCCTCTGCACTCTTAAACAAATAGTGACTTTCAGTCTGTTGGTCTCTAGATAACTTTAAAGTAGTTTTATTTTTATTGTGCTGTGTATCCATCAGTTATTTTCTGTATCTGGTCAATTGTCCTGAATGTGTGTGTGTGTGTGTCCTTTAGAGTTGTGTGTTTGATGAAATACCACCTTATTTAAAGTGCTTGGAATCTTTTAGTTTTAAGATAAAACTTTAGACCTTATATATAACTGTCAATCAGTTAATTGCATATAAATCAATATATAATATTTAATATATTTATTATATTTATAAATGTATGACAGTATATTTATTAATATATAATATTATAAGTATAAATATATTTATTATATTTAAACTTCTAGCTAGTGCTATAAGTTATGCTTGTAACTTAAACTGACAAGTTTAATAGTTATGAGAGGGCCAAGTTTTAAAAATGTAGTTATTTTATAAAATGGTTGAAGTATTTTGAGTGCACATTGGAATTTTAAAGTGAAATGTGGCCTCTGAAGTGATTTATTAATTTTAAATCAAAACTGCTTTATTTTCTAGGTGTTCATTGTACCCATGGTTTCAATCGTACTGGTTTCCTCATATGTGCCTTTTTGGTGGAGAAAATGGATTGGAGGTATTTGTTTCTTGTATTTAGTGATTGATACTTAGTAACTGATAAACTTCTTTATTGATTTTTTTCAGTTTTAGCATTTTATATTGCCACGTTTTTGGTGAAGTCATGATTAACATGATTTGCAGTGGTTTCCATTTTAGATTTGGTTAATCTTTAGAATACCATTCGTTACCATTCATTTTGTACTAAGTAGCACTTTTTGAGTGCTTGTGGATCGCATATAGGATGTGTTTTCTTTTCCAGATTTTTTTTTTTCACATCTTACAGAATTACCAGAGACAAATTCTCCCTATAGTTTGTGTATGTTTTCACCCTGGAGGTTACTCTTGTATTTCTTTTCATTTTTAGTATTTCCTTTTTTAATAGCTGTTGAGTACTAGCAAAAACTTAAATGCTATGTGGAAAAGGTATTTTTGGGGACAGAGTTACTCTTTTTAAACCAATCAGCATGTCTTTATGAGCACCTGTTTGTGAAATGCCTTTTTAGATTCTCAGAGATTAGAACCTTAGTTACCCGAAATACCTGAGAGAATGGGGTATCACTAACTGAATTTCTTCATTTACTTTGAGGATCATCGTTATTTTTGTTTACAGAGCCTTTCATGCAGTAGGTCCTTCTCTGAATATAATCAGCTTCTAGCTCTGCCTTTCTGGCCTACAGATGCTCTGCACAATAACCCCAGACTCCTGTCAGACTCAGTCTGTGCTTAGCCTTTCTCAAATGACTTGCTCTTATTGCCTGGGTCTGTTGAAAGTTACTGAAGAACAAGCATGCTTTTCTTTCCTTTTTTTTTTTCAAATTGCTATTCACGTTCTTTGACTGATATTTTTGCTTAGCATCAGACCTCAACCTTCAAGGCTTTACTTAAATTCTTCACAGACTCTCCCCACGTCTTGTCTGTACACTCATTACAGTTTACCTCTAGAGTTTAGGAAATACCAGTGTACATTATAATAACACTTTCAGAATGAATTTATCTCTTAATAAATTGAGTGGCTTGAGAGTAGGGGGACCGTGATTTGTCCATTTTATAAAACCTCTATTGTGCTTTGTATGGTGCCTTAAATATAATAAGTGAATTTTGATAAATCTACATAAATGGAGAGTAGTGAGGAAATTGCATGGTGTTTATTTTCCATAGTATTGAAGCAGCAGTTGCTACTTTTGCTCAAGCCAGACCACCAGGAATTTATAAGGGTGATTATTTGAAAGAACTTTTTCGTCGCTATGGTGATATAGAGGAAGCACCACCCCCACCTCTATTGCCAGATTGGTGTTTTGAGGATGATGAAGATGAAGATGAGGATGAAGATGGAAAAAAGGAATCAGAACCTGGGTCAAGTGCCTCCTTTGGCAAAAGGAGAAAAGAACGGTTAAAACTGGTAATGTTTAAAAATATTATTATATAGTCTTTTCCTTTTTCTTCTACAGGTCTCTTGAGATTTATGCAGATGGAATGTTGACTATGTTTGTTTAGCTAGATTTGTAAGGTTATTTCATTCTTGATAGCCATGGATCTTTGCCTTTTCTACAAGAAAAGTTTCACTTACGTAAATTCATCCTGGGTTTTTTTTTCCCCTTTAAGTAAACCAAAGAACTCTTAAATGGTAGAGTGAGAATTTATTGTTTTCTTTGCAAAATATTGTGAAATTCCAATTAAATACTGAGTGAAAGTTTTTACTAATGCTTTGCAAAATTGCCTCGTAGTTTAACTTTGCATATAAATTCTGTTCCTTTCCATGGGTGGTATTTTCATAATTTTCTGTAAAGTTGAGCTCAGAAGATTCTGATTTTTTCTATAGCCAATTCTTCTTACACTTCTAGAAATAAAGGGCCTAACAAAAAACATTAGGTGTTACCTCCTTTTCTTGGGAGACTAGGAGAGATTTTGAGAAGAAAAATGCTGGTTATACTTGTACATTCGCAAATATACGGTGTAGGCCAAAGGGGAGAGTTAGGGAAAGTGTAGGGAGGTTTAAGTGTTAATAAAGTTAATAATTAAGGTGTGTGGGATATCATGATTGAGGAGTAAACACCACAACTCATTTATTAATAGGCATTGATTCAGAAGCAAGGAAGAAAATGCCTTGTTTTATATAAATCATAAAATACAGTTATTTTGGGCTTAAAAAAAGTCTCTAGTTTGAAAAGCATTGTTTTAATATGTGTTTACACATTTCAGACTTCAAAACTGTACGACCACTGAGAAGGGTAAACTGCTTTGAAACATGAAAATAATTTCAAAAATAACTTATTTTTTTAGTCTAACTCATTATTTTCCGGATTTAAATGTCTGAAATTTTGGAATTACCTACCTAGAAAAATAAGAATCAGATCCTAAAGAAAGTCTAATAGCATGATGTAACATATAGATGATTACTTTATATCATTTTTGAGAGAGAATTCAGCTATATTTTTTAAGAATAACATTAATCATGAGCACATGTTTAATATGTTTTTGAATTATGATCTCATATTTCTTTGTGTATAGGAGTTTAAAAGAAAGAGTTACTATTTTACAAAATGGGGTCAGGTTTGCAGGGTTTGTTTTTCTTTGCCAGCAGACATTTATTTTAAAATTTATTTAAAAAAGACATTTATTTTAAAATATCAGGTGCCAGTAAATCCCTCTAGTTGCAAATGAGCTCCAGTAGCATTAAGAGAGAAATAGCCAAGATGGCCATGTTTCTTTAGGGGAGTAAATGACATATAAAATAAAATCCCAAACCTTGTTTCCCCTGTTGTATTTTGTCAGTTACAAAGAGGAGTGTTTAAAAATTCCCCACTATGATTGTGGATTTGCCTGTTTCTCTTTATAGTTCTATCAGATTTTGCTTTATGTATTTTGAGGTGTTACTTGGTTTATACAAATATGTGTAAATGATGATTTTATCTTTACAGTGTCTTTTAACTTTTAGCATTGTAAAATATCTGATATTAGTAGGATGTTACAGGTGTTCTTTTGGATGGTGTTTGTATGGAATATCTTTTTTCTGTCCTTTTACTTTCACTCTTTATTAATCTTTTATTTAAGGTATATCTCTTATGAGCATCATGTTTTTGGCTTTATTTACCTAGTCAACAGCTTTTGCCTTATTGGAGTATTTAGTCTGTGTACATTTATTTTACTGATGTAATTATATTTACACTCACTGTCTTTTTTGTTTGTTTATCCCACTTGTGGTATGATTGTTTTTATCTTCCTTTCTTTCCTTCTTTATGCTTAATTGTTAACTGTTCTCTCACCCCATCCTATTGCTTGTTATACTTTCCTTTCCTGTTTTTTTAGTGGCTACCCAACATTTCAGTATGCATTTTTGACTGTTAAAGTCCGGTAAATGTTAGTTCTTTTGCCATATTTTAGACAAAGTTTAGAAACTTTGAATCCATTAACCTTTTCTTGCCCTTTTGGTATTGCTTATTTGAATTCTCTCTATATTTTAAATCCCATGAAACATCATCATCATCATTACTTAATACAGTTACAGTTTATTAGATACACCCATGTATTTATCCTTTCTGCTGTTCATTTTTTTTTTTTGTAGTTCTACTTGCATAGTTTTCCTTTTAACTGAAGAGCTCTCCTCCGTGTTTTGTTTAATGTGGGTCTGCTGTGACACATTTTCTCAGTATTTGTGTGAAAATGTCTTTGTTTTTCCTGTCATTTTTAAGAATATTTGTTCTTCAAAACCCAGATTCTAGAATTCTGGGTTGGCGTGTTGATATTATTCTATAACTCATTTCTGTTGAGAAGTTGCTTCTTTGAAGGTTATTGTTTTTGATTTTCAGCAGTTTTACTGTGATATTTCTACCTGTGCTTTTCTTCATATTTATCCTGCTTTCTATTAATAGTGATTCTTGAATCTGTGGTTGGATTTTTTTTTTCCCCAGTCATAGACATTTCTTAGCCATTTTCTCTTCAAGTATTGTTTTAGATCCATTACTTCTCCTTTCTCCTTCTGAGACTTAACCTAAGAGACCTTTTAAACTTTATTATTAAAAAAAAATCTCCTGTGTCCTTTTCTGTATTTTTTTATTCTTTTATTTTTCAGTCTGGATATTTTCTTCTGAACCTATCTTCCAGTGTGTTCATTCTGTCTTTAGGTTTGTCTAAGCTGCTATTAAATTGATCCATTGAGCATTTAATTTCAGTTATTTCACCTTCCTTCTGGAATTTCAGTTTGAGTTTTAAAATAGCATTCAGTTCTCTGCTGGAATTCTACATCTTGTCATTTAGGTTTTTGAATTTATTAAGCCTATTCTAAAGCCTATGTCAGATAACTCTAAAACTAATACGTAGATATCCTCTGGGTCTTTTTTTAGTTTTTCTTGTGCCCTTTTGATTTCCAGTCAATTGTAGATTTTCTCCCTCCCCATATATGGGTATTTCTGCTCACTAGACACTATGTATGAAAAATTGTGGAAATAATGTGAAGCTCTGCATCCTGTTGTCTTCCTTCAGAGAAGATTTTCTTTTGTTCCTACACAGGATTAGCGATAGAACGTCTTAACTCAGTTAAGAATTGAACTGTTTAGAAGCTAGGCTTTGGTTTTGGGGGGCTGCTCTGTTTTTGGTTCATCCTAGTTCATTATGCCCCTTTAGGAATTCTCACTGAAAGCCTGAACAATTAATTAAGCAAGACCCTTCCTCCTTGGTGGCCTAGAATTACAGTTTTTGTTTTCCCATTTCTATGAAAATTGCTGAAAGCTCTATTCAGTTTCTTAGCCTCTCAGCTATCATTTTTGAAACAGTGCCTGTAGAGGAAAATCCTAGAGGAGGAAAGCTACACCAGAAGTCCAGCTAAGCTCTCTGGGCTTCCCTTCTCTCTCAGTTCTTGGCCCTTCAAGTCCTTACTGCCTTTTTAATTCTCCAGTGTCTTCAAACAGGTACTGTTAACATTTTGTCTAGCATTTTCTCATGGCTGTAGAATCAGTCTTGTTAAGCTGGTCTGCCATTGCCAAAAGCAGAAAGCTTCTCTTCTCTGTTTTTGGAGAAAGCAGTTAGGTTTGATTTCTGACAATGAGGAAATGTTGATTTTCAACAATATTTGTGCTTATACTTCCAAAGGCAGAGTTATGAAAAAAGAAAATTCTAAAGCCTTACGCATTTTTCCTCTTTTTAAATCATAATTAGTAAATACTAAAATTGTTATCTTTTTTAATTTATAAAATAATATACTTAACATTAAATAAAGTGTGAAAACTAATAACGCTTTAACTTTCATCCTACCGTTGGCATTTTGTCATCTTAAAACAACTTTTCCCCATTTACTTACCTGTTTATCTCTTTACTTGAAAAGTGTACACAAGTAACATAAAGATCAATTTTCTTTGTAAAATAAAAATGTGAACACCTGGAAGTATATAGGGTAAGAAGTGCAGTTATCCCTTCATTCCAACTCCATCTGCTCTTTACTTTTTGGTGATCCTTCTAGATACTAATTTTGCTATGCATTTGCATACATATATTCAGTTTTGATCTTGTTCCCCCCACCCCTTTTTAACATAAATGTATTTTTCTTTGGCTTTTTTTTTCCCACTTGGTTATCTTTTTTTTTAGTACATATAGAACTACCTCATTCTTTTTAGCTAGCACCAGAGGGAACAGTTTATAAAAAGCAAACAGAACATTTCTTTAGAAGATAAGAGAGGCTGTCATCAATCTATAAAATAATGGCAAGCTATTATGAAGAAGAACCAGTTAGAGACCCTGGAAATGATGATTAAAAAAAAAAAGTCAGTAGATGGGTTGGATAGCAGACTGAGGTTAGCTGTGGAAGAGATTATCAAGCCAGAAGATCTAGCTAATAAATTCTTTCTGGATGTAGCATAAAAGGACAAAGAAATAGAAATAGTTTAGAGTTCTGTAGTGATTTATGTGAATGACTTAATAAATATGAAAACTCACAGAGTGGACAAATACAAGAAGGATTGGAAGTGTTCACCTGAGGATTATTTTCTGTGGTGCAGTTGTGCCAGGTCAGACTAGTGATTTTGAGAAGCTAACAGGAGGTGACAAAAGGACACAGTTGTGTTAGGGGTCCTTTGTACCACTTCTGCTTCTGGAGATTCGCTAGAAGGACTCAGCGTATAGTTGTACTCACAGCCTAGATTTAATGCCGCAATGTGCTAAGGATATCCAGCTGGATCATAAGGGAGAAAGACAAGTGGAGTTTAGAGGAGTCCATGTGCAGGCTTCCTTATGCACTCTCCTAACATGAGGGGTTGTACAGAGCTCACTCTTCCCACAGTGGTGGAAATGCAGTGGCGTATGTGTGATGTTTCTGTCTGTGGAAGCTCAGTAGAGTCTCAGTGCCCAAGGTTTTAATTCATGGTTGGTCATGCAAGCAGCTTGTGCCTAGCATGTACCAAAATTCCAGAATCCCTGAAGGAAAGCATTTGTTCAGATAGTTTCGGCATGGTCAACCAGCCTTATTAGTTGACTGAGATCACTGAGAGTTGTGTTCTCAGATGCCACCCAGGGGCCAACCTTGCAAGCAGTCCTTTTATGTTAACTCTTTTCTGCACACTGATACAGACTATTTGAATAATTTGGTTATGATCAAAAAGGGTGACTTAAGAGTGATAACTTGCTGCTGACATAGTCAGAGATCCTTTTTGGTATGGAATAAACTCAAGCATATTAATACTTGTAGATAAGGAGCTAGTGGAGTCAATGAAGTTGAAAATGAAGGTTGGGGAATAAATGATAGAGCAGTTTCTGAGGAGATGAGAGGAAATGGAGTTTAAGAGCAGATAGAGAAACAGGTCTTCAGCAAGAGGAGGGAAGTCTCATCCTTAGCACTGAGATTGTGATTTTTCCTCAGTAAATTTCAGCTGTCTCTGTATGGAGGTGGGGAATATTAATGGCCAGTTGACACAAGACTGAGTATACTTAGTATGGGTGTGATGGAAGGAGAGGAGAGTGAGAAGTACTAAGGGTATCGGGTGAAAAATAATGGAAGTAATCAGCCGTAGGATCTAGATTGAATAGGAAATAAGGTCGGTGGGGGACCTGTTTGACTGAAAAGGGAGTGACGGGCTGTTAGTCTTGGTGAAATTGCAAAGTGAGCATAGTGAGAGTAAAAGAGTTAAGCCATTTAATGAAAGAGGTGAGAGTGGCAGGTTGGTTTTAGAATGTTGAGGGTACTCAATCAATGTGGGTTGAATTGAGGAATCAAAAGGTGGAGCAGTCTGGAATGAGGGTGGTGTGACCATGGAGCAATGCGCTCAAGTTAAGCAAAGATGCAGGTCATCAAAAATGAAATTACCTAACTGTGAAGCTTAGGTTGTTTGATGGCTCAAATTATCTCAATGGATGTTCATGTTAGCAATATAATGATAGAAGTTAGCATGGTGAGTGAGAAATACTGTTTTTGATGAATGTGGAGAAATGACTGGAGGTCAATGTATGAAGGATAGAGTGTTTTATTAGTTTAGATTATCTAGTTGCAAGTAACAGAAACTAACTCAAACTAGCTTAAATAATAAGAGGGATTTATTATGAGTAAATGAGTACAACTCAAGCACAGGAATATAGCTGATTCCTTGTTTACCTGGGAGATTTTACTATCTTACATCTTCTAAGTTTACATGTTATAATTTTAGCCACATGCAGAGACTTTCACTCTCTGAGTGCAGATTCAAAGTTACCAGAAGAGAGAACCTGATGGGTTCAGATAGAGTTAGGGGTTCACTCATGCTCCCATTAACTTTGGCTGGCCTGGGATGTTATCTTCTAATATCATATCACATAGCTGTTAGGGTCCTGTCTTTGTGGATGGAAAAGGCAGCTCTTAAAGAAATAAATCCAGCCACAGTGGATATCTGCTCTACCACAGCTGAGTGATAAAGCTGAATGGATTTGGTCTAAATGGAAGAGGAGCTCTTGAAAGAGGCCAGGAAACCAGTGAGGATATAAGGGAATTGTTTACATTACCCCCATGGGACTTGGGCAGTGGGAGAATGAGTAGCTTTCACCTAAAAAGTGAGTGGCCTTCTTGGTGGAGAGCTAGCTTTTAGTTAAGACATAGGGTATAGGTGTTCATGAAAAAAGTTGAGGTTATAGGGAAGGTTATTTATGAAAAAGAGATTCTAGGGTTTACATTGGAACTCTTTGGGAGGGTGGTTAGTGAAAAGATGAATCAAGAAGGGGCTCCAAAGCAATGAGGACAAGACCATCAGAGAGGAAGGGTGACTGGAGGGTTGACTTGAGTGATATCAGCAGTATGGTTGAGAGGATAACAAGTGTAGCTGTAGTTAATTGGCAGATTCATGGTTGGAAAGCTTTCATTTTCCTTTTGTTTCAGTTGAGGTTGATGGTAGTTAGTAGTTAATGGAGGCAATCTAAGAGTGATTAATTCTTTGTAGCTCACAGCTCTTAACGCAATGAACTTATTTTGGTATGAGAATTTATTTTTGTTAGAGTTTCTCTTTCCTGACCCTTGTATTGATATGATTATGATTTGAAGTAATGTACTTCTTGTAGTCAATTCTGATGGTTCTTTCGGGGTTTGTAACAGTGGTACATGTCCTATACTTGGCCCTCATAGTCCTAAGACACCTTTATTCATCTTTTGAGCACATGCTGCTATCGAATTGAAAGAGTATGACTTACAGGTATTGCTACTTGCTTCTTTGAATGGATTAATCTAGGATCATCTCTTTGAATAAGTCTATTAATGAATTTTCTTCATTACTAACATGTCTTTATTATACATTACATACATACTTACTTACTCTCTTTATATGTGCACACCCCTCTCTCTCACGTATAGATTGGTCCCCATCTTCTGTAGTAATTTCCTCATTTCCCTCTGATCAATCATTCATTCCTTTTGTTCTGTTTGGGATATCCATACAAATTTCCATTTTAAGGCTGTTTATGAAATACACGTCTTTCATCTTAAGTAAACATTATCTTCTTTTTACTTTTGATTTTTTTTAAAATTCCCACAAATGGTAATTTGTTAAAAAGTGAAAGTAAATGTCAATGACTTTAAAGCTCAATTACTGTATGTTTGAAAATCGTTTGAGACTTAAGACATTGCTGTTTATATTTGGGATTAGTGATCATTCTAGGAATTATTACATCATTTTAGATAATGCAAAATTATATTTTCATCAGAAGAAACTTATAATGACATTAAACAGCAAATTACATTATCCCAGAGTTAAAGTTACTGAATGTTATTTGTGCATGGAGTACATCATGCTTGCTGTTTTTATTGGACTTACTCCTATCTTTCTTTTTACTCAATAATTATTGCAGAAAAAAATAGGGAAAACTAAAAATGAAAAAGAAATTGGTGCAATGTAGGAACAACTCAGGAAGAAGAAAAATAAATGGATGATGGACATTTGCTAGATGATTGGAGTTATGTTTTTATAAGCAGACTCAGTAGTTGTTAAGTCTGTACTGAGACTCAATATTCATTTGTTCTGTTAAATTAAAAAATATTTAGCTTGTTCAACTGTGTAGACCTATTAAAGTTTTTCTGTAGTAATATTGTAGGAAAGCACTGGATTGAATGTTGATCATATTCCTCTGCTTTTGTCCTTTTTGCTATTTGTTTAAAAAAGGAGGCAATGTTTGTGTTTTTAGGATTAAGTTATACTAATTTGAACTTTGCTTTTCAGAAATTATCATTGATTGTTTTGACTTTGCTTAGGGAATACATACTCATAAGTGAAGTTAGATACCTTCCTCATGTAAAACTTAAAAAAATTCTATGCTATTAATATCTTCAGAATAAAGATGCTGAATATTGAACTTTTAGAATGCTTTCTCTTTTTAATTAGTATATACAAGATGTAATTTTATCAGGATGTTGAAGTTATCTGAGTATCTCAATAACTAAATATGTTAAAAAAATCTTAACCATCTAGTTATTGATTAAGCTTTCCTTTAAAAATACTTTCCCTCTTTAGTTACTATATTTAATGAAAGAAATGGTTCTACAATAGAAATTTCATTGGCTAGTAAAGAGAGGTGATAGTGTAATAGGAGAGGAATGATACTCTTTGATCCTTTGGCCCATGGAACCTCTATTTAAGGAAAACAAAGTAGATGGCATTTTTGATAACTATAAAATATGATTCAGAATTAGGGGCAAAAGGTAGGACCAGTGTCTGCTGCATCAGCTCAAGACTCTTCTAGATTTGACAGGGATGTATGTGGGCTAAATCTTATATTCTTTTTTTTCCTTTCCCAAGTAGTTCAGTTGTCAGATCTTTGCCAGAAGGTTGATCATTGCAGCTTACAGACCATATTTTTTATTCCCTAATTAATAGCTAGAGTTGTTTTATAGATTTTTCTTAAGACTGATGCCAGCCCTCTTATGAGTCTGAAAGTAATTTTAGTGTGAATCTAGACTATTTTTTTTCAGTCTTTAAAATTTCCAGGGGTGTTCTTTATTTATTTGATATATAAATTCTGTCTGCTTCACTTCTCTGTGATATTTTAAAAATATGTGCTTGCTATGAAATATAATAAGATAATTTACGTAGTTCTGAGTTAAAGAATTTAGATTAAAAATTTTGTGATGAGTAATATTTAATTTTATGTTGATACATTTGATGACTGTAGCTTAGCCACTTTGTCTACTGTTACGTTCTTATTTTAGTTTACAAAGATACATATTGTAGGTGTTATCCCCTTAAAATCCAAACTTCATAAGCCATACAACTTTCCTCCCCCTCCCCAAAGTATAATCATTGGTGAATGGTATAGTATAGACCTGAGTTCAAATTCTGTTTTTACCACTTTTCAGAATTGGTATAAGGGTTAGAGGAACTGTAAAATGCCAGATACTTTTCCTGGCTCTGAGTAAGTGGTAGGTAAGTTATAATTGATGTTATAGTTACTGAGTAATACTTATGGATGGTTTGACAACATGATATAGACACTGGGCTGTATATATACAACATTGAAAATCATATGCTGGATAAAGGAAATGAGTGTACCATCCCAGGGGAATTTATAGAACCTCCTGTAGCAGACCATTTGTTGTATATATTTGCTTAGATTTGTGGAAATAGATGAATCTGTCTCTCAGTTTGGTCTTTGTGAAAGGATTTAAACTCTAATATACTTTTCTTTTCCTTTAATTTTCAGGGTGCTATTTTCTTGGAAGGTGTAACTGTTAAAGGTGTAACTCAAGTAACAACTCAACCAAAGTTAGGAGAAGTACAGCAGAAGTGTCATCAGTTCTGTGGCTGGGAAGGGTAATAAACATTTTAAAGTTTTAAATAAAATTTGTTATTACTCTGCAATACTTAACATTAATGCAAACAGTGACATACCTTCTTTGTTTCTTGAAGTTTGTGTGTTTACATCGAGTTCTTAAAAAGATATCAAGCAAGAATTTATTAGGTTTTTCTCAAAATAAACAGTGTAATAACTAGACAGTTGAGCCAAAATTAGATGACTCACACGTCTTCCTAAAGGAATAGAAAATTACTGTTGTCACTGTCTAGTATTTACTTTGTGGGTTTGATTCTACTGTTGCTGATTAATGTTTCGGTTGCCCTTATTTTATTAATGGAGAAGAGGCGAAACTTGGATGTGTCTCATTTCCCAATTTATCTGTAATAAGACACCTGGGAGAATCAGCTATAAATATATTCTACCCCTTACCACGCCTTGAAGATATTTATCAGACATTTCATGGGAGAGGATTCAGGAGAGAGTTCACTGCTCTTATCTGTTGTTCTCAAGTCTTGGTCTGTGGTCATCTAGTGATCATTGCTGCCTGTGACAGAAGATTATAATACAGCTGGAACATGATGAAACAAGGTTATTGTTAAAAATTACTAGTATAAAGAAATCTTTGGACTGATATAGGCAGATCAGTCAGCTAGAAATAATTTTAACCAAAAGATGAAAATGGTGTTGAATTATTATCAGTTTCAGTGTTCTGTTAAACTCTTGCCAGTGTACTTTAATCTTGACCTAAATTTCTCTTGTTTTGTCACTTCTGGTCATCTTTTGAGCAGAGACTTGCCAACCCTGCAGAGTTATGCTAAGTTTGCAGTGTTGTGATGGAGGAGTATGGGGTCTAGAGCAATGTAAGATAATAAGGCAATATTTAAACTTCTTCCTGAAGTAAGAAACTTGTAGACATACCTGCTTTACTACTTAGATCATGTGACTAACATTTAAAAATTATAGCCCAATAGTCATAGTATAGTAGTGGCAGTTAGCATCTTGTTAACTTGCCTTGTAAAATGTCAAGAAAATGATAACCTTTTGTTAGCATTCTAGTGAAAGCTGATATTATTCCAAGTGACATTAATCTCATGATAGGGAGAACATTGTGATAAATGTTTGACTCATGTGAGGTTGGTTTAAGACATATATTGCTTTGTATGGATACCAGCCATAATAGTAATACAGTGTTCTTTTCTAAGGTCTGGATTCCCTGGAGCACAGCCTGTTTCCATGGACAAGCAAAATATTAAACTTTTGGAGCAGAAGCCATATAAAGTAAGCTGGAAAGCAGATGGTACTCGGTAAGTTAGACTTCTAAAAAAAGTTGTACTAATAACCTGAATGCTTGAAGAGTATTGCTTTGTTGTTGGAGAAGGTTTGCACTCCTGGGAGTGACTTGGACAGCAAAAGAAGCATGTTTCATATATTGTACAGTTTTTGTTTTGCTAGTATTCTTAGCTGTGTAATATAATTATCTCTGATTCTGCTACATTTTTGGTCTCAGAGTTATGTTAGTTTGACATAAATCTGTACAAATTTAAATCTGATAGTGTTTTTTGTTAATAATGCTGTGTTTTTTGGTATGTCTGCTGTCTACTACCTTGTTTTCTATGGTTGATGGGCACTTCTAAAATTAACAGATGTATTATTAGTTTATAATCTAAAAATTACCAAGTCTCCCTGATTCATTCTGTATTTTTTTCCTTCAATAGTTTTTCTTTTTTGCTTAACCCTTGCTAATAGCTTTTGTAATTTTATACATTTTTAATGTGTGTTCTTACAACAAAGCTTAGCCTCATATTCATCTTCCTAAGCTTAAAAATATTTATTAGTATAAATTTTGTTTCTTCAGTAATATTTAACTTTTTATTTTTTTTGTAAGCCATTTTTTATAGCTTTACTATATGTATTAATTCATTTAGCAAGATGTTATAATAGTTGAAGTAATTATTTTAACAGATATTAATATAGAAGTCCTATTAACTTCATAATAAAGAAAATGTTTTAGAATAATTTGGAGTACGTGTATATATGAGTGCATATATACACACACTCATAAATACATATATTTCAGTTTTTTCCCAACTTTATTGAGATATAATTGACGTGATAATGTATAAATTTAAAGGGTACAACTTGATTGGATGCAGTTATATACTGCAAAATAATTATTGCTGTATTATTAGCTAACACCTCGATTGATTTTCATAATTACCATTTCTTTTTTTGTGGTAAGAACATTTAAGATCTATCATCTTAGCGACTTTCAAGTATATAATACAGTATTATTAACTATAATCACCATGTTGTATATTAGATCCTTAGAACTTATATTTCTTATAACTGGTAATTTGTACTCTTTGAGCAGCACCTCCGCATTTTTCCCCACCCACTCAGTCCCTAGTAACTGTCATTCTAGTCTCTGTTTCTATGAGTTTGCTTTTTTTAGATTCCGTATGTAAGTGATATCATACAGTTTGTCTTTCTATCTGACTTACTCCACTCAGCATAATACCCTCAAGTTCTATGTTGTTACAAATGACAGGATTTCCTTCTTTTTTATGGCTGAATAATATTCCATTATGTATATATATTCCATTTTATATATATATACACACACACACACACATATACACACACCACATCTTCTTTAACCATTCATCTGTTGGTGGATACTTAGGTTGTTTTCGTATCTTGGCTATTGTGTATAAAGCTGCAATAAAAATGGGAAAAAAGATATATAATACAATACTTAAATCAAACAGTATGAACAAAGTGTGATGTTTCCAGAGAACCTACATATAGTTTGACCTTTGGGAGAATTTCAAAGGTGGGATCTAGAAAGAGAATCTGTACTGGTCGTAGTGGAGATGCAGTGGAAGGGAGAGTCAGTTTTCCTTGGGTGAAATGCAATACCAGGAGAATTGATGAAAAAGTGCTGCAGATACAATTGGAATTGAACTGTCTTGTAATTGGGAAATACTGCTTTTTCAGAGATTCTGTAGAATATTCTGGGAAAAGATAATTAGAACTTTAACAATAGAATTTTTCTGTGTACTTGCTTAATTAGCAGAATTTGTAAAGAAACAATCTTCAAAATGCATTCATTCAAAATCAGTTCAGCAACTTTGTGAAAGTGGTGATTTATAAGTATTCTAAGTTTTTAGAATTAATCTCACAATTTATTTTAATTCTTTTTAATCTGAAGATTAAACACTACAAATTTAAATGGTTTCTGAATTATTATCTAAGAGAAAACCAAATTATTATTTTTTTGTAACCACTATAGTAATGCAGATAATAAAATAAAAGAAAATAACTCAGAGTATAAATTTGACATAAGAAAAATGTAACTTTATGGGAATCATTTGTAATGGAAAAGCAAAAGCCCTGCAGTGAATTGATGATTATAATGAAAACAAACTTCATGAGGGCTGGGACTTTTGTCTTTTTAACCACTGTGTCCTCAGTGCCTAGAATAGTTCCTGGCACATGGTAGGCACTTGATAAATATTTATTGAGTGAATTAGTCAGTGAAAAGCTGCCAATGTCTTCGCATGAAAGATATGGAAACACGTGGGGTGGTTGTGAAATTTCTTAGGTTTTAAAAGATTACAACTCTTTGTCACATTTAGTTTCCAAACAAAAATGTAAACCATTTAGCCTCCTCCCTGTGGCCCCCTAACCCCCCAAAAGAAGACTATTTCAAGGAAAATGACACACTGGGGCAGAATAAAGCTAGATGACCCTAAGAAAGAACTTTTGTTTGAGTTTATATAAGATAAGGATGATCTGATACCCCCATAAAATTGTTGTAAAAGGAGTAAATGAAGTAATTTAAAACAATTATCATATAGTAGATACACAGTAACAGATAGCTACTGATTTATACGTGCATATACTTACCTTCTGTCTTGTATGTGTGTGTGTGTGTGTATCCCTACTTTGAGAAAAAGGTAAATGTGGGACTTGGCTTACAAGGAAAATTATTGCAGGAATTAAAAAGAAAAGCCACTTAAGCATTCATGGAAATGTAATTTATAAAAATCAAGTAAGGGAGTTAGATACATTTGTATAATGCTCCTTGGAGAAAATTTATGACAGATTCATTCTTCCTGAACCCTGGTCTGGGAATCCCCTTCTTTCTTTCATTTAGAAATTATATTGAGAACTTGTTACCTCCAGGGCTCTGTGTCAGTGCTGAATGGATCAAGAGTGCTTAAGACAGAACCCCCATCTCTTAAGTTTTTCATCTGATTCGCAGTTCAGCAAATGTTTCCTTTTCTTTCCTTCTTTCTTTTTTCTTTTCTTTTCTTTTCTTTTCTTTTCTTTTCTTTCTTTCTTTCTCTCTTTCTTTTCTTTTCTTTTCTTTTCTTTTCTTTTCTTTCTTTCTTTCTCTCTTTCTCTCTCTCTCTCTCTCTCTCTCTTTCTCTCTCTCTCTCTCTCTCTCCCTCCCTTCCTCCCTCAACATTTAATTAATTAATTAATTTATTTATTTTTCTTTTGGGGGAAGGTAATTAAGTTTATATATTTATTTTAAAGGAGGTACTGGAGATCGAACCCAGGACCTCATGCATGCTAAGCACACACTCTACCACTGAGCTATACCCTCCCCCACCAAATGTTTTCTGTTAGGGCCAGATAGTAAATATTTTAAGGCTATGTGACCATGTGAACTCTATTTCAATTACTCAGCTCTGCGATAGTAACACAAAAGCAGCTGTATTCTACTGCTCTCACATAAAATGAGAATAACTTTGTTATAATAAAACTTTATTTACAGAAACAGGTGGCAGGCCAGACTTGGCCCTTTGGTCATAGTTTGCCAACCTGTGATTGAATATATTGTCCTTAAAAAGACTGTTTTTACATCACAAATTTATTTCCTTTTTTTAAGTAAAAATGTGTAAAAGTGGACTTAAGGTAGGGAAACAAGTTTAACATAAAGATTAAAAAAAATTTACTTCAGTAGCGGATAAAAGAATTTGGCAAGGTAGCAGGATACAAGATTAACATATAGAAATCAGTTACATTTCTTTACATTAACAATGAAATATCAGAAATGGAAAGTAAAAAAAAATCCCTTTTAAAGTCACATCAGAAAAAACAAATAGGAATAAACCTGACAAAGGAGGTGAAAAACTTATATGTGGAAAACTACAAAACGTTGATTAAGGAATGTAAAGATGATTTAAAGAAATGAAATAATATCCCATGCTCTTGGATTGGAAGAATCAATTTTGTTACAATTGGAAGAATCAATATTGTTACAATGGCAATGGCCGTACCCAAAGCAATCTACATATTTAGTGCAGTCCCTATTAAATTACCCAGGACATTTTCCACTGAACTAGAACAAATAATCCTAATTTATGTGGAGTCACAAAAGATCCAGAATTGACAAAGCAGTACTGAAGGAAAAGAACAAAGCTGGAAGAATAACCCTCCCAGACTTCAGACAATACTACAGAGCTACAGTAATCAAAACAGTGTGGTATTGGCACAAAAACAGACATATAGATCAATGGAACAGAATAGAGGGCCCAGAAATACACTCACACACTTTTGGTCAATTAATCTTCAACAAAGAAGGCAAGAATATACAATGGAGAAAAGACAATCTCTTCAACAATTGGAGTTGAGAAATGTGGACAGCTGCATGTAAATCAGTGAAGTTAGAACACTCCCTCACACCATACACAAAAATAAACTCAAAATGGCTTAAAGACTTAAACAGAAGACAAAACACTATTAAAGCTCCTATAAGAAAACATAGGCAAATCATTTTCTTTCATAAATCTTAGCAATGTTCTCCCAGGGCAGTCTACCCAGGCAATAGAAATAAAAGCAAAATAAACAAATGGGACCTAATTAAACTTACAAGCTTTTGCACAGCAAAGGAAACTGTAAACAAAACAAAAAGACAACCTATAGAATGGGAAAAAATATTTGCAAATGATGCAACTGACAAGGGCTTAATCTCCAGGCTGTACAGACAGCTCATACAGCTTAACAGCAACAACAACAACAACAACAACAACAACGCAATCAAAAAATGAGCAGAAGACCTAAATAAGCAATTCTCAAAACTCCAGTGAGGTATTACCTTACACCAGTCAGAATGGCCATCATTAAAGTCCATAAATGGTAAATGCTGAAGAGGGTATGGAAAAAAGGGAACTCTCCTACACTGTTGGTGGGAATGTAGTTCAGTGCAGTCATTATGGAAAACAGTATAGAAATTCCTTAAAAAACTAAAAATAGATTTACCATATGATCTAGCCATCACATTCCTGGGCGTGTATCTGGAGGGAACTCTAATTCAAAAAGATACATGCACCTGATGTTCATAGCGGCACTATTTACAATAGCCATGACATAGAAACAACCTAAATGTCCACTGACAGATGACTAGATAAAGAAGATGTGGTATATCTATACAATGGAATACTACTCAGCCATAAAAAAGAGTAAAATGATGCTATTTGCAGCAACATGGATGGACCTGGAGATTGTCATTCTAAGTGAAGTAAGCCAGAAAGGGATAGACAAATACCATATGATATCACTTATATGTGGAATCTTAAAAAAAGAAACAAATGAACTTATTTACAAAACATGAATGGTCTCATAGAACTAGAAAAAATCCATAGAAATTTATGGTTACTGTGGGGGAGGCGGGTGGGAAGGGATAATTTGGGAGTTTGAGATTTGCAAATACTAACTACTAAATATAAAATAGATAAACAAGTTTCTACTGTATAGCACTGGGAACTATAGTCAGTGTCTTGTAATAACCTATAATGAAAAAGAGTTTGAAAGGGGATATATGTATGTATATGTATGACCGAAACATTATGGTGTGTACCAGAAATTGATACAATATTGTAAACTAACTATACTTCAATAAAAAGAAAATTTACTTCAGTAAACAAGAAGAAATGTTTTTCTTCTCATCAATTATGTTATTGCTTAGCCCCTGGTACTTTGACAGGGTTTTTTATATAATTGACTAAATGTATAAATGTGAAAGGTAAATTGTCTTTTTATTTTTCCTCATTAAAAACCATGTCCTATTCCTTTGTTATGAATGAGTGTTCGACATGTGGTCATGCTGTGTATGTCCTGATAAATGTACTTAGTGACTTGTAGAAATAGCTATTGTAGGGATAAACTATCTATAATATGTTCAGGTAGCTTCTCTATTTGCTGCTCTAATGGTTTTTATACAGAACAGTAAAATTACCCCAGGTAGTTAGTAACTTGCTTGGGTCTCTTGATAAGAATCTCATTAATAATGTTTGCAGCAGATGTTTATTCTAATGAGTGGAGCTGAATGTTCAGACAGGAATAGTGTAGATAAGGTAATGAGATGCTACGCTGGAAAGTTTTATGTACTGAGAGGAATATTAAAGAGGTTTCAGATGTCTTTGGAATAATTTTCAGTGAAATGCGAACAAAAACCAAACTATGTTTTATGCTCTATAGGAACAGAATGAGTAAATCAAATTATGATGAAGTAAGTGATGTGTATACTACTATAAGTAATATTTGTTCAGTTATTCAGCTATTTTTCAGTTCCACTTGAGGGAAGAGATCAGAGCAAATAGAAATTTCTGTTTAGCTCTGATTTTCTTTTGACTGCAAAGTAAATCGTTTTTTATGCTGTATAACATAAGAATTTTGACTGTATTCCTATTAAATAAGAATGTATCTTCTAAGTTATTTACTAGTAAGTATTAATTAGAGCCATAACATTATATCTAGTATTTAGAAACTCACTAGTAAGTAAAGTTATCCCTGGAAAGGATTTTTAATTTTGAACTATTCTAGGGAGACTTAGAGTTTTTGTGGATGTGTTTGAGGGGCCAGAATCCAGAGAATAAAATATTTGCTTTAATCATGTAACTAGGTAGTGGCATAAGCAGCGGTACAACCCTGATTCTCCAGCTCTTTTTTCCCCCATTGTTCTGTATTCTAGAATTTGAACTTCTGAAATATGGCTTAAGGTAGTTTTTCCTCATTATATGGTTGACTAATTTTAGGACCTGAAAGTTTAGCACCATACCACTGATGATAACCAAAAACCCTTTGAGAGAGTGTTGACCAGACCAGTTACATCATTTAAAGACTCCAGCCTTGTTTTTTAACAGTAGTTTCGTTAGAACTACTCTGAGGGATCCAGGCCAGTTTTCTTGCATCTGGGAGGAGCACAATAAAGCTGTGACTCCTGTGTTTCCTTCTTTCTTCTTTTTTTTTTTTTAATCATTGAGAAGGAAGACAAAGAATGATTAGAGGTCAGTCAGAATCACTGTTTACTGATCTGAAGCTATACTTTTGATGATATCTGGTAGTAAATAGGTTAAAAAAAGAAAGTAATTTTACTCTTACTCCTTCTCCAAGCCCAAATCTTACTTGGAGTCTCATTATATAAAATAGACAAAATTGGGACTGCTTTGTTTGTTGAACAGTTTGGGACAGCATGTGGGGTTGCATTTTGGGTGGTCTCTAAGGTCACTGTGGAACTTTTTATTGTTTGGGTTATGTTACCGTCATGATTATGTTACCATCATAGTAAGCTTTTGTTAAAAAAAAAGAAATTCAGAGATGCAAATTCAGCAGGCTTTAGTTGGCTCTGAGGGTTTGCGTTTTTGAAAAGCAAAGTTGATTCTGACTTCTAGCCAGATTTGGGAACCACTACCCTTAATGCCCTGTTGAACATTTTAAAAATCAGTGACCCAAACCAGAGCAATGTTTAGCCAGCCATTGCGTTAAAGATGTAGCTGAGAATTTGTCCATTAAATGATTAAAGGAGATTCATATAAAATGCTTATTACTGGTATTCAGTAAATGTTAGTTATTTTTATTTTAGTTTAAGACTTCTTGGAAAATCATTTTTACAAACCTACATTTGGTTTCCCAGGATCCATTCAAAATTCTCTTAGGTTGTGGGGTAGTTACTGTACAGTAAGGAAAGCAGGTATAGGACAAAAACAATCTAATATTTTAAAACAAAACTTTTGAACAGATATCAGCTAGTCCACATTTTTAGAATTTATTGAAGGATAAAAAGATCCTTTAAATATTAGTTTCTTTTATTAAATCCTAAGTGAGAGAGTTACTACTTATTAAACAGTTAAAACATATGTTGCAAATGTAGGTGCAGTCCTTTGTTAGAATTTGAGATTGCCCATATCCTAGGGGTAGCAAATATCTAGGACTTTGAAACGTTAAAATAGTTCCTTTTTGTTAATATTTCTTAATAGATATATATTTAAATAGAGCTAGGCTGTGGGACCCAAATATATGAGGTGAATTTGTCTCTCTGTTTATTCATACAGTCCACAGATACTTATTGGCCATCTACTGTATACCAGAGGTTTTGCTGGACTTAGCAGGTGATTAGAACTAGCCTGTTTAATATGATTATTATTATTATTATTATTATTGTCTTAATATGAGCATTTTCCATTTTTAGACCATACTTTTAAAAAATACTACTTAGTTGCTGCCATAATAAAATTGTTTGCTCTCTATCATTGAGGCATTTGGACTGTTTCTAGTTTTTTCTTTTATAAGTAACTCCTTATACCCATCTTTGTATAGGTTATGGTGAAAATAGTATTACTTGGATAAAGAGTATGGAAACTTCTAAAATCTTTGCTAAATCTTGACAAAGGTTATGTGATATACCCCAAACATCATTGCTATAAAAGAGCCCATTTTGCTGAATCCTGGGCAATTCTGCGTAGTTTCACTTAGTATAAATAATAATGTAGCCAAGTTGACAATCGGAAATGAAATTTGTTATTGATTTAATTAGCATTTGGGGGGAATGGCATAAGTCTATTGTGTATTTTGGCTATGGCAACAGTTATATTTTAACAGATAACACGTGTGGAGGACTTAGGTCTACTAGACATTGTTCTGAGTATTTTACAGAGCATCTCATGTACTGTGCACAAGTCTGAGGTGTAGGTACTGTTTATCATCCCCATTTTATAAATTAGGAAAATGAGGCATATAGAGGCAAGTCAGTTTTCCAAACCCACATATTTTTGTAAGTAATAAGACTGGGATTGAATGTGGTGAGTCTGGCTCCAGAACCTAGGATCTTTACCATTGGACTGTGTTAGTCATGTATTCTTTTTCCTGTGTTGCCAGATACTGTATTCATTATTCATTTTCAGTATTTCTTTGATTATTTTTACTGTTTAATTATTACAGGTGAATTTTTGTCTTAAAATATACTTATTCTGATGATGTTTTGCTTCCTGCCTACTGTCTGATCCTCAGTATGGACAGATGTGATTTGTGCTATTCTTTAATACACTGTAGAAAACTGTATTGGTTTTCCTTCAGATCGCTTTGTGATGGTAATTGGACTTGCATTGCACCTTTCACTTAAAGGGAAAATCAGTATCTTTGCAGAAGTAATGTTTATTGCTTTACTAGATAACTCTTAAGCTGTTGTAGGCGTTAGGTGGTCTCAAAAGATGATACAAGACGCTGTAGGAAAACAAAACACACTTCCTGCCCTTGAAGCAGCTCTAAGATGTAGTGAGAGATGTAGTAAAACTATGTATAGCACAAAGCAGAATACATAAAGAGAGATAACAGAGAACTGCTAAGGAGCATTGCTTGATATTCCATGTGAAATATGAGGGCTTATTTTGATTTTAGGAGTATGATAATGGGTGTCCTAGACGGATTTTTACCTTTCGTAGTGGTATAAAGAGATACAGACACATTTGTTATTTAATGTCAAATAGTACTACTGACCACACTGGAGGACATTTGCCCCCTACTCTCATCTCAAATATAGAGCTGTCTGTTGTTTTGTTTTTGTTTTTGTTTTGGCGGGGGGAGGTAATTAGGTTTATTTGTTTGTTTATTTATTTTTAATGAAGATACTGGGGATTGAACCCAGGACCTCCTACATGCTAGGCATGCATTCTAAGGCTCCCCCCACAGAGCTATCTGTTGGATGAGATAGTAAGTGGATTTTCATTCTTATTTTTTTTTTTTTTTTTTTTTTGCAATTTTGTGATACTTTAAGAGCTAGTTATTTGCTCACATGTACTAGTCCAGTATGTACGATTATAGAAATGGCAAGTACTAGGTTGGGTAAAAAAGAGAAAACAGATCTGTTCTTCTTTATGAATCAGTAGAAAATTGTTTGAAAGAATTATAATTGATTTTTTTTCAGAAAGTATGTTTTATACAAAAGAAAATTGAACGTAATCGCCTAGGTCAAGGATAAAAGTAAAGTAAAACAGTCTTTGGAATATTTCTTTTGATCTTTTCTTCTCATGAAGACTGATTGTTTTATGAAGATCAAAATGTTTTCCACACCTTTCTGCCTTTTGATCTTAAGTGCTGCCCAAGCCATTTTAAGTGGCTTTTAAATTTTATTCCAGATCAAGGCAATTCTGAGTAATCGATGTGGCATTACTCTCTCATGGAAGACCAGTTAAAAGCATACTGTATTTCACGTATTTAATTTTGTGTGGCTATGAAGTTCTATAAAGCATAACCTGTAACATTCATGGTAATTAGTACAAATGAATAATATATCATTTGATTTTGCACTTTGAAGTCTATAATGATACTCAGTATTTTCATTATGAACAGAGCTACTTAATCTAAAAGTAACTAATTAGAATAACCAAGAGAGGCTTCTTACCCACAGAACAGATAGATTCATGAGATTTGTTTACTAGTATTGGAACTAATTACCCAATTTGTGCAATGAATAATAATTTTGCTGTATTTTGTTACCTTGAAAGATTTTCAAATCCTCATAATTAGGTCAAGATCAGTGAATATGTCTATACCTTACTAAACCTTTTCCATTATTAGTGGTTGTGACTTTTTCTATCTTGGACTATATATATAAATAATTTCATTAAAAAAATTTTGTGTGTGTGTGATTCTGGTCCCAAAATGAAGACTTTTAATGAACAGCTGATAATGACTTTAAAAATACTTTTCCCCATTATAAAAGTACTTTGTATTCATTGTGGAAAATTTAGTAAGTGAAGATAAGGAAAAGGAAAAAAATGAAATTGTCTGTAATCTCACGAGTTAGAGAGATGTCTGCTAATGGTTTTGGTATGTATACTTTCAGACCTGTGTCTGAGTATATGTATTATTTTGTTAAGTGAAAATGTATTCACTTCACAGTATTTTTTAGTGTATATTGTGTGCCATGTATCATTCTAGGTGCTGGAAATTGCAGTGGTCCCTGCTATAATGGAGCTTCTATTAGATGAAATATGTTTTCTACACAAACTGTTTAGTATCTGTGATTTATAGAATGGTAATCTTCTGTTTTTAATTAATGCATTCTAAATATTTTTCTTTTTCATTAAACATTTTTCTATTAGATGACTAAAATAAAATAAATTCTTTATTAAGATAATCCTTGTTTATGGTTAAATAAATTATTACTGGAAAGTTAATGATGGAGATCCCTTCCCTATCCCCTCCTTCAGTTGGTTTTGCTCCCTAAAGGCAAAAACTTTTAACCATTCTTTTAATCTTATTCTGTAGTTATCCCCAAATCTCAAAATAATATATTTATGTTACTGTTTATTAGTCAACTTTAGGTAAGTTCCTATTGTGGTCACTGAGGACGTAACTCACCAAAATCTCTGTGTCCATATTTTCTTTCTTTTAGATTCTCAGTATGTGAACTATTATTGTTAGCTCTTCATTGATCATTCCCGTATATTTAATCTTCCCGTTACTCTAATAACCCTCATGTAGTATTTCTTAGCTCTTGTAAGATGAGGACTTCAGCATTCCCTGTCTTCCATCTACTTCCTTATGTCCTCTCTAGCTTTAATATTGTCAACTCTGTTTACATTTACATCCTGTTTGTTAAACACAGGGTTTTTGTTTTCTGTAAGTGTATGGTTAAATTTAAGTGGTGAAAATACTTAAATTTTTTTTCCACTGGAACTATTGTTTAGATTAGCGGAAAGGAATAGATTTCCTTTTTTTATGGAATGAAACGAAATCACTCTAATATTTCAAACATGTAGAAATTTAATACATATAATTGGTTACAAAGGCCTTTCAGGATGGAGAAGCAAAAGGGTCACCTGGAGTTCAGCAAGCTGCTCCTGTCTCTGGTTGGAGCCTGGTTAGCACTTGCTGCCGAGGTGCTGGAGGGGGTCCCGCCTCCCTGGCTGCTGCTGTTGGAACTCACTTCTGTTGCAGCATAGCATCCACTCACCGAGGGGCTCTCCACTGAGGAGCGGTGCCCATCATCCTGTGGCTGCTGCCTTCAGTGCCGCCTGCGATGCTGCCAGGGGCAGATCAATAGGTTTTTCTCAGTCTCCTTCTAGGGAGCTGGCAAGGTAGTCTGGAAAGTGTCATTTGCTTACTGCTTAAACATAGGTACACTGAGAGCATACAGGGACAGAGATGGAGCTGACCATCAAAAGACAGCTAACTTGCCCAGAGTTCAAAGTCATGACTTCTCTGCCATTTCAAGTAAAATGTTCCTTTTGTTGAGTTAAATAGGTTCTTTTTTACTCTAATAATTTCCTTTCCCCTCTACTTAAGTTTTTTCAACCCTTTTCAATAATTTTTTTTTATTCCCCAGTTTTTCTCTTTTAGATCCTTCTATGATTTCTAGCCTCTGTATAAATCTCTGTTCCTAACTTTTATCCTGGTTGGATCTAGCTTTCTGGATTCCATGTTTTTCTTTCCTCTCCTTTCTTTCCATCCTCCCTCTTCCTTCCTTCCTTGCTTCCTTGCTTCTTTCCTTCCTTCCTCCCTCCCTCCCTCCCTCTCTCTTCCTCCCTCTCTCTCTCTTCCTTTCTTTCTTTCTTTCTTCCTTTCTTTCCTTTCTTTCCCTTCCTTCTTCCTTCCTTCCTTCCTTCCTCTCACTGTGCAGGGAGGGATACCTCCTTAAATCACTTCCTAAGAAAGTATGTGTAGGAAGTAACCTATAAGCATGCTTAGGTGTATGAAAATGCTGTTGCTCTGGTCCTGTATTTAGTACTTTGGCTGTATATAAAATTTTAGATTAGAAATGATTTACCCTCAGAATATTGAAAACCTTATTTCTATATCTTCTTTTAACCTTCACCACTGATGAAAGGACTGATATTACTTTGATTCTAGTTCCTTGTAAGTGGTCTGCCCCTGGAAACTTTTAGCATTTTCTCTTTATTTTTGTCCTAAAGTTTCCCAGTAGATGTCTAATTATGTGGGTTCCTCCCTGCCCTCTCCACCTTTTCATTCATTGTGCTGAGTACTTGGTGATCTCTAAATCTGAAAACCTGGGTTCTTCTGTACAGGGTGATTTTATCTTGTCTGATGTTTTATTTCCTCTTTTCCCCCTCCTATTTCCCCTTTTTAGAGCTACTATTGGTTGTTACACCTGTTAGAATTGAGATTCTTTTTCTTCTCTAATCTTTTCTGTCATACTTTTCATCTGCTGATCTCTTTTTCAGCTTTCTGGGAGGTTTTCTCATTTTCTTTCTATCTTTCTAATGATTTACTAATTTCAGTAATTATGCTTTTAATTTTCAAGAGTACATATATTCTTACTCTCTACTTAATACCTTTTCATGACAATGTGTACTTAATTTATGGACGTAATAGCTTCCCGACTCTTCTTCTGAGAATACTAAGTATAGGGTATAGAGTGACCTTCTCTTTCTTGAATCTTTCTTCTTCATGTTTCTGGTTTTCCTCAAATGTATGGTGATCTTTGGTTGGCTGTTTACATGTAAAAATGAGGCAGAAAAACTGCTTGGAAGCTCTAAATGTGGGTGGGGTTTGTCGACTTGTGTCCTTTGCTTTATGATAAGCAGTTGTGCTGAAGAGCCCTGCAGTCCTATGATATGGAGAGATCTTTGCTTCTGGGCACCATTGCCCATGGAATTGCTTTACTGCAGGGTTTGGTTCAGTTTTTAGAGAAGGTCCTTCTGATACTTATTTACTACCTATGTGTCCTTCTAATGTCTGTCTTATCTTATCTATCTACCTACCTGCCTACATGTCTTTTCTGTGAGTTGTGGGGGTTTATGATTAAAAAAAAATACCCAACTTTGTTATCATTTTGGTAGTATCTTGAGAGGAAAAGGAGCCATACATGATTATTATATTCCCTTGTATGACTGCATCACAATTTATTTGAGAAATTCCGTGTGGATGAAAGATTTAGATTATTTTGAAAATTTTTATTTTTATAACAAACAGCATGTGATAGTATTATTCTAGGTAACTTTTTCCTTATGAGTAATTATTACCTGATAGTTCATTATAATCCTTTATTGCTCTATTCTGTATGCTCTAGAATGCATTTGTGAGAATGCATCACATTTTTTTAAACTAAAAAAATTTTTGTAGCATTTTCTGCAGTGATACGTAAGGACTATCTTTGAACTAGTGTTTTTAATGACATTAAATAGATTCATCAGTGAAACATTTTTTTCAGTCACTTTTGGTTTAGTTTTGGCATTTTATGACTGCACTAGATGGCAGCAGAGGACTAGCTTTAATTCAGGCTGCTTTTGTGATGCAGGAGAATTCTAATACCCAGTGCACTGTATTAGTTTGGGATTTTTAAATCCCAAAATATTAGTTTGGGATTTTTAAGAATTCATTAAGGATTAGGGGGAATCATGCATACAACAGTATTGAAAGCATAGCAGTTTTGAGAATGTTGCTGTGTTCTTTTGTGCATTGCATCTGAATTATGATATTTGTAGATGACTGTGTAGTGTCATTTTGGAACTACTTTTTTAAGAACGAGTCTGCCATATTAAAGTCTCAGAAAGTGTTATGTTTGCTTCAGAAAACTGATGTTCTTTTTTTGGAGTCACAGGGAGTAAAAGAATGATGTGAAGATTCTCTTTTTATCCCACAGGGGTTTTGCTCAGCTGTTTGTGTTGGGAGTAAAGGAGTCTATAGAAAACTCTGTGTTGGAAAGTAACTTCTATTTTCCATAGTGAATTTTATGTTCACAGGGGTAGAAAAGTTGTTTAACTTGTATGTGGTATGTGAAGAATAGTGGTTTTGATACATGTGCTTCAATTATATTTTGGGAAAGAAGTTTCTATAACCATATGCTTTCTTTTTAAAAAATCTTATGTCATTATAGTATTTTTACTTTCTTTAGGAACTGCTTTTAATTTTTGCATGTTTATGGCAATCTGGTTCCCAAAAAGCAAGCATTAGTATCTCCGAAACTAGGTAAAGAAATTGAAAATAAGTAATTTTGACAGCTCTTTTTTAGCTTGTGAGATCTGATTTGAGGATTTTATATGCAGCCCGTCTTAGTACAGTATGTTCCTGGCTTTCAGCCCAGCTCTAATGTTGCTGCTGTTGCTGATGTTTTTGCTGGCAGGTGAGCTTTTTTGGATAGATTTTATTTTAGTAACATCTTAGACTTCAGAGAATTTAATTTTTAAAATATTTTTGCATGGGCAGAGAACTAAATTGTCTCCCCATGAATTATTTAAAATGGCTTTTAAGCCTTTTAACTGTTATATTAGTCTGCTAAAATGTTAAACTACTGGTTAGAGGTATAGAATACAGCACATAACAAATAAAATTGCTGCTTAAATTGTAAACTTTAAGCAACTGCAAGGAGTCTACTCTGTGATCTGGCTTTGGTAGTTGCCTTAATATTGTGAGTCCATATTATATTTATTTAGTCCAGTGTTTAGCTACTATATTTAGTATTTAGCTGTGGAGATTATTGCATCTAGAATTTTTCCTGGTACTTTTATGTGAACATGAACAGAGACTAGTGGAAACCAGTTAATTTCTAAAAGTGTGATCCATTAAACATTAGGTACTAAAAAAATGGGGAAATTAGAAGTCATTTAAAATATCTGGTACACTTAAATATAATTGTATTTATTTATATTTCCTCTTGTGCATGAAGCAATATTAAATAAAATCAAGTATCATCGTGTTATGCATCTTCTACATGTGCTTTATATATATATATATTTTTTTCAATTGAAGTATAGTCAGTTTACAATTGTGTCAGTTTCTAGTGTACAGCATAATGCTTCAGTGTGCTTTTAATTATCTTTCTTAAAAATAACCTCAGTGGTGCTTTTAGTCCGTTTATAAATTTAAAATAAATAATGGGATTTTTGTAGTAAAATATATAATGGCAAAGTATAATATCTGTGTTAGAAGTAAAATTATTTCAAGTTTCTTGTAGGTTAGGTCTTTTTCTCCCTTTCACTGAACTAATTAAGAAAAATATTCATTGTTCTAGTAGAAATAACACACAAAAAAGATATTGCTTGCTTTAAAAAAGCTTTCTAATTCTTGACAAGTTTTAATGGTAGCTGTTCTGTACCATTAAATATGCATCATATTTACACATCGTATAATGTATGGTCAATTCAATGGCAATAAAGTTTTGAGAGGAAAATTAGTTTGTACCTATTTTATTTTGATATACTTTAAGATTATTTATCTGAATCTTTTTTTAAGTTGAAAATTCTGAAATACATCTAACTTCAAAGTTTTCAAATAAGAGAGAATGTGAGCATGTATTAGATATTCTGTAGTTAATAAAACCACGGACATATAAAGATGATAATGTTATAAAATTCTAAAAACAAAAATACTTAAGTATATTAGTTTGTAAAACAAGTATAATTTTGGGAAGCAGTATAGTATAGTGGTTAAGAGCTTGGGCCTTGAAACTGAACTACTTGGGCTCAAATCCTGAAGCTCCTGTACTTGATAGTCATGTGACCTTAGGAAAGTTATATAACCCTCTGTATCCCAAGTTGCCCACCTGAAAAATAAAGATAATATTAACTACTTTATAGATGTTGTGGGATTAAGTAATTTCATCCAAAGCACTTAGAATAAAGCTTACCACCTAGTAAGTGCTTGGTAAATTTTGATAGTTACACTTTCTACCAAATTAATAGACTCATTAAAATGAAATAAGCCAAACTGTAAATTTCTAAAGAGAAATTCCATAGTCATGTTAAAATTCAATTTTTAAAACTGTACCTATTTAAAAAAAAGAAAATTTTAGACATGGTCCATGCCCTTAAATGAGCGAAGATCTGATTGCAGAATTAAAATGGAATACGTGAGGGAGCAATATGAAATATAATTGCCTATAAGTGACATAGGCGGAGACTCTAGAACATAGGAGTTCTTAGGAGGAGGATGGCTAGTGGAGAGTGAGTAACATGGACAAGAGGAGCTACAGGAAGGAAGTCATGAGATGGAAACAGGCTGACTGATCTGGGCTGACCTGATAATTGGTGTAAATCCAGAATCTCTAAGTTCTGACTGTTGGACAGTTAGGTGCTAAGGCTAAAGGAAGACAATTGTTACATTGGTGACTGGTTGAACACTCAAATGTTTATATTTTTAAATATGTCAAGAGTTTTAATGATTGCTGAACCAGGTCTTTGATTTAAACTTTGACTGTTTCACGAACTCCTACCTCTTCTTGAATTGTTCTTAGGAAGTTGTTAGGTGGGAGATCCTTTATCTCAGTTTTCTTGAAGTTTAAGGCCACCTGGGATTACTGAGTCAGTTGGTTAGCCCAGCCGCCTTTGAGGGACTTAAAAGAGCTGTTTTTCAAATGCAGAATGTGGTAGGAGAATGTTTTTCATGATGATACAGAAGGCAGGGAATGAACACTTGAAGAGTTGCTGTGGAAGGGAAAGCAGACAACTTCTGTGACTGGAGGGAAAAAAGAAAGAGGTGATGTCCCAGAAAGCCAGCCCCACCAAGACTCCTTGAGGGGTTTTCATGTCAGGAGGCACAGCAAGACCCTCCAGCAACGATATTTCTCATTATCAGTTATAATTCAAGGACTATTAGGTGAATCTTTCTGGGGGACTTAGTGAAAGCTTTTATTGAAAGTAGGTCATATTAGTATTCACTCAGGTTAGTCTAGTCAACAGTGCGTTTCGAAAGTTGCATAATGTAAAATGTGAAAACTAGGATTATGATTGGAACTAAATTGTGATCCTTCGTCTTCTTTTCCTTCTCTTTTTAGTTTTCTTTTCTCCTTTTACCCGTTACTAGCATCAAAACAAGAGTATTTCTCATAACTAAGAAGAGAAAAAAATCTATTGAATATAACTTTTGAATAGGCATTTTGGTGGAAGCTCTTTTTCCCCCCCATATGTTTCTAAAAATTTTAATTCCTTTTGCTTATTTTGACTTCTGTTTGGTTTCCTGTTTTCTTTTGCAGTTGGAGTGTTAAAGGTGGTTAGGGGTTATTATTCCAGTGCTTTTCATAACTTTAACGTGCGTATGAATTGCCTGGGGATCTTGTTAAAATGTAAGTTCTGATTCAGTAAGTCTGAGGTGGCCCAAGATTCTGCATTTTTAACAAGTTCCCAGATGATGCCAATGCTACTGGTCCAAGGACCACACTTGTAGCAAATAGCAAGAATCTGCTATTTTTTTCTGAGATTGAGGATACCAAAGAGAGATAAGTTTGTTCAACAACCTATACCTAATTAACAATTGTGGGCTTTTATTTTTTAGTGTGATGAAAAGTCATATTTCTTAGCACAAAGAAATATTTACAAATCAGGAGAAATCTTCCTCTCCCCCTAATTAGATGGCAGCTCATTTATTTATCAGCCACCTTTACTCAGTTTGAATGTTAAAGATGTATCTTAAGATTTTCTCTTGCTAATAACCTTATCACTTTTGAGGATTTGAAGAAATTGATTTATTCAACTATGTCTGTATTCAGTTATTGTTTTAGAGTTCTTGCATTTGAGACTTTAGGTGACCATTAAGAAAAAAATTTAAGTGAACTTAGAAGATATTAAAAATACCTATATTATATTCAAACCTGGTTTGAGGTAGAAGCTTCTTCCTATAGAAGGGTAAATTTTATGTATTTATGTAAAGTGACTGTTAACATATGCTTTACTCTCAGACAGTTACGAATTGGTGGAGTTAATAATCAGATAGTTTTTGTGTCTTTGGCAGTGCCTGTATGAATACTTTCTGTTCTCACTTGCGTTTGAATCTAGCCTGGCTTTTCTTGTGCCATAAGTGCTGTTTAGGATTGTTGCAGGGCTGGGGGTGGGATATGTTTGTCTGTGTGTACCTGTGTGTATATGTGCACACACTACTTGGGTGAAGTGGAACTATGTAAGAACCTTTCCAGCCCTTTAAAATCCTATAATTCTCTAATTCTTTGTAGAGTGGTGGAAAGGAGGAGGGAACATACTCTAGCCCACAGAAGTAGCACTTAGCAAGATGCATGTTCCTGGTAGCAAATACATTCAATCCTGATTTGACAGTCTTTTTACTAGTTGAAAGGTATGCTTTAATATTTTGTTTCTTACACTTCCCCAAACTCTGTTAATTAGTTGACTTCTTAAACTTGTACAGTAGGAAGAGACTCCCATCAGTCTACCCTTTTTTTTTCTCCTTTGCAAAAGTGAGGTGTTTTTTTTTTTGAGTTTTTTTTTTAATTTAAGTATAGTCAGTTTACTTGATCAGTCTACTCTTATTGTTATGTTTCTTTTAGGTTGCTAAGGGAAATATGAACCCATATAAATTTAATTATAATTTCATTTAAATTATGCTGTTACTAATTTTTATCTAATGATCTAGATTGTAGGACAAAAAGACAATAACTTTCCATTATGTGCAGTAGCTTTTGGAGTAATTGTGTATTTATTTATATGTACCGTCATTGTTAGTAAACCTTAAGCTGCTTCAGTACATTGGAATACTTTAGGCTTAGGTTTATTTTTATCATTTTAGTGTTTAGAAAAGTTTCCTAGACAGATTGGGAGAGCCACCTGGTTCAGGTTCTTTTATTTGAGCTCTTTGTTTTGAGTTATCGCTCAAGTAGTGCAGCTTCTGATTTTACAAAATTTTCTTGGGTTATAGTTATTCATGGAAAAGTGAACTAAGAAAGTGTTATTGTAGTTGTCATCTGCCTTTGTGTAAATATGCTTGTGAACTTGGGGTTGTGGGCTGTGAGTAACCTTCATAGGGAATTACCTATGGTTTATTTTTCTACATTTCAAAATTCCTGGTTCACTCATCTCTGCCTCCCCTCTGTTCAGAGGGATGTCCTCTTCTTTCCTGACTACAGGAAACGAATTCTTTCTGTCTTATTCAGGCTTGGTTTATCAATGACCTCAACTCCTTTTTGGATTGTGTAAAGTAGTAGTTGTAGTATTAATAATAATGATATCCAGCATTAGTTAAGTACTTACTATGTGCTTTGGACATAATATAATAACAATAGCTTACATTTTATTACCGTGTTCCAGGTATTGTTCTGTACCCTTTGTGTATTAACTCATTTAATTCTTTTTCAATTTTTTTTATGGTAAAATACACATAACATGCAATTTTCCATCTTAACTATTTTAAAGTATATAGTTCAGTGGTATTAAATATGTTCATAATGTGTGCAAACATCACTGCCATTCATGTCCAAAACTCTTTTCATCTTGCAAAACTAAAACTCTATACCCATTAAGTGATAATTCCCCATTCCCCAATTCTTCCAGTCCCTGGTAACATTTTGGCCTACTTTTGGACTCTTTGATTTTTCACTACTCTAGGTATCTTGTATAGGTAGAATCATACCGTAGTTGTCTTTTTGTGACAGGCTTATCACAATGTCCTCAAGTTTCATTTGTATTGTAGAATGTCAGGATTTCCTTCCTTTTTAAAGGCTGACTACTATTCCATTTAATGTATATACCACATTTTGCTTATCCATTTATCTGTCAGTGGACGCTTGGGTTGCTTCCACACTTTTGCTATTGTGACTAATGGTGCTCTAAGCATGGGGGTACTAACTCATTTAATTCTTGCAACCACCTTAGGAGGTGGAGATTTTTGATGAGGAAACCACATCTTAGAGCAGTCATGTGATTTGTGCAAAATCACGCAGCTAGGAAGAGCCTGTCTGGGATAAATGTTCTTAACCACCACAGTAGATGCCGATGTATCTTTCTATGTTGGTACCTTCTGTTTCGCCTACTGATATCTTCACCCCTATATACTGTATATTAATATATAATTAATGGTATGTAATAAAATACCTTTTATTACTAATGTTCACAAATGACATAGTATATTGTTTTATCTTTTACTATTTGCTGTATTTCAGCTGTAAATCAGCTCGATTACAGAGTAAAGTTGAAATTCCTTAAAATGGACTTTAAGTCTCCCATTTGCTTCTCTTCTACCAGAAGTGATTATTTTTTGTACATATTAAATATATTTATTTTTTGAGGGGGGAAGTAATTAAATTTTTTAATTAATTAGTTTATTTATTTTAATGAAGGTGCTGGGGATTGAACCCAAGACCTTGTGCATGCCAAGCATGTGCTCTACCACTGAGTTATATCCTCCCCACCTTAAATTTATAATTTTTAGAAAACTTGGAGTGATAGAGTGATTTGAAAAGAACTTGTTATTTAGACTGTGAGAGAGTTCATGGAAGGGAGTTTTGAGTAAGAGTTTGAAGATAATGTATTTTAGGACAAGGTGGTGTCGTAGTACAGATACACAGGCTTAGCAATAGATGTGTACAGATTTCTGGGCAGTGGAGGATGGCAAAATGAGAAAGGGATAAGGAGGCTGCAATTCTGAAGGTAAAGCACATACTTAGGAGTTGGACAGTTAGAATCATTTTATGATATTTGATGAGATTTTTAGTTCCAGTCTGTTTTTTAAGTGGTCTAGATGGCAAGCATGATTGAATCTGGTATGACAGGCTCTGACCTGGAATTTTCTAAGAACCCATAGTGACAGCATGTAAACAAAGTAAGCAAATTAAATTTTTAAATTGTTGAGTGGTTTGGAACAAATTTGCTCTAAATCTTATTGTGCACTTGACTGTTTGTATTTCGTATCATTAATTCTGTGGAATGGCAGGGAGGAATCTAGAAACTGACACTGGCTCTATGTCTTCCCAGATTTTTTATAGGGTTGATTTTTCAGCTTTGCGTAAGATGAAAAGTTGCTGGTTTGAAGGGGGTTTCTTGAAACAGAAACATCTATGCTTTGAAAATTATTCAATATCTGTTAGTAGAAATAGGCAGACATGATATGTTAGTGAGAAGGCTTGGAGGATTTGTGATGTTTTTTTAATGGTAGATGCCCTTTGATCTTCGTGATTTATTTGTGATGAGTTATCTAAGTTGAAATAAAAGTCAGAGTCTTTTGACTGATGATTTTTCCGTAGACAAAGTTGACCAAGTAGCAAGCTTAAACAAAACTTGGATGAAGATAACGTAGTGGAAAATTTACTGTATAAACAACATATGAAACAAAGATGACTATGTTTAGGTGGAAGACAGTTAAATGTTGGCAAATTGTTCAAATGTTCAGTGGCATGCTTTTGGCATACCATTTAATACACAATTAACATTCTAAGATCAAAGGCTGGTTAGACAAGTTAGATAATTAAATTGGTGGGGAAGTGAATGGGCTTTGCAGTTTAAAATTAAATAATACATGTTGTCTGTTTAATTACTGTTGTGTGTATATAACTGTTCACATAATAGAATGAAGCTGTGGGCTTAAAATGATTTTAAGACTATAAAACTTTAATCACATCTGTTTAATGACTTTAAATTGATGTGATATGAAGATTAAAAACAAGCTAATCTTTTGAAGAAGTCTGATGTGCTTATAGAATCAATAAATCAAGATAAAAATACCTGTTGGGTTGGAATCTTTTATAATGTTGAATGAAGTTTTTGATAGTTTTTGATGAGAAGAACTGGGTCTTCACATAACTGTGTTAGAACTATGTCTTCATTTCAGTGATTGTTAACAGCAGAAATAAAACTTTTAGAAAAGATTAGGCGGTTGTGGTATTACTGTTTGTGTATATATTCGCGTTAATTTGATAATGTGAAAATAAGAATGACCTTGATATGAGTTCTTTGAAATTTCTGGGAAGATGAAAAAAAGTAGAGCTGTACTTCTTCAAATTGTTTTTGTTTTCAAAGGTTGAAATGTTATTTTTGCCAGATAAACAGATAATAGCCATTGTGTTTCAAAGTAAAGTTCATGTGTAGGATTACATTGTTTTATCATCAAATATTGGTCTTTTTTGTGGACACAAGGCAAACAATGATGTTTAAAGTTATCTGAAGTCTTTCTGAGATTCCTTAATATATGTTGGTGGACTTCAGGTTGTGTTTTCATAGAATTCTGAATGGTGGTTAGGTTTCTAACCTAGCCTATAAATCTTGCTTAATTCCCAAGGTAGCTAAATTACTTATGATGTATGTCTGCTGAGAAAAGTGACAACGCAGGTAACTAAACGAACTATAATTGTGACAAATTTAAGAAGTTTATAAGAACTCTATTTTGACTTGTTTAAAAACTGTTGATTAGCTTTTATAAAATAAGAAGGAGGTAGATTGAGAGTATGATGGAGATTGTGAAGGGGACTCTAACACTGATTCTTTATTCTGTCTACATGGAGCAAATTATGACTTTTAATTTTGCTCAGTACAGGTGCTCCATGCAGATCACTAGCCTTGATCAGGGCTTTCTTAGGCGCATTAATGGAACTAAGTGACTGAGGCGAGGAGGAGGAAAATGTTTTTTCATTTAACAAACCTGTGGTAAAATGTATGGAATATAAATTTCCTTTTTCTCTAAGAGTTGAAAGAAATGGGGGAAAATGGGTTAAAGAGGACATGGATATGCTTTGCAAAAGAGATTTACCGGAGATAAAATTTACTGAGCAGTGAACTAGTGAGAGAAAAAGCCAAAGTGTGTGCATCAGCCCCTTTGGAGAAGGAAGAAAGCTGGGGTTTAGCAAGTCAGCTCTTCTTGTATCATTTGTGAAGTAAGGTCTGCCAGGTGTTGGTGGGTAGGGGGTAGAGTCCAACCAACTGCTCTTATGTCAGAAAGGTTTATAATTGTATCTGAGGAAGTGGCTCTAAACTGTGAATTCTCTTTATAGGAAATTTTAATGGACCTGAATTTATTTCTGTATATCTCTACAGTCTCGAGAATGAAGTTTCAGGGACTGTGTACCAATTCTGTTTGGAATAGGAATGAGAGGAACTGTATGTAGCTGGTTTCAGAACAGTAGAGGTTTGGCAGTGAATTCTCATGAGAGAAAAGGTACAAAGGGCAAGTAAACTCTGGGCTTAACATTATACACTTACCTCTGTTGAAGGACAGGAAATAGATGGCATGTCTCTTGGTATGAAGTTACTATGTAAAGAGCTAGTATCCTGTAACTTTTGGTATTGAGGACATTTTGAGGGACATTACAGTGGGATTATGTCATAGGCACATTTAACTTACTTGAGTTGAGCTGCAGGTGGTGGGCAAAATGGGAAAAAAAAAAAAAAAAACAGAACCAGCATATCCATTAGCATTACATTGACTGCAAGCAGTAGAAATCAACTTTGGCTAATTTAAGCAAAGGTATAAAAGAATATATATATTATATAAATGAAGGCTGTCAAGAGAACCAGTCTCGGAAAATGGATAAGAATCCTGGGAAGCCCAGCAGCAAGGACCAGAGGCAAGGTCAGACACAGGAGCACTTTGAGTTGGAAGCCACCATTGACACTTGCTGACGATGCCTCTGCTGGTGCTCTGAATAATTTTTCAGCTACTCCTGTGCCCCACTGTCACTCAAGTTAAAAGTTTTGGGTATGGAGTATTTGATTGTCTGACTTAGATCCTGAGCCTATTTCCAACCTGCTAGAGACAGGGATGGAGAAAATCTGGGCCTGTTGGTTTCCAATGTAAAAATGAAAAGATCCATGTCTGTAGCCTATTTGTCACTTCTCCCCGACTAAACTGAGCAAGTACTTCTTCCTCCTCCAGTGCTCTGTGGCTCAGTAAATAAAATGCACCCAGTTTCTCCTGCCAGAAGCTTGGAAGTCATCCTTGAAAAGGCTGTTTATGCTTGTTTCTAAAATTTCTTAAAGTCCAAAAACGTATAGTGAGGAAAGCAAATATCATTGATAATTCCACATAGAGATAATTCTTAATCCTTTGGTATAGGCTTCCCTGTCTATTTTATTATAGATACAAAGTTTTATCTCCCTATTCCTTGTAATTATACAGTCTGATTTTTAACTTGCTTTTTCTTCATTTAATATATTATGAATCTCTTCCCTTATTAATGAATATTTCAATAATGAATATTGGTGATAAATTTAAATTATAAGATGTTTAAAGACTATTTTACTCTTAGGAATGTGAATTAGGACTCTAAGATGCTATTAGTTATCAATATTTTTTTTTTTACCAGTTTTCTTTTATTATATACTTCCTAAATTGTATTAATGTAAAATCAGTGGTTTTACTCAATTAGCTAACTTACATCTCAGTGACTGCCCCAAAAGATGGTTTCTAGTTAAGCTGGAAAACCAGCATTTAAAGTAAAGCAGTTTATAAATTTGGCTTTTCTGTTATCTATATAGCTTTGGTATATATACTTTAGTATAAAAAGTGAATCAGTGTTCTCTAATTCAGTGAAACTTCTGAATTAATATTTGTCTTTTAATGAGGATGGATAGAATACAGATAATTTAGTAATTCTGAATATTAAGTTTGCAGTTGAGGTAATTTCATAATTAATAGGAAATTATATTACACTAGTGATCCACGTCCACTGCAGGTAGAAGCATTATTATATACTAAGCCAGCATCTGAAAGTATATGGGATGATTTCCTTTTTTTTTTTTTAAAGATTCTATTCATCCAGAGACTTTGGAGTGATATGAAAATATTTCCACATGCCTTACTTTCCTTCCCTAATGTGAAATTAGCTCCTCATTTTTCATGAGTATCACTTAACAAAAGAACTTGTGATTTGGAACGTCTGGAGTTCAAACCAAAAATCACATCCCAGAAACTTTTGTTTCAAAGTTGGAAAATTGATATGTGCAGAAGAATCCCTAAATACCAACTGCTAAATAATTTCTCTTGTACCTCTGCAGATGTAAGCTGTGTTTCCCATGAGCAATCCTTTATAGTGAATTCCATCTTCTAAAGCCTTCTCTTCCTTGGTCTTTTAAATCTGTTTACACATAAGTGTATGCAGACAGTATTTTCTTTTAATAAATATTCCATCTGAAGTAAAAAGAAAGGTCTGATAGTAAGATACATACACATACATATATATCAAATAAGTGTGTTAAAAAATGAATAGAGAATAATTATGACAGGAAAAGCAAATGTACCAGCACCCTGGGATTTAATACTTATTCTATTTGAACATTATATTTAATTCTGAGCTTCTGGGCAGCCAGTGAAAAGAAAAATGTAATTTCTGTCTTCATCGTATGATCAAAAGAGGTAAACCATTTTTTTTTCTGAATTCTAAAATTCATTAGCGTAAGTCATCTTTTCTCAAATTATAAATATAGAACACTAATTCTGCTGAATATTAACAGATATCAGGATTAAGTTTAGTAAATAATGAGCTAAATAAGATAAACAGACTTACTGTATATATATATATATATATATATATATATATATATATATATATATATATATATATATTTTTTTTTTTAACTGGAGAAAAAGTTTAATGTATATCTCCTGTATACATGGAAGAGACCCAGGAAAACTGGGTGACTCCTTTTATGTTTTCTTATAACCTTTAATGTTCCTGGTATGTATCTTGACTTTCCAAGAGAAAGATATATTGTTTCCCTAATTAATTTTGCCTTGAAATGCTAAAAGTAAATAAAAAGCTTTGCAGAATGCTGGCCTAGGCCCTTAAACAACATGATAGATTGTGCCTTCAGTACCATTGTTGCAGAATGTATCACAGTGCTTTTTTATTTGACCTATTCTTGTATTGATTTAAATTCTCTTTGAAACACAACCCAGTGCAAGGTTGACGTCTTCCAAGAAGCCTAGATCCTCCCTGTCTACTGGGAATTGCTGCTTTTGGAAAGCATGTGCAGGAAGGTTTTGGGAACTAAGTATTCCCATTGTCTGCCAGCCTGCTGGCCTGGCAGTTGGTCCTGGAGTCTCTCAGATGCACAGCAGTCCAGACTGAGGCTGATTTTCTTTTTCTGAGTGAACCTGAGTCTCCACCATCCCTGTCTCCTAGGGCTACAGCTCTTTCAGTGTGTAGTAAGTTCTCCACCTCCTCCCCCGGGGCCTGCTGGGAATAATTATTTTGAAACACTGGTAGCAGCAGGGTTCCAGTCCAGTCTCTAAATGTCAGCCTGTTTGGTTTGCCTTGCTGCCCTTCAACCTGTTGACACATGCTTCTTTTACCTTAATCAGCCCTCCCATTTCTCCTCACCTATCCTGAACATCTCTCTTTGCTTTTTTGAACACATGTTTATGGGAAACAAATTACCCTCCAATATGTTAGCCACCAAGTACTGCATTACATTAGCTTACATCTCTTCGTTGAGCATTTCTTCTGGCCTTAACTTGATTCAGCTCCATCTTTCAGTCGCTGCTTCTTTTCTTTCTGACATACCTCCTGGGTAGGAGATTAGACAGACCAGTCAGCATGCTCCTCCATTCCCAGGGGTACATCCAGACTATTATTCTTCCACTGTTTCATTTAACAACAAACAAAACAACTTAACACAATGATTGTTCTGTTCCTTTGAGGCTCATGCCTCTTAATTTCTTAATCTATTGCTGTCAAATTTTCTCATTCCTTGAGGATGGTACCTGGATACAGTCTCCATTTTCACCCTAAATCTTGCTGTTATCTGCTTCGTAGTATAGCCTGTTGGTCTGTAATTTCCTTAACTTGAATCCGTCTGGACTTTATATACGATGTGAAGCAGAGTTCCATTTTTGGTGATCCACTGATTGGGAATCAGTGATGGTAACTTGGCCATTTGAAGAATGACACATTTTCAAGTTTATAAATTTCCCCATCTATTGATTGGCTAATAAAAATGCTCATGAGCTTGTGTTTAAAAATATTTTAATTTTATAGCAGTGAGTGGGAATTGTACCTGAAATGGTGATACATGGAAGGAATTAGCTGTTCTGCTCAGTTGTAAGAGAAGGAACATTGGATACTTTGAGGGCTGGCCATTTGAAAATCACTTTCTTTTTTTCTACTGCAAAGTAGAGTAATACCTAATTTGTATAGTTGTTGGACCAATGAAGTGCAGCAATTGCATGTATGTGTGTTTTGTAAACTTCTATGTTTAAGATCTAATAAAAATTAGAGAACTGTTCTCTCCTAAGTTGGGTTATATAAGGTTGCTCTTGAACATCACATTGTCTCTGTGAAAAGATTTGATTTCTCTGTATCCTGTGTTTTAAAATAGGAAACAAAGACTTAAAAAAAAAGAATATTTGTTATTTGTGGTACTTTAATCTGCATGATGGTGGAGGGGGGAGACTCTGGTGAACATTATTCCAGGAAGCTGTTGTAAATCTAAGGAAACACAATTTAACTGTTATTTCTTACAATCCGGTTCTTGAATTATACTGCTAGCATTATTTATTTTTCATTTTTCAGTTTTATTAGGTAGAATTGGTACAATTTGCACGTATACAATACATTGCATGTAAATACATGTATACAATATACTGTACATGTATTTTTAAAATTTACATATATGTACTGTTCTTTGTTTCTAAGAACAGTTTAGAGCTTTAGATTTTTAAACTTACATAGTTATCAAAGGAATAAAGCCAGCCACAAAATAAGAATCAACAGAATGCAGTAATCCAGTCAGAAAGGACAGTCAAATGTGCTTACACATATTTAAGAAATCAGTCATCTAAGTTATAAATAATAAGTAGTTCACTTGTGTCCTTTTTTTTAGATTCCACCTATAAATATCATGGCATTTTTCCTTCTCTTTCTGGCAGTATTACCTTTTTAATGTTTCATTTACAGGTATATGATGTTGATTGATGGCACAAATGAAGTTTTTATGATTGATAGAGATAATTCAGTGTTTCATGTTTCAAATCTGGAATTTCCATTTCGTAAAGACCTTCGTATACATTTATCAAATACTCTCTTAGATGGGGTAAGTTGTATTTTATCTTTTAAAAAAATTAAACATTACTGTTTTGCTTTCTTTGTGCAGGTAAATGTGTATTTTTATTAATTAGACAGATAATTTTATTAATTAAATTTTAAATCAAATCTAGTTTTTTAAGAAAGTTTTTTTATTGATGTATAATTGACAAAAAATTGAACCTAGTTTTTTTATTAGGTTGTTAAATTTCATTTATCACTTACCTGTGCTTACTGTCACTTGATCATTGTCTTAGATACAGAGTAAGCAAAGAAAATTAAATATTAATTTTTTTGTGTGATTGAAAAAAAGATTCTTATTGAATAAAACATTTTATTTTATTGTTTGTTTGTCAATTGAATTTTAATTATGTGATATGACATATCACATTTTCCCTTGGTTCTTTAGCTATATGGACTAATAGTTCTTGCTGAAAGAGAATCGTGCCTTTAAAAGCAACCACTGTACTTTTCCATTTGAATTTTGAAAGCTGGTGAGAGTTTTCCCATTCAGAAAATCTATATTTAATAATTATAAAATTACTTTTTAAAAATGTTTTAGCTTTCTGCCATGCAAACTGCTTTCTTCTCCCTAATTCTAAAAATATTGGTTCATTGTAAATAAAAATTAAAATAACATAGAATATTACAAACAAAACTGGCAAAAATCACCTGAACTTCTATCGTTGGAATAAATTCTGTTACCATTTTGATGAACATTATTCCAGACTTTCCTCTGTGCTGAAATATTCAATCTTACATCTGTTCCTGAGGGATTCACATTCATATTAGTAATAGCAACTCATGGCATAGATTCTGAATACAGGTACCTCTGCCCTGGTTGAAAATGAGTGCTTTGGTCAAATATGTACACACATGGATAGTTACATAATTTTGTGTGAAAAGAGCTGAATGTTACATGTGTTTTGTAACTTTTTTTTTCATTTAGCAATATGTTTTGGACCTTTTACACATTAAAGTCTGAATGATAGACCACTGTGTATGTAAACACTGGAATTTGGGGTTTCCAAACTATCTTGATTGTGAAAATTATAGAGGATACTTGTTAAAGACACGAACGACCTATCCCAATAGCCTATCCTAGACCTAATTAATGAATTAGATTGTCTCAGGGGCCATGGTATCTGTATTTTTAATAAGTGTCCAAGTGATTCTAATCAATTTGAGAAACAATTTTATGATTTATTTAGCCAATCCTCTTTTGGTGGACATTTGGATTTTTTTTTTGTAGTTTTTTCTGTTGTAAGACACACTTGAATGCATAGCCTTAATACTTTTTCCTTTCACAATTGTGAAGTTTTATAATTAAGATTCTTAGAAGTAAGATTGTAATGTGTATTTAAGAGTCTTTTAAATATAAGTAACTGAACTCCAACTTAAAGTAACTGAGGGAAAAAAAGAACTAAATTGGCACAAATAATTAGGTTTTGGCTTGGCCTGCTTCAGGCCGGATCTGGAGTCTCAAATGATGTTGGTCAGGCTCTGTCTTTCTCTCTTTCTTTGCTTTACTTGTCTGTCTTTCCTCCTCTTCATGAAGGCTTTTTCCATGTGGGAGGCAAGCTGCTTTGCAACCCAAGCAGGAAGGGAACCTTTTCTCCCGATATCAATATATCAATCCCAGGGAAGATTCCACAGGGTCTTGCCTGAGTTTCGTACCCCTGGAAGAGTGACAGTGGAGGCCAGGAACCCTGGTAGCAGGACCACCTGGAGTGCAAGAGGAGTAGTGTTACCAAGGAAGGGACGGTAACAGGCTATATTGCACTGTGTTCACTGGGCTGGATTGGAGGACATGCTCATATTGAACACTGACATGTATAATTGCCACCCTACTTTCCAGAAAATTTGAACACATGTACAGTTCTGCCAGCTGTATGTAAATGATCTGTACATTGTCTTAAACACTGGGTTTGAAAATTTAAAACCTTCTGATTTGATGAGGAAAGGGATGACTTTCTCATGTTAAGGGACAATAGAGCACAGTGGTTAAGAGCCTTAACTCTAACTGATGGTGCCTTACTGGCTTCTTCAGTTATTACATGAGCACCCTTAAATCATTTACTCAGTTTCCTCATCTGTAGTGAAGTTAGACTAAAAATAGTACTTAGTTCTTGATGCTGTTGTGAAGATTAAGTCAGATAGTTTTTAAAGTGCTGGTAATAGTGTCTGGTACATAGTGAAATAATGTATTTACCTCTTTTAATTTGCGTTTATGTGAATTGTTAAGGAGGTTTAACATTTTTTCATTTCTTTATTAGTGTATTTAGCAGAGTTTAGAGTTACTGTATTTCTTCCGTGAGTTGCTCATTCAAATCTTTTATACATTTTTCTATTGGGTGTTCATCTTTTTCTTACTGACTTAAGAGAAGTTTTTGTCTGTTGGGGTATTTATGACACATTTTGAAATAAATGTATTTTCACTTTTTCTGTTTTTTGTTGTGGCACAAGTTTAAATTTATGTAGGTAAATTATATATACCTTGTTTTTTAATATTTGGCTTTTGTGTCATTAAAAAAGATATTTTTACCTTAGAATTATCATAATACATAGCTGTATTTCCTTCTAATACGTTTATGGTTTCATTTGTATATTTAAATATTTGATCTGTCTACAGTACATTTTGATAAAAGAAATGAGATAGGGACACAGTTTTATTTCCAGATGTCTAAAATGTTGCCTCAGCACCATTCAGCTAACCTATCTTTCTTTTTTAATTAGATATATCATTTTTATTGTAATAGGAATTCCCTTATCTCATTGTTTGTTTCTTGATTTGCTTTCCCATTCCATTAATATCTTGGTCTTCCAGTGGTAGTTTTAGGTTGATTTAAATGCTCTAACTTTCGCATACGTTTTAATGTCTGATAATCCAAGGGCACCCAGTCTCCTGGCTGTTCTGAAGTTTGTCACTTAGAATTTGCTCTCTTTTTTTAGCTTTTGGATGAGCAAGGCTATTTGATTGAGAAGTTAGGCTGAATTAGTGTGTTACACTTTATGTGCAGATCTGTACAACAAGAAGCTTGTATTTCTCTCTGCAGAGAGATCTCTGGTAAGCTTGTCTCCAGAGAGACAAGCTTTCTGTTTGCTGTTTGGTGATATGGTTCATCTCTCTGCTGCACCTTCACTGTTTTTCTTTGGAGGGAAAAAGGACTCTACATCTTTCTTATAACTTCCTACAACTTTAAGTCTCTTTTCTACAAGGATACTACTCATGTTCTTTAACATTTCTTCACTTTTTCAACATTGAACCTTTTTCCCAAGGTGGGTTGAATTTTATCTGGCTAATATTTTCTGGAATTCATATGAGAACACTTCCTGTCTTAAACAAGATGAAATTTGCTTCTCTATTTCTGATTTATATCAACAGATATGGGGATGATAGGGAGTAGCTTGCGAATGTTCACTTGAACTCTTAATGAAAGAATTATCCTAATGAAAACCACATGCATAAAGTATGTATTTATTTGTTTAACAGAGTTGACCTGAATGCTTGTTGCCCCCATCCTTTGTGCTTTTTAAAAAATTTACCAGCTAACTATTGGAGTGTGCAAGCCAGAAGATGGAAGACTGTGATTGGAGAATGGGATGTTTGAATTAGTCACTTCTGAGGTATAGTTTTGGGGGATGAGAAGGTTCAGGATGTGGCCTAGAGAGAGTGAGTTTGAGGTTGTGTGGAGAAGAGCAGTGGAAATGAACTCAAGGAAAAGTTTAGATGGATCATAATGAGTGATGACAGAAGTCCAGGTAGAGGGGAAGACTATAGCCAGCCAGGTACTAGAGAGTAGAAAGAGGAAAGAAGGTAGTATAGTTGAATGAGACTGATTGGCAAACAGAGACTGAGCAGAGTAATGATCAAGTCACAAAGAGTTATCTATACTAGGGGCTACTAGTAAATTTTTTCCTGTGACAGTGTGTGTAGTAAAATATCATTTTGTAAACTTTTTATATATGTAAACTTTTAAATATTTGGGTGTGTTTGTGTGTGTGTGTAGGTGCGTGCTATGTGTGCACACACACACCCCCTTGTGGTTGATGGAGCCACTGCATAAGGTTGGAGAGATAGTCCACTGTAGTCCATTCTCACTGTAGTTGTTGTGACTGGCACCCCTGGAGTTGTGCTTTAGGTTAACTGCATAGCCAGTACAGCAGCTCTGGTAGGTAGTTCATGGGAACAGCAAGAACATTTGTTCTGATTTTTGTTACCTTCATTTTATTTAAGACAGTTTTTTTTTTAAAGCATTGTAATTAATAAAATAAAAGGAAGAAAAAGATTCTTAAGTAATAGCATTTGCCAAAGTTTAGTGTAGTTTATCATTTCTATCATGTGCTGTGCCAAAAGTGCAGGCATTGCCTAGAAGATTGAGGAGAACGCATCACTCTTGAGACGTTCACTTCGTTGCCTAGTCGTGGAGAATGATAGGTAGTGAATAAAACAGTAACCTGAGGGATGGTATTTAAAACAAGTCCTTTGGTGGTTTAGAGGAGAAATAAATTACATCTAGTTAGTTAGGAACTGAAGATGTTTTATAGAGGAGTTGTCATTAGATATGGGAAGATTTCTTTAGATTTTTGTTGGACCTGGGCTGAGGGCATTCCAGGTAGGAAATAATGCTTAAAAATAAGATATTTAACCATCTGCAGATTTCACTTAGCAATACTATTATTTTCACCCCAAACCTGGATAACTGAGAGCAACATAATAGACTCTTAAGAGGTTTTAAAATAGCAATATGATTCATGATGTCAGTTTACTTGGACCAGAATTATAGTTGCCATATCTGTTTTTTTCAGTTAGTTAATTAAAACAGTTCTCTGTAGTTTCCTGTTTCTTCTACATTTTCATTTGCAAATTGTTTTTGTAAAATTCCAAATCCAGGAATAACTCAAACTACCTAATTGTCTGGCTGTCAGATGTGAGCATTGAAGCTTTTGTTTTGCTCTCTAAATTATGTTTTTTGACCCACAAAATGTGGAAGATAGGAGTTAAGAAATACGGCATTTATTCACTTGGAACAAATTAGTGAAAATTCAATCAATTTCACACTGAGGCTAAAAGGAGGATATAACAGTTAATCATTAAAGTTAATAGCAGAAATTTTGGAAAAATGTCATGTCTTTTCAACTATTAATTTTTTTAAAGGAATATGCATGCTTATTGTTAAAATTTTAGAAAGCCTGTATGTTATAAAATACAGATGTCAAGAAGAGATTACATTTTAACATTTTGATGTATTTCCTTTTAGTCATTTTGTTGCACATACATTTATAGAATGCATATAATCAACATGTACATAGCTGACATTCAGTATATGCTGTATATCTGCAATTCCATCATTTCCTTTCAATCTGAAGAACTGATTTTAGGGTTTTTTAATTTTGATTTTATTTAAAAAATTGAAATATAATTCACCATTTTAGGTGACTAATTCAGTGTTTTTTAGTATTCACAAACTTGTGTAACCATCATTGCTAATTCTGGAACATGTGATCACCCAGATGGACTATGATAATTAGAATCAAGTGGGCCTTATCTGAAAGGATTTCAAGGAATGAACTACCTTTGAGATGAGCTTTGAAGGCCCACAGGTTTTCCAGAGGGCAGTTAATTACTTCCTCTTATTAAAAACCCTTCAGTGGTTCTCCATTGCCCAAAGCATGAAAGACTACTCAGCATAATATTCCTTATATCCTGGGTGGGTCATGCCTAAGTCAGTCTCTCTGTCTTCCTTCCTTCCCTCCTTCCTTCCTTTGTTGCTGTGCAATGTTTCAGGCATAGAGCAAAGTGATTCAGTTTTGCACACACACACACATATACACATTCTTTTTTGGATCTTTTCTACTATATGTTATTACAAGCTATTGAATAAAGTTCCCTGTGCTATACAGTAGGTCCTTGTTGTTTATCTATTTTATATATAGTAGCATGTATCTGTTAATCCCAAATTCGTAATTTATCCCTCCCTGCTATGGGCCATGTGTAAGTCTTTAGCATCATCTTTGACTGTGAGCCCTTGAACCATAAATTCCACCTATACTGAGCTTTGGACAGCTTACCACTTTTTTCATGCCTTTTTAATACCATTTGGCTCATCCACAATCCTAGAAAATATCTACCATGTTTTCCAGGATTCAACTAATGGATCATTCACCTTATTTTCAAACCTTTCTCTTACTCTTCAAGTGGAAATAGCTATTCCTTCTCCATAAGTTTATTCCATATGTCCTTATTTGGCTGGAATAGTATAGGTGTATACTTTGTCTTAGTACAGTTATTAATAGTAATCTATTTCACTCTTAAAAGTATCCTGGTTTAGACAATAAGCTACATGGTCATTCTATATATATGGCCATCTATCATTAAAACTATAACTTTTCCTTGGACCTAGCTACTTACATATTTTCCTCTCTTCCTGCAACAAAGTCCCTTGAAGATAGGGACTATGTACTTAACTTCTGCAGGAATTAAGAATGTGTATTATGGTTTGGGTTCAGGAAATACTGGATAGATAGGCAGAACACTGGATGCCTGTGGACTTCAACCAAAGGGAATGGAATATAGAAAAGTACAGAGGATAGGAAAGTCAAGCATGCAGGAATTTTTTTTTCTTTCTTTTCTTTGTTGGGGGAGGGCCCATAATGAAGGATTTAAGCTTCAGGTTTCTCCATAGCAATATTTGGTGCCAAAAGATGGTGGAAGAATTTCTGACAAGTTCCTGAGGGATAGACAATTGATGTGCCTTGGTGTAGTTTTCTTCAGGTTTCTTATGCTTAGGGTTTGTTGAGCATCTTTTAAATGTGGGTGTACAATTTTCATCAAAAGTAGACCTTTTTTGTGCATTTCTACCCTTCCTCCCTTTGAAGATTTAATTACTAATGTTTTCATTAAAACAAAACAACCTTTCTGTGTTTCTTTTTGGATAGTTTCTATTCCTTTGTCTTCAAGTTCACTGATATTTTCTTCTGCAGTGTCTAAATTGCTGTTCATCTCAACCATGGTATTTTTCACCTCTGGAAATTCATTTTTAGCCTTTTTTATGTCTTCTTTGCCCTTACTTACCTTTTTGAATGTATGGAATACTGTTATAATAAGCCATCCTCATATTCTTGGCTGCTGTCTCTAACATCTCTCACAGGTTTAGGCCTATTTTGATTGATTTTTCTCCTCTTTATAGGTTGTATATTTTTGCCTCTTTACATACCTGATAATTTTTGATTGGATGCCAGACATTTTGAATTTTACCTTGTTGAGGGCTTGATATTTTTGTATTTCTATTAATATTTTTGATCTTTGTTCTGACATGCAGTTAATTTACTTGCAGCTTTTGAGTCTTGTTTTAAAGATTTACTGGATGGACTAGAGCAGTCTTTAGTCTAGGGATAATTACTCTCCACTACTGAAACAAGAGCTTTCTAAGTACTCAGTGCCCTGTGAGTTATGAGAGTTTCTAATCTGGCTAGTGGGAACAGGCATTGTTGCCAACCTTCTTGGGTCTTTCTAAGATTTTGAGGGTGCTTCTTTGCCTGGCCCTAAATGGCTTCCTTATATGCATACTCTGCTGAATATTCACGGGGGTCTATCTGCAGATCTCTGGAGTTCTTTCTCTGGGCAGCCACCTCTCTCTCTCTCTCTCTCTCTCTCTCTCTCTCTCTCTCTCTCTCTCTCTCTCTCTCTCTCTCTCTCTCCCTCCCTCCCTCCCTCTCTCTCCCTCTCTCTCTCTCTCCTTCCCCTTCCCTCCTTCCCTCCCTCTCTCTCTCTCTTCCTTCCTCCCTTCCTCACCCTTTCTCCCCCTCTCTCATACTCTGTACTGAAAACTCCTTCCTCATTGGTCCCCCCAGACAATCTGTTTTGTGTTCTCAATTCAGGGAGACTGGCTCTACAGGGACTACTGAGATCCCCCTACCTGCATTGAAGCCTGGAAACTCTCCTCGACCAATAAGCTGGGACAATTGTAGGGCTCATATAGTTCATTTACTGTCTTGCAGGGGTTACTGTCCTTTGTTGCTGGATGTCCAGTACCTTGAAGATGATTTCTTCATGTATTTTGTCCACATCTTTGGTTGTTTCAGGCAGGAGGGTAAATCTAGGTCCTGTTTCTCCAGTTTGGTCAGAAGAGAAAATGTGTTTTACACTTCTTAACTAGATTTTATTTATTTATTTTTAATTTTTATTTGTAAGTGTGGTAAAAACTACGTAACATAAAACTTACTATCTTAACCAATTTTAGGGATACAGTCCAGTGGTAACTATATGCACATTGTTGTGCAGGAGATCTCTGGAACTTTTTTGTTCTGTAAAACTTAAACTCTATACCAGTTAAACAGCTCCCCACTACCCCTAGCCTGTGGCAACCACCATTCTAGTTTCTATTTCTTTGAATTTAACTACTGTAGATACCTCATGTAACTGAAATCATATAGTATTTGTCTTTTTGTTACTGGCTTATTTCACTTAGTATAATGTCCTCAAGGTTTATCCATGTTACAGCACGTGATAGATTTCCTTCCTTTTCAAGGTTGAGTAATAGTCTGCTATATGTGTATGCCATATTTATTTATCCATTTATCTGTTGATGGACATTTGGGTTGCTTCTACCTCTTAGCTATTGGAATAATGCTGCTATCAACATGGCTGTACAAATATCTCTTCAGGATATTGATTTTAATTCTTTTGGCTATATACCTAGAAGTGGGATTACTGGGTCCTGTGGTAGTTTTATTGTTGTTTTTTTTGAGAGAACTATTGTACTTATCCCATAGTGGTTGTCCCATTTTATAGTCCCACCAATACTGCAGTCCAGTTTTCTTAACTAAATTTTAGACTTAGGTAGTTTATGTTTACCTACTTTTTTTCTGTAACCTAGGGTGATAGTGGCAGCTGTAGGGAAGGGAGACATTGTGGTGAGGAGGTTGTTGGGAAGAATGCAGCCTAGGTATGGGGTCTTTGTTAGAATCTCTGGGGTCTGTTCTCTTTGGGTGATTGTTTTCTTCAGCTAGTTGGAAGCCATACTTTACTCCAATAGTGCTCAGATTATTTCTCCAATTCAGTATGGAGTCCTTTAGCCTTTATTTCAGGCAGAAAGAGTGTTCTGCTATTTTAATTACTCTTCATCAGAAGAGGGGGGAAAATGAAGACAAGAATAACCACTGAGTTTGCGTCAGTAAACAGTTTAAAATAACAAGTGATTTATATCATGTGTTGGATTCAAGATGATAACCATAAATAAATGTCTATAGCTTAATGAATATATGTTTGAGAAAGAAATCCATGGGTAATAGTTTCTTAACTATTAAATTATTTGTCCTAAATCAGTGTGTTCTTTGTAATTTTAGATGGTTATGTATGGATATTCTGTCATGAAACTGGTTAACAGAATACTGCTTGGTTTTCTAGGAAGAATATGAGGAAAGAAAAATAATTTTAGGTATAAACCTATTATTAAGAATTAAAATTTTATAAAATAATACGTTTTATACATGTAATCATCCTTTAGTGTCCTTTATCTCTTTTCTGTCAGAGTGCAGAATTTAAGTTTTTTTTCACTTAATGGCTGTGATATATCATACTCTCTTGTCCTGTTCCCTTTGTTTGTAGTAGAGTGATAGGGAACTAAGAAAGACCATGTGGGTCACGTGGGAGTTTTATCTATAATAAGGGCACCGTTTATACCTATGGATTTTATAATTAAAGCAATTGGCATATAACAAAACTTGAAGCAATAATGATTTAACAAAATTAATTTTTAAAATGTTCCTGATACTTGGAATTTAAAAACTGTAGTCCCTTCATCCTGATAGTTGCTTAGTAATTCAAACATAAAATGTATCATAGTAATTCAAATATAAAAAAAATAAGGAGATATTATGATATGATTTTATCGCCATAGAGAATAAATTCATGATGGGGATTTTTGGGGGTGCTGACAGTCTGTTGATTTGATCTGAATGTGGGTATGTTTACTTTGAAATTTCATCAAGTTGTATATTTACAATTTATGTGCTTTCTGTATGAATGTTATATTTTAATCATGCTAAAGAAATTGCTATCAACGTATGAATAAACTTACCCTCTTTTCTCTTTCAAGGAAATGATTATTGACAGAGTAAATGGACAGGCCGTTCCTAGATACTTGATATATGACATAATTAAATTCAATGTAAGTACCTTTTATGACTTATAAAATAAAAATTGTCACCAAGGTAATTGGTTTTTAACAAATAAAAAGTGTTACTGCCTTAGAAATAGTAGGAAAGAAAAATGATGACTCTTTCAAGTTACTTGATACTTTTACATCTCCTTTTCTTTTCTCTTTATTGCCTAATATTTTGCACATTTCTTTGTCTTTGGATTCTTTAGGAACCTCAAGTGAGTAAAGAAAAACAGTTAAATTGTGATAAAATAATACAGCATTTTGTAAAATGGAAAAATTCTCTGTGTTAGTTATCCTGTACTCAATTAAAAAAAGTCTCAAGATTTTATTACTGTTTATCACTTAAAAAAGACCCAAAAACCATGAGTGTTGACAGTATAACATGGAGGTACAAATATGTTATTAATGAGTACAAGCAGGAAACTTAAAAACAGGATATAAACTTGCCTGTTGTAAATAGATATAAAAAATAGGAATTATATTCTCTACCCTTTCCTACAATTTTAGACTCACCAAGAGTCTGCCTGTTAATGTTTAATTATAGTATAAATGTCTAAATTATTTCGACAGTACAAGATGGCTTCTGTAAATAAATGCAGGAAGTTTTTTCAATATTGTATGTATATCCATGAAAAGATATAATCGTTCCTCTAGACATATGTTATTCAAACTACACAGTTACTTAGTATTCAAACAGACTGAAAGCAGTTAAGATTTCTGGGATTAGAAGTGTTAAATTTTAAGGTTTTGAAAATTTATAACAAAATTTAAAAAAAAATCTCTTTTTGGGGATATACATTTTAAATTGCAGTATTAACATTCAGGATTGCATTAATCCAGATTACTTTTTACTGGATACTTTCCATGTACATATCTCATTTTTTTGTTATATTTCAGAGTTTCGAATTTAAGAAACTCAAGGTCAGAAACCATCAAATTTTAATTTTGTTCTCTTTGTGAGAACTATATTCCCCAAAAGCAGTGCATTCCAGAATTGACTTATTCTTTATCACAGATCTGGAATAATGTTCATTGGCTTGTAACGAGACATAAAGGGTGGGGTGGCCTTGTTTCTTTGAGAAGGGGGGCACGCTGTCTCCTTTGCCTCTTCATAATGAGCTCTACTTTAATACTGTTCAGTGCAAGCTCACATCTCAGCCTGGGAACTTTGTCTTAGACAACAGTTTTCTAATTCTTTAAAAAAATATGAAAAATTTTAGCATACACAAAAAATATAGAGAATAACATAAGGAATACTCATGTACTGACTTCCAGATTTGTTGAAGTTTAACAGTGTGTCATTTTTACTCCACTGTCTTTTTAATAAGAAATAGGTCACTGCAGATTCAGTAGAAATTTCTTGTGCACACCTCTCTTATCCTATTCTTGACCCTTTATCCAGAAGCAGCTTCTACCCTGAATTTGGTGTTTGTTATTCCCAGGAATGTTTTTAATATCTTTACCAGCTAGGTGTAGATCTATGAAAAATATGTGATCTTCTTTTGCAAGGTTTCCAGATTATATATATGTCGTTGTACTATACTATGGTACCTAATATTTGCTACACCTGATTTTGTTGAGATTTATTTGTGTTAATACATGTGTTTAGTTCATTCACTGTAATTACTATTGAATATTACATTGTATAAATTTACAGAATTTATCTTTTTTCCCTTTGATGGATATTTGAGTTTCCATATTTTGCTACTGTTATACTATTATTGTATGGAGCAACTTTTTTCTTTTTTTTCCTTTCTTTCTTTTTCTTTTTAGTGGAGGTACTGGAGATTGAACCCAAGACCTTGTGTATACTAAGTATGTGCTCTACCACTGAGCTATACCCATGCCCCTAGAACAATTTTATATACTTTTTGTTGTGCATATGTGTCCAAGTTTCTCTAGGACAGTCCTCATTCCTGGGAAGTGATCACCTGGGAAATGTTTTAAAAAGTTCAGTTCCTCATCTCTACATCATGAGGATTCTGATTAAACTGGCAACTTCAGCTATTTTGCTGTATTGCTAAATTTCCCTCAGAAGTAGTTGTGCCACTTTACCACAGTTGGTATTATCAGACTTAAAATTTTTTGCCAGTTGGATTGTTTTAATTTGCTTTTCCATGACTACTAATGAAGTTAAGCATATTTCATGTTTATGAACTTGTTTGGATTTTTCTTTTGTGATTTAATTGCAGATCCAAGTAATCTGCTAATAGCTTTCTTTTCTGGATTCTAATCCTTCCTTAGTTATGTATCTGGCAAACAATATCTTTTCCAAATTATTATCTGTTGATGCACAGTTGTTTTTCATTTTAGTAAAATCAAACTCACTAGATCCTAAAGTTTGTGCTTTTGTGTCTTCTTTAGGAAATTCATCAACATATTGCTGTAAAAATGATTCATTTATGCTTATCTCTAGGTCTACAATGATTCATTCAATAAGTATTTATTGAGTGCCTGCTACCATATTTCATTGACGTTAAAGTCACATTTTTTTCTTTTTAATTTTTTTAATTTACTTTTTTGGGAGAGGAGATCATTAGGTTTCTTACTTATTTTTTTTGAGGAAGTTCTGGGGATTGAACCCAGGACCATGTGTGTAAGCATGCGCTCTATCACTTGAGCTATTCCCTCCTCCCAGGTCACATTTTTTTCTGATGTTAAAGTATATTTGTAATTGAAAGTGTCATGTAATTTAATTTTTAAATTTACTATGGAGCTTTCATTGATAGTTAACTACTTTGTTTATTTTGAATCACCAAGTCAAGGTCACTATTAGAAAATTTTTTTTGAAATGGTAGTTTAAAACTTTTAAGTTCCTTAATTTATTATTTTGTCCAGCAAGAATTTCACTGATAATTTTTTTATGTGTCAAGTATTATTCTAGGTATTGAGTATACACAGATGAGTAGGACATAATTTCTTGCCTTCAGGAAGTTCATAATTTAGTTGATTGACCTCCAAAGAAGGACAACAGTTCCACAACAGTTCACTGGGATTTAGGAAGAAAATAGGAGAACTTCTGTTTATTCTTAATCTATTATTTAATTTTTGTCTGCTTTATAACATTATAGAGTTGTACATGTATGCAATTTATTAAAATTAATATGCATGTATTATATACAATTGTTAGGATATGTGTTTAGATTGGATACAAAATCAAAAGAAAATTGCAGACCACTGGTCTTATGAATGAGAATGTGAATGTAAAGAAATAGTTATAATAGTACTTTCAGTATAGTATCAAAGATATATGAGAGATACAGAAATATATGAGAGGTACTAGAGAGTTTTCCAGCTTACTGTGGGTATAGTTGAGTCATTGAAACACGGAATTGCAGACAAAGGAAGTGACACAAATTAATTTTGAAGGATTGAGTCTTAGAGGTCAGGAATGTTGGATGGTTGTTAGTGTACTTGATGTGTGGTGAGATGTGAGACATAGCAGGAAATGAGAATGGATTGGTGGGTAGGCAGCCAGATTACTTGAACAAGGCATTTTAACTTAGTTCTGTACATAATAGGACACTATTGAAGGGTTTTAGTTATGGTGATGATATGATCATACCTTTATTGTTTTGAAGAACTCCACTGGTAGCGTAGATAGTGTTTTGAAGTGAGAAAGAACTCAAAACAGGGAGGCCTGTTCATCAGTAGTTACTGAGTGCTTCCTGTAGTCTGTTCTCAGTGATTCAACACCTCTCTCTCAGGAACTTCCTTTATGATAGGCAGCAGAGATGTGAAGGTGAACTTACTTTCAATCTATTCTTGTTTTGGTGAGTTTATGTATATTTTAATGTGGAAAGTATCCAGGAGGGAATTTAGATTACTTACCTATTTTTAAACAGTTACTAGACTTTTAATTTTATTTCTTAAAAAAAAAAATAAGAGGGCTTTCTTGTTTCACTTTAATTTTATAGGGGTCTGAATTCATCTAATAAATAAGCCTCACATTTTAGGTTTTCAACCTTGTTAATGACATAGGTGACATGGAAAAGATTGTGCATGGACTGTGTGGTTATTTACTAACTAGCATTTCCTCGATAAATACCCTTTACAAACAGTTGTATGCCTTTATGTAAAGGGAACATTTTCTGCCTCATACCGAGCTTTTGCTCACTTTGTCTTGCTCTTTATTCTTTGCCAAGTATCAAAATTGTCATGCTTCCAAAGCTGAGAAAAAGTCATCCTTGAGGCATATTTATTGTTCACAGATTAAGCAAATGTTACCACCCCTTTGTAAACATTAGGTTGGGTAAATGTTGGGTTGAGTAATATAGATTAGAGAAGAGGAAGAAGACAGAAAAGATGGGGAAAATACATGGAAGGGTATCCAGTTGTAGGGTAAAGAAGAGGTTACTTGATATGCTATTGAGGTGAAGCTGCTAACCTGGACCATTAATGTCACCCAGATGATGTGTTATAGCTATATTTGTATATACTATTGGGAGAGGGCAAGCCCCTACCCTCAACTCATACAAAAGCATAGATGTGCTTTTTATGTCATGGTTCAAACCATATATATGCTGTATATGTATATCATAATGTATATACTGTATATATACATATGGGGGAGAAGAGAACTTTCTCTATAACTGTGTAATTAAATATATTACATAAACCTTGTTCTATATTAGTTTTCGGAGTTTGAGAATGTATTTGTCTAATAGATATCTTCTGCTTCTTGATGCCTGTGAAGTGTTAACACTTTAAACAACAAAAAATATCATAGGTGACTTTGTTGCTTATTTTTGTGTATTGTTTCCTTGTACTTGCCTGAACTACATGAATCTTAGGGTTTAGTTGTTTTTTTTTTTTTTACTGGAGGTACTGGGGACTGAACCTAGGACCTTGTGCATGCTATACATGCACTCTACCACTACTGAGCTATACCTACCCCCCTGGATTTTAGTTTTCATTAGAGGATTACTAATTCATAAAAATAATAAAAATGATTAGCGAATATATTAACACTTTAATTCAGATGTGAAAACTTTGGATCAGTTATCAGGGCTGGCATGTGTGGTTGTGCAGGCTTTGTACTGGGCAGCTCCAAAAGATGCTATTTACATAGACTGCTATGTACAGTGTGACAGCTTTGATAATTACGCTGAGAAAATAGTTTTTAGTGTTGAAATTTAAATAATTGTTTTGTTTAATTCAGGCACAGCCGGTTGGAGATTGTGATTTTAATATTCGTCTACAGTGTATAGAACGAGAAATAATAAATCCTCGACATGAAAAAATGAAGTCGGGGCTCATTGACAAAACACAGGAACCATTTAGTGTCAGAAATAAGCCATTTTTTGACATCCATGCTTCAAGAAAGGTAAAGTTTTCTAATTAGCACTTCACAATGTATCAGAATTCAGCTTGCAAAAGGATTATGAATGACATTTTGCTGCCCTCTTGTCTTGGTTTTTCCAGAAATTACTTGAATTGAATATAGTGCTATTTTGGACAAATATGAATAATTCCCTGATCTGCTCTTTAGTAAGGCTTTTTTTTTTAATTGAAGTATAGTTGATTTACAATGTTGTGTTAGTTTCAGGTAGTACAGCAAAGTGATTTTTGTATGTGTGTGTCTAAACACACATGTGTGTATATTTGTATGTATATAGATGAGTGTATATATGTATGTATATGTGTATATATGTGTGTGTATATATATTCTTTTTCAGATTCTTTTCCATTATAGGTTATTACAAGATATTGAATATAGTTAACTGTATTATACATTAGGTCCTTGTTTATCTGTTTTATTTTAGTAAGATTCTTAGTGGTGGAAACATAAACTGGGTTGCTTTCTTATTTCTCATAATAGTTTTTGATTCATGGCTGTTGGTTCATATTATGTTTTTTAAAAAGCTGTAAACAATATAGAATTATATAGAGTGAAAATCACCTATTAGGCCTTCTAAAGGTCAATAGTGTTTGGTACATAGTCTTATTTAAACAATTAATTTACATATATATATACACACACATACATATACATGGAAGGTCTTTTATTTATCTTTGTTGTTTTGACACTTAAAATGCATCATGCTAAATATTATTATTTAGTATGGGACTTACTATTTCACTTAACAATATGACTTGGAGATATTTCCATGTCCTGCAAAGAGATTTGCTACCATTTTTTAACTGCTGCATTGTATTTGACAGTAAAGATGTACCACCATGGAATTATTATGTTTTGGAGGAGGGGTGGTTATGATTGAATAATACAGGAGATAAAGCAACATAAACAATTACAAAAGTTTTAAACTTTTTTCTAGTATAATCTCACATGTTAGATGATGTGTTTTTGTTGTATTTTAACTGCTTCTGCTCAAGTCCACTCAATTTGGTATTAGCTCTTGGATATAATTTTAGCAGTAATCTCAGCACTGTTGAATGCCTATCTTTTTTTGTCTACCAAGTTATCCTTCTACTTTCTTTAATATTTTGCATAAATGCCTTCTTGGCATGCGACTGGTGCCATGGTCTTCCCACAGTTCACTGTTTGCCTTTTGTGTTTGTTTTGGCAGCAGGAATATTACAGGGGTGCCTACAAGAGCCTGTGCACTCCTCTGCCCTGCCCAGTCGGTGGGGTGAGGATAATGTTAATACTTAAAATGGGCTACACCCTTAGTGGAAATCTGCTATTGGAGCTATGTACTCTCATAGAAATATTTTCTAAATTATTATACAGTGTCAACGTTGGGGAGAAGCCAAATTGTTTCAGTTTGCATTTGTTTTAAAAAAAAATGAATTTGACAGCTTGTGTTGTCATAATTCAAAGTTCAGCATTTAAGAAACTGTGTCTTGGTGTAGTTTTATTAGTTTAACTCAGTGCTACTTAGAAATGCTTAGAAAACTGTCCTTAAGGGAGTTAAAGTGGTTATGTAGAGCAACTCTTCATGTAGTCTTTCACTAGAAAAACGTCATGCTCTTACTTTTTTTCCTTTATGCTTATATAATCCCCCCTTTGAAATCATCATTGGATATTCTTTTTTTTTAAGCAGTTCTAATATTTGGAATTGTAAATATAGATTCCCTTTTCCCACCTTTTCACTTTTTACCCTTATTTTTTGTTTTCAATTTCTCTTCCCAAAGTATAAAGCTGTAGAATACAGAGGGGGAAGCACATTGTATTGCAGAGACGGTCTAAAGGGTAAGACATGGTAACACCAGTTATAGAATAGCAGCTACACTTGACAGGTTGTTGCTGTAGAGATTAATGTATGAAAAAAACTAAAGAAAGATAAAACTTGAGTCCTGCAACCTTATTATGTTTATCTTTGCCAATGGGAGTTGTGAAATAGTGATATTACAAATGATAAAACATTTGTTAGGGAAGTATGTATCATTTTTATGAAGAAGGCTAGTTTTTTTTTCCAGTTAATTTTTTAAACATTTTTTTTATTGAGTTATAGTCATTTTACAATGTTGTGTTAAATTCCAGTGTAGAGCACAATTTTTCAGTTATACATGAACATACATATATTCATTGTCACTTTTTTTTCTGCTGTGAGCTACCACAAGGTCTTGTATATATTTCCCTGTGCTATATAGTATAATCTTGTTTATCTATTCTACATGTGCCTGTCAGTATTTATAAATTTTGAAATCCCATTCTGTCCCTTCCCACCCCCCGTCCCCTTGGCAACCACAAGTTTGTATTCTATGTCTATGAGTCTGTTTCTGTTTTGTATTTATTTGTGTATTTATTTATTTTTTAAGATTCCTCATATGAGCAATCTCATATGGTGTTTTTCTTTCTCTTTCTGGCTTACTTCACTTAGAATGACATTCTCCAGGAACATCCATGTTGCTGCAAATGGCATTATGTTGTCATTTTTTATGGCTGAATAGTATTCCGTTGTATAAATATACCACATCTTCTTTATCCAGTCATCTGTTGATGGACAGTTAGGCTGTTTCCATGTCTTGGCTATTGTAAATAGTGCTGCTATGAACATTGGGGTGCAGGTAACTTTTTGAAGTAGGGCTCCTTCTGGATATATGCCTTGGAGCAGGATTCCTGGGTCATATGGTAAGTCTATTCCTAGTCTTTTGAGGAATCTCCATACTGTTTTCCACAGTGGCTGCACCAAACTGCATTCCCACCAGCAGTGTAGGAGGGTTCTCTTTTCTCCACAGCCTCTCCAGCATTTGTCATTTGTGGACTTTTGAATGACGGCCATTCTGACTGGTGTGAGGTGATACCTCATTGTAGTTTTGATTTGCATTTCTCTGATAATTAGTGATATTGAACATTTTTTTATGTGCCTATTGATCATTTGTATTTCTTCCTTGAAGAATTGCTTATTTAGGTCTTCTGCCCATTTTTGGATTGGGTTGTTTGGTTTTTTCTTATTAAGTCATTTGAGCTGCTTATATATTCTGGAGATCAAGCCTTTGTCAGTTTAATTTGCAAAAATTTTCTCCCATTCCGTAGGTTTTCTTCTTGTTTTATTTCTGGTTTCCTTTGCTGTGCAGAAGCTTGTAAGTTTCATTAGGTCTCACTTGTTTATTCTTGCTTTTATTTCTATTGCTTGTGTAGACTGCCCTAGGAGGACATTTTTGAGATGTATGTCAGATAATGTTTTGCCTATATTTTCTTCTAGGAGGTGTATTGTATCTTGTCTTATGTTTAAGTCTTTGATCCATTTTGAGTTTATTTTTGTGTATGGTGTAAGGGAGTGTTCTAGCTTCATTGATTTAGAAGAAGGCTAGTTTTTATATAGTTTTAAATAAAATCTACAACCATGAAAATGCACTTTTTGGTAGAAAATAATAGAATTTCATTTCTGTCTATAAAATCTTGAAGATAACTTTGATTTTAGGACTTTATTAACATAGCTCTTTAAACAAGCTCTTCATTTTGTCTAATTTGATCTGTCATACTAGTGAAGGGATAATGAGTTGTTCAATTTTTAACTTAATATACATGCATAGATGTTAGAATGCAGCATCCTAAATGTAATAACAAGTAGCAATTTCTTAAATTATAATTTTATTTGCATTTACCATTTGAAGGCTAATTAAAAAAGAATTGTTTGAATCGATTAAATATGGTTAACAAAATTTTAAAGTCAGACAGTAGATAGTTTTCTATGTATCATCTTCTCAGAAGAGTTATCAACCATTTCTTTATGTACGTGTAAGCAAATACATTTATTTATATTCTTACCACTCTTAACCCAAAAGGCAATTTGTTTTTTATTTATTTATTTTTTTATTTAAGTATAGTCAGTTTTTAATGTTGTATCAATTTCTGGTGTACAGCATAATCGTTCAGTCATACATATACATACATATATTCATTTTCATATTCTTTTTCATTATAGGTTACTACAACAAGAGGTGATTCTTAACACCCTTTTCTGTACTTTGCCTTTTTTTTTTTTAAGTTAACAATTTGAGTCCCCTGGCCTCAGTATTGGTACATATGGATTGCCTTCAGTATTTTTTTTTTTGTAGATGCACAGATTTCCATCTTATCAGTGTACCATAATTTATTTAACTCTTCCATAGTCATAGACATTTGCATTGTTTTAGTCTGTTGATAGGTTATCGTTTGTTTGTTTTGCATATGGATATCCAGTTGTTTCCGCACCAGGTATTGAAGAGATGGTTCTTTTTTTCATTGAATTTCTTTTGCATCTTTATAAAAAATAAGTTGTGATGCATGTCTAGGTCTACTGCTAGATGCTGTCTTCTATGCTTTTGATTTAGTTGTCTGTCTTTGAGGTAGTACTATATTGTCTTGATTACTTTTATTTATAATAAATCTTGAAATCAGATAGAATTAATCTTCCAGCTTTGTACTTCTTCTTTGAAGTTGTTTGGCTATTGTAGGCCTTTGCATTTTCATTGAACTCTCTTACTGCATTTTGTCATTGTTTGTAATAATTTTTCAGTTGATTCTCTTTGATTTTCTGGGTGTTCAGTCATAGTAAGTGTAAATTGACATAGTTTTATTCTTTAGTTTTTTTCATATGTTAATTTTTGTCTTGTCTAATTCAGTTACACGTAAGTACAATTTTAAATTGTAGTAATAGTTATTGGGATCCTTGACTTGTTCCTGATTTGAGTGAGAATGCTTCTAGTGTTTCTTTATTGTATGTTGTCTTTGAGTCTGATATCTACTTTATCAGGTTCAACAAATGTAGGTTTGGTTCTGTTTTACTGAGTCATTTTACTTTTAATCAAGAATAGGTTTTCAGTGTTGTCAAATAGCTTTTTATCTACTGTAGATATAATACTTTTTTTTTCTTGCTTAAATCTTTATTTTATGAATTAAATGAAAATATATCCTAATACCAAGGCTTTCTTTTGTTCCTGGGGTAAGCCCTACTTAGTGTTAATATGTTATTGCTATTATTAATTTATTTTTTTGAAAAGCCTTTTTTTTTTAGAGCAGTTTTAGGTTCACAACAAAATTGAAAGGAAGGTACAGAGACTTCTCATACTTACTGCCACCACGTGTGCATAGTCTTCTTCTTTGGTAAATTCCTCAATTTTACTTTAATATGATTAAGCCTAAACTTGAATTATTTCCCATTTGCAAAGATCTGTTTCTGCTAAGTTATTTCTACTAAGTTGTCTTTCTTCATTTCCTGTTCATTTGCTTCTCTCAACTCCATGTTTTTCCCTTGGGGGTAGTTAATTATGTTCCCTGCAGGGTTGAACAAAGTTAGGATTTAGTCAAAGAACATGCAAGAAATTGATCTTGAGTGATTTTAGGAAATTGTGCTTGATTAAAAAAAATATGCAAGACTCCACCCTTCTTTTTCATCTCACACACTCAAAAAAAAAGAAAAGAAAAGAAGAAAGGCCTAATAATGTCTTAAAAGTTTCTAACAATAAACTTGTTTTTCTCTGCTTGGAGTCCTTTTCCTTTCTCATGTCCATCCAGTTTGACTGCTTTATTAAAATTCTGTGGAAAATATTTTTACAATGATTTGTTTGTTGCTATGTTGAAAGTAAAATATTTGCTCTGTAGGATGAATGAGTAATAAATGTGAAGATCTCCTTTCTAATTGTTGAGTAGATTAAATAGAAAATTACAAAAGCCTCTTTTTTTTTTACTACATTTAATTTTTCAAGGGCATGTACTCGTCTACTTTAATAAGAATTTTATAAATATTCATATTTTTCTTGCATAGTTTGCTAGATAGGAAATTTAGGTTTTTATGTGTATTTATGTATTTCATTTGGCATTCAGATTTATTTTCTAGGTATTGCCTTACTTTTCTTTCTTTTCTTGTTTTATCCTTAAATATAAATTTATAGTTCTTAAGTGTTTGTCTAAGGCCAGTAGTTCATAAAGAATATCTAGCCATAAGGTTTGTTATTTGTATGTACAAGTGTTATATGACTTTATCAGTGTCGTATTGTTTGCATCTTAGTAAGAGGAAAAAGTACCTTTGAGAGTTTGTTTTTGCAACTGTGGTTGAAGAGAAGAATCTCTGCTTGGATTTGAAGATCTGTTCTTCACACATAGAGGTTTTCAATGATTATGCCTAATTTTTTATGTAATTACAGATACAATGGTGAAACTATTTTGGTTTAAAGGCAGACACAAGAGAAAATGAGGATAACTATGTATTCTCATATTTCTGGCGTTCAGTTTTATATTATCTAGTCTATTAATGTCATTCATCACTGAAATTGAATATGGCCGATGGATCTTTTTAGTCTCATTCATTTACCATTTCAGAGGAGAATTTAAGAAAATCACAGTAATACATAGTAAAGCGAATTCTTAATTGCTTTATAGTGAGCCTCAAGATTTATTGTCTGAGGAGACTTCTGGTGCAGTAAATCTTGTTCACTGAAACATGAAGAATCATTATATCTGGTACCAAATATATTTTAAATATTTCTATGGACTCAGTTGTAACGTGAGGAAATTTCTGAATGTTCAATATCACAGCTTAAATAATTTGTTTTTATTATTAGCATTAAGGAAATATGTATTAGTAGATTCAGAAGAAAAAAAAAGATTATTGGCCACTAAAGTGATTAGGAGGCATTTTTTTCCCTAAAGAATCTAGTAGATTAATTGTTCTAACCAACTGTGGTTGTGACTTTACTGTAGGTTAACAAAGGCACAGGATTGACTTATTGCACAAATGTTTCAAATCAGTTGAACGCTTTTTCTTTTTTTAAAGTGTGTGGCTCTCAACAGTGTGAGCCAATACTTTGGTATTAGTATCTGAGCTAGTAGTTTTATTAGGATTTTAAAGCAAAAGACAGAAGTTAAATAATAGCTTTTGCTCTTTCCTGTTGCATAGAAAATTAAGTGAACCTTCTGTCATTGTGGAACTGATAGAGGATACTTCATCCTAGCATGTGAGTTTAAAAGTAACTTTTAAAAGTACATCTTGTTTTGTTTTAACTAAAGAAAAAAAGTTCACTACCCTCATCACTTTGCTGAAAGAGTAGATAATTAACAGTTTCAGACTTTCCTTAAACCCTGCAATATATATTTCAGTTCTCCCCCAAGTACTAAAAAGATGACTGTAAATTGGAGTGGAAACATGGTTGTGAAAATGTAATATTTTGGAGTGGATTAGGAAAACCAGGGACATATCTTTTTTTTTTTTTTTTGTAAATGGATGTCTGGGGATTGAACCCAGGACCTCGTGCATGCTAAGCATGCACTTTACCACAGAACTATATCCCTCCTCACCAGGGACATAACATTTTTTAGTTGGATTGTATTTCTTAATTATTGAACACCCATCTTGTCATTTTTATACCCCAAATAGAGCCAGTCTTACCAAAAGTAAAATATAAAAACATGTCATTGTTGAAGGATTGCAATAAAATTTTAAAATAATTTATAAAGTTGCTAGGAAAATGGATCTAGGATTTCTCATTTTAGGTGCTTTACTTCTTATTGCAGCAGTAAATATATTTGAATATGTATTGTATAATGTTTAGTCATACAATATTTAGTCTGTGGGTGATGATTTCACAGGATGCACGCAAATCATTGGAGAACCTGATTTGATTGTAGAGTCACAGATTAACTACTCCTAATATGTGGCATAATCCTGTTATCTAGTTAATTGGGTGTGATTTTACAAATACTAAGTCGATTTAGAGAAGCTTTAAACTCATCAGTGACAGCATTCTTGCTAAGGCTTGAGATACTGAGGACAGATGCATGAGAACAAATTGTAAAGCACAGGTGTGATTCTAGTGCCTAGAAATCTTCCTTGACTTGTGGTGGGGTTACAGTGTGGTAAACCCACTGTACATTGAAAATATCAGGAGGAAAAAATACGTTTAATACACCTAACCTACCAAACATCATAGCTTAGCCTAGCCTACCTTAAACGTGCTTAGAATTACAGATTAGCTTGCATTTGGACAAAATCATGTAACACAAAGCCTATTTTGTAATAGAATGTTGAATAGTTCATGTAATTTATTAAAAACTGTTTCAAAGGTGAAAAGACAGAATGGTTGTATGGGTACATGATGGTTGTAAGTATCTAAGTTGTGTACCTTCATGATTACATGGCTGACTGGGAGCTGTAGCTAGTTGCCACTGCCAGCATCACAGGAGAGTACATACCACATTTTGATGTCTTGGGAAAAGGGAAGAAGATCAAAATTCAGAATTTGAAGTACTGTTTCTACTAAACGTGTATCACTTTGCACCACTGCGAAGTCAAAGTATAAGTAGAATCATTATAAGTTGGGGATTGTATTTCGTTCTGCAGCTTTAAGTAATGAAGTTTCAGGTTATCAGAGAACCCTATTGTTCACACAGAACTGTGTTTTTTGTACCTCATTTTACCAAATAAGATGCTATTAGTTATAAGATTATGCCCTTATTTTACGTACTGCTGAATTAGAGCGACCTCTACCAATTAAATTGGATATGTCATCAATTGTAAGATATATCCTGTTTTCAGAGATGTGAAAAAAATGTGGGCTGTGAAATAGGCAAGTATATCTTTCCTGATAGAGAGAAGGACTCTATTTTCTCCGTGCTAGCTCATAAAATTGGTTCAAATAAACTAAGTATTTGAATAGATTAGGCTGAGATCAGAGCATCTATTGTTTTTCTCTTGTTTTCCACCAGTGTGTGCCATTATGCCATCAGTCTTGCTCACTTTGTTAAACATGTGTGCTGGGTTCACAGTGGGGTGGAAGATAGAGGGATATTTAAATGAAGTTTCTATGAACACATGGAATATGGCAATCATAAGTGTGATGTGCAAAGGAAACATTTAAGAGCAGTGGTCATAATCAGAAAGAACAGTATTGTATAGTCAGTGTTTTCTGGGAAGCAGTAGTGTACTATTATGAAAGAAGATCAGTATAGAATATAGTTGACCCTTGAATTACACAAGGATTAATGGTTCCCACTCTCCACAGAGTCAAATTCCAGTATAACATCACAATTGGCTAGCCCTCTGTATTCGCGGTTCTCCATCCTTGGATTCAACCAATTATGGGTTGTGTAGTACTGTAGTATGTATTTATTGAAAAAAAATCTGCATGTAAGTAGACCCTCAGGATGGTGGCACATGTGGAGAAGACCATGACTCACACGTTAAAGTCTGTGTTGTGAGTTTGATAGATGTCATTGAAAAATTAGGGTTAGAGTAGCTGGTGGATATGACCAGAGGATTGGGACTCTTTGTATGAAAGTAAAAGGTAAATTCTTGGAAATAATTTTAAATTGCTATGAGATTCTACCATCTGGATGGGGGTTGGGCATGTGTTTATTAGTTGCATGAGGTCATTAAGCACTCCTTTTAGGATTTGCTCCTTTTATTCTTTCTTCTTGGAGCTTTTTAATCCATGAGCCCTATTTTGCCTTCTCTGTTATGGTGTCTTAGTGTAATAGACTCTTCCTACTTGAAACTTTTTTCTTAATGCCCTTCTCTTCTCTGTAGTTCATTTGAAATGCTAAGAAGTCATTGTAGGAAAAAAAGATGATTTCTGTTACCTCCTTTATCATCTGAATGTTTGTAAAAAATATACTTTTGGAGGATACTTAAAGTGGAGAAGAACAGTACTCTAAATATTAAATAATTTGCTCTAGTTCATAGGTGTTATAATAACAGCTGTATATTTCTGAATTAAAATCTTGCCATGAATTAAAATTTGCCAGGTCTGTTGAATTATAAACCAAAAGAAAATAGGTTGATGACTTTAAAGGAATAGGATAATTATCTTTATTGAATGCATTATTGTGGATATAATTTTACTCATTTACAAATTAACAGAAGTCTACTATTCTTCTATTTACTATGAACCTGAAAAGGAAAAGAAAATGTCTAGTCACATAAATGGTTTTGGAGATCTAAACAGGATTCTCTTTAGAAAAGAACAATTAAACTTTGCAAAATTATATTTGTTACTGATTTGAGCAGAGGCTAACTTAATTTTATTAAAGTTATTCTCAGTATTTATTTACCCAAATTATTTTTTCCTGTTGATTAAGTTTTTTGCAGCAAACATTTTTAAACTGTGTTATCATACACAATTAATTGGTTGCTAATTTCACAGCCTTATTTTGTCAGTAAATGTGCATTAATCTTTAGGATGACTAGTTTTGGTTCCATATGGATGAAATAAAGTTAAGTTATGCTTCTGGTTAACCTGACACCTTGAGCTTATGTTCTTAATCTGTTGACTTTTTTTTTATGATAGTATATTTGACTGTGTTTTTAGGTGCTTAAAATACAGGGACAATTAGACATGATCCTTAACATCACAGAGGTTACATTTGAATAGAGGAAATTAAATTGTTGAATCATCTTACCTCTGAACAGATAGAATGTTTTAAATCTGAAGGCAGTGGGGGCACAGGTTGGGGAGATAGACTTGGGTGGTGAAGGAGGTGTAGTGATAGGATGAGTTAGGTATTGTTTATGTTGAAGAGGGAGAGGGGGAAGAGAGAGAGAGAGAGAGAATGTGTGTGTTTTAAACAACTAGAAGAAAAAAAAATATGGCTACCCATTACTTTTGATGAAATGACCAGAAAAACCAAACTGTAAAAGAGCCAAGAATGTAGCTTTTTGTCCGGTTGATATGTATGAGGTGAGATAACTGTACTAAATCCAAATGTGTGGCATGAGGAGGTTCAGAATACCTGTACATTATTTTTGGTGTCAGAGAAGACAGGAATTTCAGTGAAAGCCTTATATATGTTTAGGATTCCTTTTAGGCATATTAGACCAGAGTTGTTCATGCTGTAGACTGTGTGACCTCTGTATTCTTGGGGGAGACAACAGAGTCTCCCCCAACCTGTCCTGTGGGCTTCTCCCTTTCCCCCATCATTTAGACTGATTTCATCCAGGAAAAAAAAATGAAATTTTAAATACTCATCTTATCTGGGTCACCTTTTCTAAAGTTGGTGTATTGTAATTCAGTGTTTTATCAAGATATAATTAGAGTAGATTTGATCACTAATTCTAGTAGACTCCCCCCAATTTTTTTGAATGGTATTTTCAAGTAGAGTCTTGAATGACTCATAGTTTTATATATTTTGGAACAAGAGTAATATGTCCAGAATGATGATATTGTTGGTTTAAGTGCATTGCTTTCCAGTACCTACAATTTACTTTGCTTAGTCTTACCTCTGAAACCTATTATTTTGTGTCAAATACCCCATCATAAGCTGTGGGTTTCTTCTACCAGTTCAATCCATTCCCTTTTCTCATTCACAAGGATTTTCATTTCTTTCCCTAGTTTTATCCTTTGCCTTTTTTTTTTTTTTTTTTGTATGTCCTTACAATTCCTTAGCTTAGGCTAGGAACTGTGAGTACACATTGATGTCCACATACACTGTATACACATGTGTGCTCCTTATGAGAGGAAGAGTATGGCTCACTAAGCTGTAGTAAGATGGGACCTTTCTAGGAGAGAGTATGTAGGTAGATGCATAGAAGAGAACTAATAAGAGCTTCAAGTTGGACATAGGAGGCTAATGACAATATAATTAGTGAACGCAAGTATTTAAAGGTGTCATATAAAATTCTAGTGAACCATGTGGTTTCTTTGCTGCATTGAATTGTTGATAAATGAGTAATAGTAAGTGCAGTCATTTGACTGTAACAGAGGTACATTTTGCTGTTTTGTTTATGAAGTGTTTTATACAGTTGTCTAGATATAAATCTTAGGTATATGCTTTGGAACTTTCTCTGCTAGCTTAACATTGATATAAAGAATAAAGGGAATGTTTATGCTTTTTATATTGTGGAAACGAAGTTTACTTCTTAACATCTTATTCCATTTTTCTGGTACTTTACTGGGCTATGAAGCAGATTTAGTTTACAGATAAATGCCATTTGGTATCGCAGTATGGGTTGTCCTCATCCAGAGATATTCAGTGTCTATTAAAGGTCTCCTCTGTGGTGGCTAACTGGGTCACTTTACCCATTACCTGACAGGGCAACTATGACATCATTCTGCAGTCTGCCACTTCTTGAAGAGCCTCTTGGCAATAATGCCCAACAGGGGAAGTCATTTGCTTTCCTGCTGAGGGGGTATGACTTTGAGGACAGTTTAAATTGCATCAACTACAGAAATACAGTGACCAAAATTTATTGTAATGATTTCAGGCCAGCTACATAGTCCCCACAAGACTGCCCTGACTTAGACACCGGCTGTAAGTTTGGGGGTCCCCAAGGCCACCTACACTTCAGATCTGCTGATTACATGGGGGAGAGGGTATAGCTCAAGTGATAGAGTGCATGCTTAGCACGCATGAGGTCCGGGTTCAATCGCCAGTACCGCCTCTAAAAATAAATAAACAAACCTAATTACCTCCCCCTGAGCCCCCCCTCCCCCCTGAATTAAGAGCTGCTGGTTACAAATTCTGGGGTCCCCAGGGTCTCTCTCAGGTTTGATAGATTACTAGAAGGACTCACAGAACTCAAAAAAGCACTATGGTTATGATTACAGTTTTACTGTAACAAAAGGATACAAATTAAATCCAGCAAAAGGAAGAGCCTAAGCCGAGTACTGCAAAATCTGGGAGTGGCCCAATTGCAGAGCTTCTCTTTGTCTTCTCTGGGGAGTCATGGGTGGTGTTACCTGCTCCTGGCTAAGACCTGTGACAGTGCTCAGAGTGTTGCCAACCAGGAAAGCTCATCTGAGCCTTTGGTGTCCAGAGTTTATGTTGTGGTTCAATCACACACCACCGGCATGGCTGACCTTTAGTGAGCCTTCAGTCCCTCCCAGGGGTTCGGGCTGATTCATTTAGTCTCCAGTTCCTCTGGAGGTCAGAACTGACACGGCATGTTCCAAACCCTCATCAAAAATCATACTGTTAGACTTTCCGGTGGCAAACCCTTCAGGCAAGCAAAGATACTTTCATCAGGCAGGACATTCCAAGGGTCTAGAGACCATCTCCCAGTAGCGGGGGGCAAAGGTCAGATCTCTCTTTGGGTAAAGTTAATTCTTCAGTACATACCTATGCAAACAGACAATGCATTTTTGAATGAGATAAATTGTTTTGCAATTTACCATATTGCTCTTTGTTCGAAGTCTCAAATTATATTTTACAAATAAATATGATTTCTCTTTATGCTCAAATTACAAATATTTAATTTCTTGTTTGGTTTCTTTATCTCTCTAATTTTTGTCCCTTTTATTCTGACATTCAGACCAGCCACCTATGTAGTTTATTTTTATTTTTATTGTGTCACTTACACAATAAAAATTTTATGGCTAAGTTTCCATTTTAGTCTTGTATTCCTTCCAAAAGTGCTTAATATTCTTCCAAAATTAGTAGGTCATGCTTTTCTACCCATGAAGGAAAATATTCATTTATACTTCTTACCAGCAGCAATCTGGATAAACATTCTGGGAAGCATTTAGGAGAGGTTGCTCTGAGAAAAAAAACACAAAAAACACTTCAAAAACCAGGCTAAGGAAACTTGGACTGTAGGCAGTGAGGAACTTTCAAAGATTGTTACACGTGACTGTGATACAACAAATTGTTTTAGAAAGTTAGTTTTAGCAGTAGTGAGTAGAAGTAGTTTGGAGGGAAGAAGTTAACCTACAATCAAGACCAGTCAGGAGCCTGTTACTGTTGTCCCCACCGGAGATAATGAAAGTTACAAGGGATGGTTTGTGAGAAAGTTATTAACTATGAATGATGATTTTAGCTTTAAAAAAAAAAACTTACCCCTTTAATAATCTGTGTATGCATTAAATCAACAGCTTTTAAACTTCTCTTAAGATTCTTTATGTTTTTATACAACTTGGAATAATACATCCCATATATTTTCTACCTGACCAAATCTTTTTTTTTTTAAATGAAAAGTGAGTGTATGTATCTTTTTGAATTAATTCTTGTTTTGTGGTTGGCTTTATTCCTTTTGATAACTATGTAAGTTTAAAAAGCTAAAGCTCTAAACATTCTTAGAAACAATGAACAGTATATATATGTAAATTAGAAAATATGTGCAGTATATTGTGTTTAAGTATTTACATGCAATATATTGTATATGTGCAGTCAAATTGTAACAGTTCTACCTAGTAAAACTTAAAAATGAAAAAAAACCAAATTTTTTGGGGGGATAATTAAGCTAACTTATTTATTTATATATTTTTAGAGGAAGTACTGGGGATTGAACCCAGGACCTTGTGTATGCTAAGCGAGTGCTCTGCCACTTGAGCTATACCCTCCCTGCTACCTGACCTATTCTTACTGGCTTTTTTTTTTTCAGTCAGTCCTGTCACTGTGCTATTCCTTTTATATTTATATAGCACATGTTTATTGAAGTGAGAGCTTACTGTACACCAAATTACTGTAATAGATGCTGAGGATACAGCGATAATAAGATATAATTCCTGACCTCAAAAATCCCACAGCTCAATCTGGTAGTCAGACAATTAAAGAGGAAATCCTGTGATGGAGGGTAGCACTGGATGCTGTCAGGGTTTGTTGATGGAGTGTATAACCTAGACTAGAGATGGGGAGATTTCTGAGAATGTGACAATTTAGTTTAGAAAAGCTATCAAGAACGTGGACTCTGGAGCCAGAATGCTTTTAGACTTTAGTTCCTTGCTTTGTGTCCATGGGCATGTTCTAAGCTTTGCCATTAAAATGGGATAATGGTCCCTACTTCATAAGATTGTTATGAGGATATAATGAATTAATACAGTTATCTCTCAGTATCTGCAGGGGATTGGTTCCAGGACCCCAATGAATGCCAAAATCCGGATGCTTAAGTCCCTTATATAAAATGATGTCGTACCATTGGCCCTCTGTATCTGTGGGTTCCACATTTGTGGATATGGAGGGCCAGCTGTATATGTAAAATGTTTAAAGCAGTGCCTGGCATGCAGTGTCATATGTATTACCTCCTCCTTCTTGCTTCCTGTTCTCAACTTTTTTTTTCTTTTTCATGGATAATTAGTACTCAGTAAACATTTGAATAAAACTGTGAATGATAGATGAGATAATAATTACTTTTTTGTTCTGTCAGAAGTCTTTAAACATCTCTATTAAAAGCACTTAACTGTAAAATGACTTATTTTATGTGTACTTAGGTCCATATTAACCAGAAGTCATTAACTGGTAGGTCCCAGAAAGATTAAGCTCATATAAAACTTAAACAGTATTGAATTTGCTTGTTGATGAAGATGTGCTCTCCACTTTGTCATAGTTATCACAAGTCCCTGTTATCTTATACTCTGTCCAGTTCAAGTTCATGGCCTGGTACCTATACCCATTTGAGTTTGGGACCTCCTGACACTAGCCCTTCCAGGATAAAGATTGATTGATCTCTTTTAATTTTTTTTAACATTGTATTTTTTGTATTTTATTTATTTATTATTTAATTATTTTGTTTTGGCTAGGGGGAGAGGTAATTAGGTTTATTTATTTTTAGAGGAGGTACAGGGGATTGAACCCAGGACCTCATGCATACTAATCATGCACTCTACCACTTGAGCTATATATGCCCTCTCCCAATTTTTAAAAAATTTTTTAACATTTTATTTTTTGTATTTTATTTATTTATTATTGTGCTGATTGATATCTTTTAAATCTCAAGCACTTAATAGAGTGGCTGTCAATTATTGGCACTAAACAAGTGTTTGTTGAGTGAATGATTGATGTCTCAATTATGAGATTAAAAAGAAAAATTAGAAATCTGGCAAAAAGAGCTTTGATTGTTCCATGAGGGTGAGGTGACTTCACTTATGTAGAATATGAGGGAATTTTGGTAGAAATAAGACTACCAACCACCAAAAAATAAGGAAAGTATATTTCCTAGAGAAATTTTGTTTTTAGATTTTCTAACTTGTCAAATAGGATTCACTAGAATTATTGTGCTTAATTTTAATTGCAGTAATATGGGTTAATGCAAGAGCCAATGACAGTGTTCTAGAAGCATTTGCATTTTTATTAGCTAACTTCAGCGATATTGTTGTGTAGGTATCATTGGTTAAAAAAGAGAATCAAACCATTGTTTTTAAAAGAAGGTAATGATACTGGTTTGTAAGCAAGAAAGAGAGTTTTGTAGAATGATTTTTTGCTTATTAAAGGAATATGTAGAGGGTACAGAAGCATTGAATAATCTTAATCTAAACTAGGAGGTAGACTTTGGGAATGAAAAAACAAATAGTAATATCTAGGTAAGTGGAAGTTTCCATTTTGGGGGGATTGGTAAAACTAAACCTTGAACTTTAGGAGAATTATGAAAGCATGTTAAAAAAAAAACATCAGCAGATACAAGCTACTATGTTGAGTATTTTCAGACAGTCATTTGGGGCTATGTAGGGAATATCTGCTCAGAAAACATCTGGTATGAGTAGAAGAGTCCAGTATAGAAAGGTGGAGATAGTTAATTCTTTTCTTGTTTAAGAAAAGAATATTATTTTTCTATACTATGATGAATTGATTTTGCCCATTTCTATTCCCAGTTACATTGCAGATTCATTTCCTTCTTCATTGTAGTCTTAAGCTATCATTTTGCTATTTCTAAAAGATTCCTTTCTATGCTTTGTAACTTTACAACTTCTCATGTTTCCAATTTCAAGCCCTTTTGTGTTATCTCTCTCTGCTTATGCATTTATAATGATTTGATTTCCAATTACTTCCTGGTTCATAGACATATAAAATATCAGTTCAGAGTCAAATCACCTGGTATAACCTTTGTCAGTTCCACCAGTCTTTGATCAGTGGAAAGTCACATGCCTTCTGTAGGATATTCAAGTGATGAGATTATGTTTATAGGTAAGCAAATGTAAACTTTTGTAAGTAAAACTTTATGAAATACTATCATGCTTTATTAATAACTATTTGATATATTATGTCTACTAGTTTACCTTTTATTCTAATTATATTCTAATTTTATGTGGTGGAAAATAATCAAGAAAATTGTAGTTCTGAAACAATGTATCCTAGGATCTTCAGATGAGATTGGGCACATTCAGGGTAGTATGGCCATAGACATCCTAGGATCTTTAGGGTAATTCACCACATGCTCCACTTTGAAGCTTCTCCAAGGTTTTGTAGTTAAGTATTTAAAAAGTGAGATATCTTTTAAAAAGTTTTGTTAGAGGTATTTTAAAAATGTCTTAGGTAATTTAAGTGTTTCTGTGTTTCTGAAGAAAGACTGATAAGGAGAAACGGCTAATTACATCATTGCATTTGATATTTTTACTGCTAAATTAAAATTAAGGTATTATTTAGGGATATCAGCCTAGGTTTATATTATCACTGGGTCCCTATCCCTAGTGCTAGGTGGGTTTCTAGCATTGGTAGGCAGTCAGGAAATATCTACCTAGTGAACACCAAATGAAATTTTATTTTTATTGAGATTTTATCATCCAACAAATTATCTAAGAAAAACTTAGCACTTCTTACCTAAGAATATAAATGCAACTCATAAATAAGTTTTATGTAAAATATAGAAAGGGAAAGAAAGCAGACTAGCTTAAAAGTATAGGATATTCTATTTTGGAATATAATATCAGAGACAAAAGCATGCCAAAGTGAGTTTTAAAATGATCTGATATTTAAGTTATTAAAATAAAATTAACTTTTCAAGCCATACTATTTTAACTAAATGTATTGAGCCTCTTTTTGGCTTCTTGATAAGGATTCCTTCTACCCTAGAAACCGTGCCTAACTGAAACTCTTATCTCAAAGGCTGCTCATAGCACATCTTTGCTGAACAGAACTTTTCTATGTTTGGTTTGATCTGTTTATAACCCTGGGTTTCTATTTCTTTGAAAATTTCATTTCAATGACTTTCTTTTGACTTAGTCGTTTTCACGTTGACAACTTATCCTTGGCTATTATTCCTCCTTTAATATTTTAAATTCAGACATACTGCTTTCTAACCATAACTTCCATCTTTAAAAACTGATGAGATGCCTCATCAAGACATTTTATCAACTTCTTCACCATCTGTGAGCCATAGATGTTCTTTCTTCAGCTACGTCTGGGTTTTAGTCTTAGAGGGAGTGCTCTTCATTGCGAGCACAGTCTCAGCTCAAGTGTATTTTGTATCTTGTATCTTATATCTGCGATTCCTGAATTCCCCTTAGTTTCTTAAGGTGGAAGTTGTTATCATTGATTTGTAACCTTCTTTTCTAATTAGTAATTTAGTGCAATAAATTTTCCTGTAACAGACGTTAGTTGCATCCCTCATATTTATCTACTGTATTTTCATTTTCATTGTTTGAAATACTTTAACATTTTCCTTATGACTTCTTTTGATTCATGGTTTATATGAAAGTGTTATTAAGTTTCTAAACACTGGAGGATTTAGCAGATATCTTTCTCTTACTGATAATTAATTTAATTCATTATTGTCAGAGAGCATTCTATGACTCTCACCTATAAATGTGTTGTATGCACTTGGAAAAGAAGTGTTTTCTCTGTTGTTGAGTGGAGTGTTCTGTAAAGTGTCAACAAGTTCAGGTTGTTTCGATGTTGTTATAGTCTTCCATATTCTTACTGATTTTGTGTCTACGTGTGTTCTGTAAGTATTTTCAAGACGTCTTTTTACCCCTGCTCCTTGTTTCATAGTTCTGTTCCACGTTGCCCCCACCCCTGACCTCCCTACTTTTTCCTTTTTGTATTTCATTTGGAAAAAGTGCTACAGTTTTTTGTTCTTCAAGTTCAGTGATGCTTTCCTTTGTTATATCCAGTCTCCTGATAAGCCCATTATTATCCTTCCCACTGATTGGCATTCTTTTTCTTTGATACTGTGTTTTGTATTTCTTGCATTTCCATTGTGTCATTTTTATAGTTTTCATCTCTTTGCTGAAATTCCACATTTGCTCATGCATGTTTTCCACCTTTTCCTTTAAAATATTAAGTTTATTTTAAAGACTTTGATAATTACAAAATGTGGGCCATCCTTGTGTCTTGTTCTATTGACCGCCTAAACTGTTGAATGCAGGTCTTTTTTTTGGTTTTACGTGTGTATGATAATTTTTTATTGGATGCTGGTCATTTTTTCCTGGTTGAACAGTAGAGACTGAGGTAAATACCGTTGTGCTTAGTACTAGGCATACCTCTCCTTTCAGTTTATTAAGCCTCATTTTGGGGTGGGGGAGGTTAGTGGTTGAAACAGTTTTGTTCTGTATTTGAGATGGGTTTGTATTGCTATATAGTTATCTTCAGGGCCCCAAAGCCTTCAGTAATCCTTAAGCAAATGACTTCTGTTGGTTGAGCTTATTGAGAGGCCTGTAGTGTGAAATGGGTTTTCCCAGTGTTCCTGCTTCACTTGGGCGCTGCTCACCTGTACCACGTGGTGGTCTGTTTTCATGCTGTTGTGTTCTCCCTCATATGTAATTGACAGTTTCTTGGCACTCAATGCCTGACTTGTGGGGACGGTGGAGTTTTCTTAGTTTTCCTCCTCAAGTCCTGGTATTAAGCAGAGCCTGAGCACCTCAGTCTCAGGGATGGGTTTCCCCTCAGTGGGCTGACCTTTCCCTCTTGGCAGCTGAATTTTGCCTTGCATGGGTAGGAAGTTTTGGCAGGAGCAAATTTTTCTGTTTTTTATCGACCTAATATCCATGGACCAAGGCTGTTTCTGGCCCCTTGTATAGCTACAGCCGACTTTATCCTCAGATGGCCTTTGCTTCATATCAGAAGGGTCTGTAAAGGGTTTTATGTCTGTTTGCAACTAAGATGAGGCTTTCTCATCTTTCCTGTCTTGCCCTCAGTCTTTCCTGTGAATCCGAGAAGCCTGGGGAATAGAGCTAGTAAACATGTTTGGATTTCTCTTGTGTTTGGGGCTTCCAGGGATTCTAAACTTGCCCACACTTGGTTTTTAAGAATTGGTCAAACTTTCAGTTTTTCTTTGTACTCACTTTTAGGGCTGCCATTTTTCCCTCTTATGCTTTCCCAAAGGCAATCAGTTCATGTGTCTCATCTTCCTTTGGAGGGGCTTGGGGTTCAGTTTACCTGGTTTACTGTAGACCTCAGCCCTCTAATGGCCTTAAGAAAAGCTATGTTTTTATAGATTATCTGCTTTTTAAAAATGTATTATCAGGTTAGAAGAGGCATTCTCTTGCCATATTTTACATTGCAAGAGTGGAACTTTCCATATAAAAAAGATTATACATCATGACCAAGTGGGGTTCATCCCAGGGACACAAGGCTGGTTCAACATACGCAAATCAATCAGTGTAATACATCACATCAACAAGAGAAAGGACAAAAACCACATGATCATCTCAATCGATGCAGAAAAAGCATTTGATAAAATTCAACACCCATTTATGATAAAAACTCTCGCCAAAGTGGGTATAGAGGGAACATATCTCAACATAATAAAAGCTATATATGACAAACCTACAGCCAGCATAGTACTCAACGGTGAAAAACTCAAAAGCTTCCCACTAAAATCTGGGACAAGACAAGGATGCCCACTATCACCACTCCTATTCAACATAGTCCTGGAAGTCCTAGCCACAGCAGTCAGGCAAGAGAAAGAAATAAAAGGGATCCAAATTGGAAAAGAAGAGGTAAAAGTGTCATTATATGCTGATGACATGTTACTATATATAGAAAACCCTAAAAGGTCCACACAAAAGCTACTAGAGCTGATTGAAGAATTCAGCAAGGTAGCAGGTTACAAAATTAACATTCAAAAATCAGTTGCATTTCTTTACACTAACGATAAATCAACAGAAGAAGAAAGTAAAGAAACAATCCCCTTTAAAATAGCACCCAAAGTAATAAAATATCTGGGAATAAATCTAACCAAGGAGGTGAAAGAATTATACACAGAAAACTATAAACCATTGATGAAGGAAATTAAAGAAGACTTTAAAAAATGGAAAGCTATTCCATGCCCTTGGATTGGAAGAATCAATATTGTTAAAATGGTCGCACTGCCCAAGGCAATCTACAGATTTAATGCAATCCCTATCCAATTACCCAGGACATATTTCACAGAACTAGAAAAAATCATAATAAAATTCATATGGAACCATCAAAGACCTAGAATTGCCAAAGCATTACTGAAGAGAAAGGAAGAGGCTGGAGGGATAACCTCCCAGACTTCAGACAATACTATAGAGCTACAGTCATCAAGACAGCATGGTATTGGTACCAAAACAGACATATAGACCAATGGAACAGAATAGAGAGCTCAGAAATGAACCCACAAACTTTTGGTCAACTCATCTTTGACAAAGGAGGCAAGAATATACATTGGAATAAAGACAGTCTCTTCAGCAAATGGTGTTGGGAAAACTGGACAGCAGCATGTAAAACAATGAAGCTAGAACACTCCCTTACACCATATACAAAAATCAACTCAAAATGGATTAAAGACTTAAACATAAGACAAGATACAATAAACCTCCTGGAGGAAAACATAGGCAAAACATTATCTGACATACATTTAAAAAATTTTCTCCTAGAAGAAATAAAAGCAAGAATAAACAAATGGGACCTAATGAAACTTACAAGCTTCTACACAGCAAAGGAAACCAGAAATAAAACAAGAAGAAAACCTACGGAATGGGAGAAAATTTTTGCAAGTGAAACCGACAAAGGCTTGATCTCCAGAATATATAAGCAGCTGATACGACTCAATAAGAAAAAAATAAACAACCCAATCCAAAAATGGGCAGAAGACCTAAACAAGCAATTCTCCAAGGAAGACATACGAATGATCAAAAAGCGCATGAAAAAATGCTCAATATCACTAATTATCAGAGAAATGCAAATCAAAACTACAATGAGGTATCACCTCACACCAGTCAGAATGGCCGTCATTCAAAAATCCACAAATGACAAATGCTGGAGAGGCTGTGGAGAAAGGGGAACCCTGCTACACTGCTGGTGGGAATGCAGTTTGGTGCAGCCACTATGGAAAACAGTGTGGAGATTCCTCAAAAGACTAGGAATAGACTTACCATATGACCCAGGAATCCCACTCCTGGGCTTGTATCCAGAAGGAAATCTACTTCAGGATGACACCTGCACCCCAATGTTCATAGCAGCACTATTTACAATAGCCAAAACATGGAAACAGCCTAAATGTCCATCAACAGGTGACTGGATAAAGAAGCAGTGGTATATTTATACAATGGAATACTACTCAGCCATAAAAACCGACAACATAATGCCATTTGCAGCAACATGGATGCTCCTGGAGAATGTCATTCTAAGTGAAGTAAGCCAGAAAGAGAAAGAAAAATACCATATGAGATCACTCATATGTGGAATCTAAAAAACAAAAACAAAAACAAACAAACAAAAACAAAGCTTAAATAAAGGACAGAAATAGACTCACAGACAGAGAATACAGACTTGTGGTTACCAGGGGGGTGGAGGGTGGGAAGGGATAGACTGGGATTTCAAAATTGTAGAATAGACTACACTGTATAGCACAGGGAAATATACACAAAATGTTATGATAACTCACAGAGAAAAAAATGTGACAATGAGTGTGTATATGTCCATGAATAACTGAAAAATTGTGCTGAACACTGGAATTTCACACAACATTGTAAAATGATTATAAATCAATAAAAAATGTTAAAAAAAAAAGAGTGGAACTTTCCTGTAAACTAGTCTTTTAAAGATAAACTTAAAGGCATTAAGCACTTTACAATTATGAATATAGATCTAAGGAATGGGTGAGGAGGGAAAAAGCTTTGCTAATATTATTCAGTCAGTACTTGTAGCTTGTGATAACATCTGTAGTGACAGTCTCATGTATAATTTGAAGTATGCTGTAACTCAAAGACAGCAGTGAATATGATGGAAATGTGTTAAGTGACTAAGTATTGGCCCTAGTGATAAAGACACTGATATGTAAAGATGCTCATAACAAGTTTGGATAAATTTTCTTTCAGGAATTATAACTAGAAAAAAGCAGTATTTAAAATTTAATGTGCTATTTTACATATCTGATTTCTAATCAGAATAAATAAATGAATTATAAATTAACAATTTTAGATTTTTCTCTTTATCCCCGTAAAGCCTTCCCTCCATCACAAGAATTTTACCTCCCTTTCTATGTATCTTATTCATATAGTACATGCTAAAGTACATTTAAAGTTTGTAAGTTTTAAATGATGATTGGAGGACCTATATATGTGGAAAGTTTCAGAAATCTTTGGGGCATTTGCTTCAGAGAGTCACAGACTTTCTTTGGTTATTTTCTCAATTTTAGTTAAAGTCTGATTGAAATCTGTTCTGAGTGATTTTAAATTTTTAAGCTGTCTGACTTGAAACTAGTTACTTAATTTCTCCAGGCCTCAGTTTACTTTTCTGGTGAAGTGAATAATGATATAAAATGCAAAATTATACATCTCATCAGGAGTTGTGTGTTTTGAATGATATACGGTAAGAACTCAGCACAACACCACCTTTTAGGTCTTTAACAAATGATAGGTGGTATCATAAATATGGTAAGTCAAGAAAGAAATATTGTCTGGAGTAATCAACAAGGAATAAAAGTGAAAATAAGGAATATTTCTTCTTTTGACCTAAGAAGTTTCATAGTCCCTTAAATTCTCTGATTCTTAGAAAGTTAGAGTAAAATAAAAAATGAAATTACTTTCACTTCTGCAGCAGGTAGCATCATATTATCTAGAGTCTTGCCAGCACTGTACTTTATACTGTTTGTGCACACTTTATATCCAGGGATGGTCCAGTGTATGAATTAGAGAAGTTCGGTCTGAGAATGGAAAAGCTATATTTACTTGTCATAAATGATGTACCTACTATAAAAGCACAAATTGTTTAACCTTTTAGAAATTTTTTAAAAAGATGATTGTGCTATTTGGTTTTCATTGCATCATTCCTCAGCAGCAGGATTTGTGCTATGAATTTAACAGGTTACCTTTTCTTATGTGATGAATTACAAGAAGTATCAATGTTTTACATTTTTTTCTTGTTTGAACCTTTACTCATCATTATTTCATTTAAAGAAATCAGTACTTTTAATCCGTATTGAATTTTTACTTAGGTAAATTTCCCCCTCAGATGGCTCAGTCATTTGAACCTATGAGCGAATTGGAGATCAATTTCAGATCTGCCCTGAAATTTCTGCCTATTTGGCTAAGCTCTAGATAGTGAGGCTTTAAGAGTCCCAATCTACAAGCTCCCCACTTGCTTAATGTCATAATAAGAGGAAAGAACAAAACAAAACAAAAAAGAAAACATCAAGAGCATTACAGTGAAAAAATTGTAATAAAATATACATAGTATAAAATTGAGCACTTACCATCTTAAGCATGCATTTCAGTGGCAGTAAGTACATTCACATTGCTGTGCAGCCATTGACGTCATTTATCTCCAGGTCTTTTTCATCTTTCCAAACTGAAGCTCTGTACCCATCAAACACTAGAATGTGATTGTGATCATAGATTGTGATTGGATAACACAGCATATCTGAAATTTTGGTGGCCATATTTGAATCCCAGGACCATCCTGAATGTTTGTCAGTTGGCCAGACGCTGGGTAACATGACATTGTTACCTGGCTCTGTGAAAGTATATTCTGTTCTTTTCCGTGAGATGCAGAAACCAGTGTTTAGGCCCTTAGTCAGTGATACACATATTCAATTCTTGAGAATAATAAAAATCTGTGAAAGAGAAGCATTTAAAACTATTTGTTCAGAAGTAATTAGACAGCATTGGGCCTGGAACTCCACTCTTCAGTAGATAGTGGCATTGAAAACACTGTTTGTATTTCATAATGTGTATTCCCTGCAATGCAATTTTTGCTTGAAAAAATATGAAAAAGACAAAAAATGAGACAGAAGTAGGGAAAAAAAAGAAATGTTAAATTTTTTTTCTGCTTGAGGGTTTAGGGAAAACATAGATAATGCATTTTGGGGCAACAGTCCCCATGTCTGAGCTAGCTTGTGGTTACAGATTCTCAGAACATCCCCCACCCCTCCACCTATCCCAGGCAGGATACTCCACTCTTTCCTTTTTTGTATACGTTTATTTTTATTCTTTATTTATTACTCCCCAGAGTTTCTACATTCATTTTAGTCTTGACCTCTGTGTCTTCCTTCCTTTTATGCTGGCTCAGCTTCATGCATTTACAAATATGTTTTATAACTGGAAATTTGTACCTTTTGACCACTTTTGTAACATAAATAAGTACTAGGAATCTAATGTGCAACATGATTAATATAATTAATGCTCCTTATGTTATATATGAAAGTTGTTAAGAGGATAAATCCTGAGTTCTCATCACAAGGAAGAAACACGTATTTTAATTTTGTATCTATATGAGATGATGGATGTTCACTAAAGTACTGTGGAAATCATTTCAGGTATTTAAGTCAGATCATTATGCTGTACACCTTAAACTTACACAGTGCTGTGTGCTAATTATATCTTAACTGGAAGAAGAAAAAAAATTTTTTTTTCATTTGAGCTGAATTTAAACTCTTTTTTTAAAATTGAAGTACAGTCAGTGTGTCAATCTCTGGTGTACAGCACAATGTCCCAGTCATACATATACATACATATATTTGTTTTCATATAAAAATACGTTTTTAATATTTTATCCATCATTTTGTTTGTTGTAGTTTGGACTATCAGGATATCTAGCCTGCCGTGTGGAATGGAAATCTTCATATATTTTTAAAAAACTTAACAATATATTCACCTAGACCCCTCTGGTTCACCCCTCTCTCCCATTTTGTATTTCAGTTTTTAAAATTTATGTATTAAGAAGTTCTTAGAAAGCATACAAAAAATTAAAAAAACTTTTAAGGTGATTTATGTATTGATTATTGCCTTTCTAAAAGTATGTGTGTTTATTTTACAGCTACTTGAAGGAAATTTTGCCAAAGAAGTTAGCCATGAAATGGATGGACTCATTTTTCAGCCCATTGGAGTAAGTTCATTTGTCTGTGTGTGTGTGTGTGTGTGTGTGTATGTGTGTGTGCATGTGTGTGTTAAGTACATTTTCCTTAGATATATTTACTTAGGATTAATTACTGCTACAATCACTGCTTTTCTTAAAACAAATTGTTCATTATAAAATATTTCATATATACTAATTATAATAATAAAATGAACAGTTGTTTGCTTTTAACTTAGCTTAAGAAATTAGTATCACTGATCATAATTTTAAAGGAAGTTATTAGTCTTTTAATACAATTAGTTTTCTTACTGTTCTTGCAAAATGAATGTTACTTTGTTTCTTCACTAGAACTATACCAACAACCTTACATAAATGCTTATTCCTTTCTGTAGCCTAATATATCTTTAAGTATTACTGTTTTTAAAACCTCATTTTGCTATGGATGAGTAAAATTCAAAGAGTTATCAATACTTGAAGAAAGATACAATTCTTAGAGTATTTATTCCATGTCAGATTTCTGAAACTCACTGAAAAACTTTCACCAGCTTAATGGTCAAATTATGTATTTGGAGTAAGCTATGTTTTACTCTGGTAAAGTTTCTTACCCTCTGCACATAATTCGTTGCTGTGGGGAGCTCTCCTGTATGTAGCAGGAAGTTTTGCAGCATCCTTGGTCTATACTTCGTAAATGGTAGTATTACCTCTCCCTCTCACCCCTCCAGGTTGTGATAACCAAAAATATATACATTCACTGCTTTATTTCCCCTGAAGAGCAAATTTGCCTTCAGTTGAGAACCTGTGCTTAATAGGGCAGTGTTTCTTAAAACTGTGACCCGAGCTTTTTGCAGTGGCAGTATGGTAGCCAATGATGTTTATCCGAGGTGCAATTATTGCTAATTGAAAACTTTCCCAATACCCACCATGGTGCCTTGAAATATAGTCAGCGTTGGCAGTTTTTGACAGTCTCTATGGAGACTGAAAAAAAAAAAAAACCCCAATAGAAACAAAAAACAAAACTGTGGCCTGTGGACAAGGAACATTAACACCACCCAGAAAGTTGTTATAAATGTCATTCACCCCAGACCTACTGATGACAAACTCTGGGAATGGAGTCCAGCAATTTGTGCTTTAACAAGCATCTCCAAGTGACTCTGATGCATGTTCAGATATGAGAACCACTGGTCTTATACGAAAGAGATGTATTGCATGTGCCACACCTTGTCATATGCTGCATTTTACCTTCACTAACTATCCTTAGACATTAGGGTATGAGCTAGTTGTGAAGTTATATAGAGAGACATCAAACTGGGTACCTGGAGAAAAACTAATATTTTTGAACACTGTGTATTAAACACTATGTTACATATGCTTTACATGTATAGTAAAACTCTGCTATTATGCAAATTTACATGTAATGTGATATGTGATTGGCTCTTGTCTTCCTCCCAGCCCGTCATGCTAAACAGGTGGAGGGAACATCTTCTCTGGTCGAAGGGGGAGGAGATGGGCAAGTGTTAGAGGCTGGGGACAGAAATTGTAATAAGTGCTGTTTTAGGAAGAGAGAGTTAGTTAGATCTTTTAGTTCCAGTGTTTTCCAGGTCTAATCTCTGTGGGTTGAAAGAAAATTTAATTATAACAGTAATTACAGTAAGTTTCATTGTGTTAAACTCATGGTTCAGACCCATGCATATACGAGATTTTGGTATGTGTAAGAGAAGTGGCCTTGTGATGTGTCTAGTGTAGTCAGTTGATTTATTAGTCTCTTCCCGTTCCAGTAACCGCACGTGTTAGTACAGTGACTCTGTAATTGACATCTGCTAAGGCAAGTCCCCCTGTTCTTTGCCAGGCTTTTCTTAAGTATTTGTGGGCATTTGGTTTAACACAAGTTTCAATCAGTTTGTCAGGTTACCCAAAAATTCTTCTTGGAAGTTTAATTGGAAATGCTTTGAATTTAGATTAATATGGAGAAAATCAGTGTGTTTAAAATGTTAAGTCATCTTCTCAATAAATAAGGTAGAGCTCTTATCAGGTCTTTTTCTGTTCTCTAATATAGTTTAAGTTTTTAATTGTTGTTGTTAGTCTAATTTCTAGATACTTATTATTTCCTGTTTTTATAGTAAACGGTATTTTTTAAAATTTGGTACTTCTACTGTACCTGCCACATTGTTGAGTGATTTATTTTGTTGATTCAACACTCTTGCTGAACAACCTTAGTTCTAATAATTGTCTAATTTTATATATTGGTCAGGACCTCTAGTACTGGCTTAAACATGACTCTCATTGGATGGAGGAGCGGGAGACATTTATACCTCAAAAGTTATATGACTAAATTTTCTCCATTAAGTATAGTTTTGGTAGATTTCTATTGGATACCTTTTATCATGTTAAGAAATTTTTGTTTTAACAAAGATTTTACAGAGGTTTTTGTTTTTGTTTTCCAATCATAAGTAACAGGTTTTGGGAGTTAACAGATGTCTTTCCTGATCCATTGAAATTATCATGTCATATTCCATTTAATGAATTTCATGTAGTAAATTATAATGATTTTCTCATGTTGATCCATCCTTGCATTCTGGGAATTCTTAATAAGAGAGAATAAACTCTTACTCTTATTTTACTTTCCTAAAACCAATATATCTTCTACATGGAAGTTTAGACAGTTGCAATAGTTAAAATAGACTTTTTATGAATTTTATTAATATCACTATTACATGACTGTGTATCTCTTAATTTTTTTTCTCCTGCCATCATTTCAATAGACTTTTCATGTTTAGATACTTTACTTCCTAGAATATTAAGATTATATGGTATGTGGAAAGGCTCTGAAAGGGTCACATTTTGTTCATCAGGGCACATGCCAGTTTCTTTTTAATTTAGTGTAACAGATACTTAAATTAGTGTATAACTGCAAAAGACTCACTTCATTAAGAAAAAATAATTCACAACTGCCTATTTTGGTAAAGTTTAATCGATGATACAGCACTATACTATACTGTACTACTGTTTAGTACTCCTTTTCAGTTTCCATGAAGTTTTAATGATTTCAGTCTTTATTTCTTGATATGTTTCATTTGTAATTGTAATTTCTTATGATAAATTTTTGGCTAGTTTCTTATTTCTTAAAGGTACATTTTACCCACTTTAATTCTCTTAATTTTTACCACCAGTATTACATCTTTCATAGTGTTTGCAGTGTGCCCTTTAGTGGGAGGGAGTTCAGTGTTAGTGGATGAAATGGCATCTGGCTGTAAGAAGGATGTGGTTGGTACTAAGTTACATGTCTGTCCATTCTATTTAATCCAGTGATTCTTTTTGCATTCCTACTGTACTTGTGTTAAATCTTCTAAAGGGTATTCTGAGTATATGATATATTGACGCTGCCCTCCAGAACGGGCTTCATTTTAGCATGACTCCGTTCTGGGTAAGCAGGAGGCAATTTTCTCACTCATACACAGACTTTCATTATATTCAGCTTTGTAGCCTTTGTTATTTTTTCATGATTTTGCTTTTGCAATTCAGCCTGACTTTTCTGTTGTTACTGTGTCCTGACTTTAGGCCCCATCACAGGAGTGGTCTTGTGTATTCCATTTTCAAACTTTTGATTTGCCAAAGCCAGCGGTGAGACTGTACCTAGCTTCTGTGGAGAGATTTATGACTTTTCTACCTCTTATAAAAAGTGAAAATAAAAGTTTTCATTAAATAGATGATCTTTTTTTAAATTTAAGTATAGTCAGTTACAATGTGTCAATTTCTGGTATCCAGCACAATGTCCCAGTCATACATATACATATGTATATTTGTTTTCATATTCTTTTTCATTAAAGGTTATTACAGGATACTGTGCTGTACAGAAGAAATTTGTTTATCTATTTTTGTATATAGTGGTTAACATTTGCAAATCTCAAACTCCCAAATTTATCCATTTCTACCCCTTTGCCTGAACCATAAGATTGTTTATGGTGTCTTGTGAGTCTGTTTCTTTTGTAGGTAAGTTTATTAGTGTCCTCTTTTTTCCTTCCCTTCCCTTCCCTTCCCTTCCCTTCCCTTCCCTTCCCTTCCCTTCCCTTCCCTTTTCTCTTTTCTCTTTTCTCTTTTCTCTTTTCTCTTTTCTCTTTTCTGTTTTCTCTTCTCTTCTCTTCTCTTTTCTTCCTTTCTTCCTTTCTTTTTCTTTCCTTCTTCCTTTTTTTCTTTCTTTCTTTCTTATTCCACATATGAATGATATCATATGGTATATTTCTTTCTCTTTCTGGCTTACTTCCCTTAGAATGATGATCTCTAGGTCCATCCATGTGGCTGCAAGTGGCATTATTTTATTCTTTTTTATGACCCGAGTAGTATTCCATTGGATAAATATATGCCACAACTTCTTTATCCAGTCATCTGTCAGTGGACATTTATGTTACTTCTATGTCTTGCCTATTGTATATAGTGCTGCTATGAACATTGGGGTGCATGTATCTTTTCAAATAAGAGTCTCCTCTAGGTATATGCCCAGGAGTAAGATTGCAGGATCATATGGTTGTCTGTTTTTAGTTTTTTTGAGGAATCTCTATACTAGTTTCCATAACGACTGCACCAAACTGCCTTCCTACCAGCAGTGTAGGAGGGTTCCCTTTTCTTCACACTCCATCCAACATTTATCATTTGTGGACTTTTTAATGATGGCCATTCTGACTGATATGAGGTGATTAAATAAATGATCTTGACTAGCAATGTTAAACACCATATTTATGATATCCTGCTAAAGAAAGTAGAGTTTAAGATATTTTTTTTTAATAATTCATGACTCTTACAATTTCTATTTGTGACTTTCAAAAAAAGAATACTTAAGCTTTTCTCTCACCTCATTCTTTGAAATTGAAACCACTGTACTTAGATGTTGTCATCAAGTTCCTTTTCTTTACCAAGTGAAATGGACTTTTTATGATTGTTATTGCATGTTCAAAAGAAAGACCTTAATTTTCCTTTTCAGCCACTCTAAGTCTTCTGTGTGAGGAGGTGAGAAGACAGTTGATTACAGACAGGTATAGCTTCCAGTGGTGGGAGGAGATACGATTTTAAATGGTCCAGAGACAGGGCATTAATGATATTTGCATTACATGATGAGAATTTAGTCCTGTTTCAGTTTTTTTATTCATTCTCTCAGTTTATAAAGAGAAAGTGTATTTATTTCTAGTTTTTAATATCTAAGGCTTGCTAATCTTTCCCTTTTCAACAAGATGAGTGTGAACTTAGTTTTACACTGTTCAAAAGGCAACATTCTCTGCTGGGTTGATTCATTTCCATCGTATCTAATATTTAAGACTACTTATTTAGGGTAAAGGATACCATTTTCTATGTTTGGTGTAAATGGTATATGTATACCATTTGGTATAAAGTTTCCTGAATATCTTGCAGGGGGGAGGCATTTTTCAGCCTACCACAATTATCCAGCTTTATATGGCATTTCCAGTTAATAGTCATAGACCCTAATACCCCATGTAATGTCTTATTCTGTCCTTGTAAGATTTGTAAGTTACCTTCCTTCCATAGGGTTTCTATTTAAAAGCAAGTTCTGAATGAGAAATTTAGGACCCTTGTTTAGTCCAAGAACTTTTTAATGTAAAAAATTACCAACATTTCTAAATTTTTCTTCTGGGGAAGTCTAAAATCTTGATGGACTCAACTTTAATAATTAAGTGCAGGCAGGTTAAGTAATAGACTCTTACGACAAAATACAGTGTATTAGAGGTAACCTGTGTTTTTTGTCATGTTAAAATATAATTTTTTCCACCCTTTATTTTTGAACTGGAGGATATCCAAGTATTAGAATCTATAGTTCTTTTCTCTGGAATTTTTCAGCCTGTGCAGAGACCAACCCTCTAGTCTTTGCTTGGTGGTATTTGCCTGGGTGTTCGCATTCTTGGAATTGAGAAGATAAAGGGGCAAGTGTGTGCTTTTCTGTAGGTAAACTCTTCATTTAGCTCTCCGAAGTTTCACTTTTCCTCTTCTGTGATTCTTGAATCTTCTGGAATGGAGCTTCTGTCCTTCAGTTTTTCCATAGAAGAAACATACCTCCTGCCTTTTTCCCAGGTTGGGAGGGAACCTAGAGGTTTAAATGCTCCTTATACAGATTTTCACCCAGTCTTCTATTTCCAGTATGAGGCGCACAATCTACCCCCCACCCCATGTCCCTTGCAGCCTTGTCTGTATCCGTTCTTCTGTGACCGCAGCATGCATTCCTCTGCCTTGGCATCCTTCTCTGCAGGCACTTAGTATCCAGTTTTCTTTGCTCTTTTCTCTGTTAACTTCTGCATCTACTTTCTGTCTTTCAAAAATTCAACATGCTGTTTTTTGCTGTTGTCTTCTCTCCTATTTTTCCTTTTCTATTGGTACCTCTTTTCTGTAAGTCCCATTTAGGGAGATTTCAAATCAGAGTGGATATAAACGCACATGTTTAATTCACCACATTTATCAGAAAATCCCCCAGACTTCTCACAATGTGGTGTTGCATCTGTTGGCTTCCTTGAGCCAACAATTCAAATAAATGAAGAAAGGGACTATTTTGAGTGACCAGACTCACCAGTGATCTGAGTGAGTCTATATAAAGTGGAGAGAAAGTCCTGGTCAGGGGTGGGCAAAGCTTGATTTTTAATCGCAGTCCATTCTCTAATACCACAGAAATATTCCAAAAACAAATGAATGGCAAAAAATGAGGATTCCTGGTACATCTACTTGTGAAAAAACTCCTTGGCCTACATTTGTTTGGTGCTGGTTACATAAAAATTAGCAAGAAGTTAATTCTGCTCCATTATATTAATTACAGTGAGTGAACTAAAGTTGAACAAAAGGTAGAAGATATTACTGCTGATTTAAAAAAAAAGGAAAAAATATCCTGGCAAAATATTGAAGAGCAGTGATAAAGGTGCTATATTGAAGTGATGATTCTGTAGAGGGCAAAACCCCAAACACCAACTTAGATTTTGTTTACCTTTTGATTTAAAGTTCAGTTTTTCAGAGACAACCTTGTAACACATTCAGAATGTCACTTAGCTTGTTACTTTTATAAGAAAAAGGAAAAGCAAAGTTGATCGATGATATATTCAGGAAAATTAAGTTTAGGATATTTCTTCGTGTTTATAAAGAAATGTACCAAAATTTGATATTTACTAAAATGCAAAGCAGCCATTAATTATCATGAAAGCCTCAGTTTAAAAAAAAAGTAGGTTAAATTGCATTTATAGAATTATGGAAAATTGGAGCTGAAAAGCACTTGAAGATTCTCTAGCCCAGTGGTTTCAAAACATGAATTTTCAAAGTTCTGGGTTTCCGTGAACTGCCTTGGGACCACGTGCAGGGATAGGTTACTAGGGGAGCATTCTGTTTATATCACAGTAGCCCTGATTTATTTCTTTTATGTAGTATACTTCTAGATAAGATTGTGGTTTAAAAAGGGCTTCACCCAAGTAAATACCATTGGAATCAGTTGCTTTTTTGAAAGGTCACCAGTGATCTTTCTTCATTGCAAAATCAAGATAATTTTTCAGCCCCTTTCTCACTTGATCATCTAAATGGCAGTCTACCCTGCTGTCCACGCTTCCCTGAGATACTCTCTTACATGGCGTCTGTGATATTACAGGCTCCTGATTACTTCTAGTCTTGGGCCGTTTCTTCTGTCTCATTCAGGCTCTGCATCTTCTACTAGCCATTGAGGTTTGGAGTTTCTCAAGGCTCAGTGTGCTGGACCTTAATTCTTTCTCCTGCTCTGCTCTCTCCCTAGAAATCTCATCCACACCCGTGGCTTTAGTTATCTCTTGTCAGCCTGTGCCTCAGATTTTCGATTTCTATTTAAGCTCCAGATTTGTATATCTAATTGCCTACCCTGATATTACCTTATACATTTCTCAAAAACACCAGAAGCTCAATATCCTTGAAAGCTGAACTCCATCTCTACTCCCCAAACAAGCCAACACACAAACTACAAAACAGTCCTTTCCCAACATTTTCTACCTCTGTTACTTAAATGCAGTTACTTGAATGAGAAGTCCAGATGTCATCTTCGACACCTTTCCCCTCTTTTATCCCTTTAATCCATCTCCAAGTCTTGCTTTGTTTCCTAAATATCTCTTAAATTATTCCCATTTCTCTTCACTACCACCGCCACAACTCCAGTCTGACTTGTCATTCATTGCCTGTTTCCTGGACCACTGGAGTGGCGTCCTAACTGGTCCTGCAGCATCCTTCTTTGTCACCCTCCAGTCCTATCTCCATACTACATCCAGAGTGATCGTTGCTCTTAATCTCTGGTAATTTCCCCTTGCTTTCAGGTTAAAGACCAAAGATTAGAAACCAGTTAACTCTATTACATGCTGCCTTTTGGTTTCCCCTTGTGTTTTGCTGTTGATACAAAAATAACTCATTTTTATTTAAAGGTGACTTACTTATATTACTTCATTCATAAATAGTGTTTAAAAAATTGAACTGTAAGTTATACTTGACAAATATTAAATATTAATATTAAATATTTTGAGAAAATTGGGTATTTTCTTCAAAGAAGAAATTGGTGGTTTATTATATTATAAACCTATATTCTTTCTAAGATTTAAAGCTCAAATTTAGTTCAAACTGAAGTGATCATCTTTAAAAAGAAGCATTTTCAAATTGAATTTTCCATCTGGTTATTAGTCTATACCATAAACTAGATAAGTTTTATTAGACTCTTATATATAAGGTTTTCAGTTTTACATTTTATTGACATTTTGAATTGCTAATCTTTTGTGGTTTGCAACCTGAAAATGAATATTTTAAGATGGCCATTTGGCATTTTAATATACTATAGGTAGTAGATCTTTTACTTGACAGCTATTAGATCTTTCAATTTAATTTACAAAGTTGATAATACTTATTGGTTTACTAGCTTTTAGAAGAGGGTTTTAATGATTTATGTAGCATGGTAAATTTTTATTTGTGGTAATAACTGATTAATTTCTAACTTTTAAAAATCATATTTGTTTTTATTTTTGTCATCTGGAGACACATGTTTCTAGATAGGAATTTTTGTGCCATTAATAATCCCTCACTATGAAATAAAAAGTGAATTATATGTAATGAATTATAAAATAGAGGTGGTAATAAAACTTGAAATATTTTCTTTGTTTTATTAAAAAAGACTTTTTCTTGTTTTATCTGCCAGCTATTTTGTGATTAGTAAAGCATATAATTGTTGCTATATTGAGTCTAGACTATTTACTCTCAAGCATTAGTGATTTTTTTTTTTTATGTTTTCATCACTATCTTGATTTTCTGTAAGGTGGGTCAGCTTGATTTTATGTCTCACACATTAATCAGTTTGCATGTAAATTGAGTCAGCTTTGATTTTAATATTGCTTCCTTGTGAAATATTAATGTTTTTATTAAATCTTTACTACTGCCAGGTATATTGAATGTTATGGATAGATTGTAAAATGAAAATTGGAATTAGTCTAATGCCTTGTCTTGAAGTACATGACGAATTAGAGTGGTTTTCCTCTGTAGCAGAGATGATGTTACCATGGTGAGAGCTTCTGTTGCCATGACATTTGCTTGCATATTTTGATAGGTCTTCAGTTGAAGAAGGGCTCTGTTTCTTGGCAGACTGGAAAAGTGTCATTCTATCTTTTCCCCAAGTATGTTATTTTTTATTGAAAAATAAATAATAATTTCCAAGGAATTGTAATAGTGAACTGCCAAGAAAGAAAATACACCTTGTTTATTTAAAAATTTTTTTCTTGTTCAACTTTTGGAAGACAGCAAAATATTCTTAGCTTGCTTTGTGTAAGGAAGAGAAAGCAGAAGAATATTATTGTTCTGGTTTTCTTAATAAATAAAGCATTTGCTTTTCCATCAAGTTTCATTGACAAAATAAACAGCTAAAGATGAATAACTTGTAATCATTCTTAACTGGATGTAGATACATAATGTTACTGTACAACAAAAAGACACTGATGATGATGCTGTATTGGTAGCATAGAAAAGGAGAAATAAGTATAAATAAAGACTCTACAAAAATGAAAGAATCTGTGAATTCCAAGAGGATAAAGTACAAAAATCAATTTTCATTTAATTAATACATATTAAACACAGTGAATTAAGGATAGTTCCTTTTTATTGATAACTTACGTTTAATGTTGCAACGTTAATGGTAGATATTTTTTAAAAATTGTATTTTACAGTGGTATATTCTTAATTTTAACTTATCTTCTCATAGTTTCTTTATGCATTTATAGGCAGATACAAATTTGTTAATACATTATTATTTCCACTCCACTTTTCAAGGAAGGTAGCACATTATTTTGCACTGTGCTTTTCAGGACTTGTCCAGCCAAATATTTTAATGTGTATTTTGTTAGTGTTCTAATTTGAGCATCACGAGACATTTTAGAATCAGCAGAAAGATGGGGCTTATTATTGATATCTCCCATCCCTTAAGCTTGTGGCAGTTTGGACTTGTAGAAGGACATATTTAAAAACATACGTTTTGTCAATGTAGAATGAATTTTCCTTTTGTTGTCGAAGTTCATTGATAACTTTAGTGGCGCTTTTTACTGGTAGACCAATTCATTTTGTAAAAGCTGCAAATTGAAATATTCTATAATGAGTACATCTTGACACAAGCTGTTTCTTCTGCAGCAAACTGTTTTCTTTCTTCCTGTATTACTCCCATTCATCCTTTGAATATCAAATTAAGTATGGCTTCTTTGGGGAAGCCCGGCTGACTAGGTGAGTGTGACTCTCCCCTGTGCTCTTACAATGCTCTTCTTCATACCGGCACTAGGAGCATTGAAAATTATTTCAGTGATACTCCGCAGCACAAATTAGCAAAAAGAGAGGGTATCGTAGTTGATATAGAAAGTAATGAGGCTGCAGATGTTACTTGTATCTAGAGTTTGATCCACTATCAGTAGACTGCTTTTATTCAGACTTGTGTCTGCCAGGGAAGAGGAGTAACTCTGGGAGAATCTGCTAGCTCTAAAAGTTAATGGAATTTTATACCAGATGGCAGTAGTCCCGGATATTCCTGAGTTTTTAGAATCTATTAGCTCATTCCTTCATCTAATAAATTGGGTGTCTGCTATGTGTCATACACATTGCTGAGTTTTGGTAATAATAAAAGTGGATAAAGGCAGGGTTTCTGCCCTCAAAGGGCTTACATTGTATGAAGACCCTTAACACAGCAGCAAGGTGAGATGAGTGCAGGCCAATGGATGATGGAGGCACTTTGGTGGGTCCAGAGAGTACACCAGGGTGCATTGGGAGATAAGGTCTGTGCTCAAGATAGGACAGGGAACTTGATTCAATAGACTTCCGCGGTGCCTGAGTGGTCGAGATTAGGTAAGTCTTGGTTTAGGCACTGAAGTTTATTAGGTTGTCTGAGCTCTCTTTTCCCACTAGCCAGGGCCTTGCCAGTTGCTTCCCCGCCTACTCACCACGCCAAACAGAATTAGACTAAAAGTACAACTGACTTAAAATTGGTTCCCTTTGGAACAGTTTATAATATCTCATGAAGTCATCTAACCCAACCTTTCATCATTTGCTTTTGGACAAATGATATATTTTATTTTGTTAATGGTAGAAAGATTTCACTATTATTGTGATTTGGGAATTATTTGGACAAGTCTAACCATTTGGTTATCAATTTGTGTATCTGTAAAAAGAGGGAGTTTACTGCTTGTTTTCAGTGTCCCTTATCTTTCTAGTATTCTTACTCAGTGTATTAACTGATCTTGATACTAACTGGATATTTTCATGTAATCTGTCTTTATCTCTGTTTCCTTATTGGTTAAAATTTAAAATCACTAGTAGTTCTGTGGAACTGCCCAGATAAACTAAAGCTGAAGTTTCAGAAGTCTTTGTGTAACTATAATTTTTTCAGAAATTTTTCATTAGGTTATTTAATACTAAAATAACAACAAGAAAAAATTAATCAGCCTTGTGAGTTAGATATTAGAAATAGTAATATAACTGTGTTTTTGAGTAATTTTCCAACCCCAATAAGCCAAGAAACTACATTAATTCTCTAATGTTAAATTTTACTTCAAATCACAACTTCACTTTCCATAAGTAGTAGTAAAACTTTTATAAGTAAACAAGAAATGTCAGCAAGCTTTTTAAAATGGAGTTCTCCATTTTCTTTTCTTCTCCTGCTTCTTTCTGTGATATCACTCCCTGCTATCTCTACCACGTTTGTGACTTTTCAGAAATGGAATACCAAGTGGTTGCCCTGAGATATTTTTGTAAAAGATCAGCTCTTCCCTCTACATAAGCAAGAACAGTGTAGAGCAGTGAGCCAGCTTAGAAAACTTGGGCAGACTTCCCTTTAGCTCAGGTATATTTGTGGTCTCATTGCCTAGAACTTTCTTGTAACCCAGTTATTCTTCAAAATTCAATTCATGCATTTTTCTCATTGAAGAAAACTTCCTTTACCCTCACCCCCTGATTTTGGTGTTTCTCTGCGGTAGTTCCTCAGCAACTCTTGTTTATGTTCTTTGGGGTCCTCTCTCATGTCCCTTGGAGACTGTTAAAAACCTCATTGTGGTCAAACTCACTGTCTTGTTAGTTTTTGTATCTTCCCCAAATAGCATGGGTCTGGGCACATAGTAGGTACTTGGTGATGAAGAACTTTCCCTCCATACAGCGTATTTATATGTCTTATTTTGCACAATAGGTATTTGTTAACTGCTTCTCAGTGAAACGTGGACAGAGGATCTAATCAAGTCACTAAATCGACAGTTGTTTTACTCTTCTGTCTGGTAGAATTACCAAATAGGATTTCTTCTGCTTTCTTGAAAGCTAAATGCGAGAACAACAACAAAAAGTAAACTAATATGTGGTCAGGCCAAGGATCTTTCTTCAGCATGTGGTCCTTCTGAAGAGGGCATTATGTCTCAGGTTTTAGTGTAGGGCCTGGAATATGTATTGTGATAACATAACTGCTCACATTTTACTAGTGGAAATCACAAAGTAGCATGGGGCTGCAAAACATTTTAGATATCTCTGGTATCGATGTGCTCTTTTAAGCAAGCAAGATGCTATTGCATTTTTGTAAGCAAGATGGATGATGCCCACATTTTGAACTTGCTTAAAATCAAGAAGTCAGTAGTTAGTAGAGGCAAATAAGAACCAGAGACCTTGTCCTCTTTACTGTTATGACTGCTAGCTTCCTTTACATCAGAGTTTCTCAACTTTGGTACAACTGACATTTTGGGCTGGATAATTCTCTCTTGTGGGCAGCTGCCCTGTGCATTGTAGGATGTTAGAAACATCCCTGGCCTCTACCCACTAGATGGCAGTAGCTCACCCTTCCCTCTCCCGTGTGACAGCCAAAAATGTAGGCATTGCCAGATAGCCCTTGGGGGGTAAAATCCCTAATTGAGAACACTGCTTTATTCAACAGATATACCACTTTTGCCTCTATTTCATTTTCTCTGTATTTTGGTTTTAGAGGACTTTTTTGGCAGATGGCCATCCTCCACCTTTAAGCCAGGTTCTGCTCTCATTTGGTAAACTCTTTACTAAACATCTTACTTTGTTGCCTGACATCTGCATTCATTTACATTTTCTCTTTAAGATGATAATGGACATCTCAGGTTATACTGGTAATTGCTTTCAGACATAAACGATCCCTAATTTTTTTAATTTAATAACTCACCTGGTAAAATCAGATTTATTTTTGTAGAACTAAGTATTATACGAATCAATTAAATATAGCTTTGATAATTATTTTAGTCTAGATACATGCTGGTGATAATTATTTTAGTCAGTACATGCTGGTGAATTTAATGAAATTAAAATGCGTTACTCCCTAATTATACATTAGAACATGTAGCTTGAGAGGATGTTTTTATATTCTTGTTTATATTCAGCAAGATTATGTATTTCAAGTTTGATATCTTACAAATATTTATTTTTAAAAGGCTTAAGTTCCTGAAGTATATAATATCTTTGCCCTTATTATTTTCGGGATCATTGAAAAAGGGTATTTTTTGATAGTTATTGCTATATACAGTCTTTTGTGACTAGTGCTAATTTAAGTCATTTCATAATCTAAATTTAAAAATATAAATTTAAGTACACCTGAGACATTCTATTTATTTACATTCTAATAGGTATCTAAACACATTTTATTCATGGAATCTCTGTCATTGTTTTATTTACATTCAGTCATCGAGAACTATGCTATTTTAAAAATACAATTTTCTAAAAAATTTTGTCAGACATTTTGTTAATTTTCATGAAGTTACTTTGAAATTCTCAATCATATCAAGTCTAGTATTTCAGATTAATATAAATGGTTTGGTGTACAGTCAGATGAGGAGTGATTTAACACTTCTGAATTATTGCTGTATAAAAACAGAAGAGTTAGTATCTGCTCTTTTCCACTGGACAAGATTGAGTCTTGATTTTTAGAGAAAAGAATGTGAAGGATAGTTAATATTTACTTTACAAATAATATTATATTAAAATTATTTTTAGAATTTGTCCAAGGTGCATAATCTTTAACATTTCTTAAGTTTAATAACTGAGATTGATACGGTTGCTAACTGGTCTCATACTCCTAGTCATATAAATAAATGGGGAGCAGAAGTAAGTGATGGTTTGTCTGAACATACGCCTTTCCCTGGGGGGACGTACAGGGGTGGACGTGGGATGCTGACACTCCTTTCCCCCGTCGCTTTTATCCCTCCTTACCATAGGGAACTGCTCTTGTAAAAGGTCTGTGATGCTTCTGTCAGATACGCTTTATTACAAAAAAGACTAAGTTTTATGATTCTTTTTCTTAATGGATTCACTGCTGGAAAATTTAGCAGTTTTAACATTTATAAAAACATTTATACTTAGTAAGTTTAAAGAGATTTACTTGTGATCATCCTGAAGGATATAGGTTACCTACATGAATCTCTTGGGGCAAATAAATGGACAGAAACTTACTGAAATACTATATATTTGATTTTATATTCATTCATGTTAAACACAAGGCTTGGGGGAAAATAGTGTATGTTATGTTCTTAAATTTGCTGCAGATAAAATGTCTTGTCAACTCCAATTGTTGTCTTAGCAAACCTTGTTATACTAAATTTGTCATTATATAGACTTCTGTTTGAAATACATGATCCTGTGACTAGGGTTTTTGAAGTTTTTTTTTTTCAAATTTATTTACTTGTAATTTTAAAAATTATTAGTGAGAACACTGACCAGTTTTTCCTTCCTGAGTGTTTCTCTCATAATAAGGCGCCGTTCCCCATAACGCCCTCGCTGAGTCTCCACATACTTTCCTCTCCTTTGGGAGATGCTATATTTTTCTACTCCTGTGTTATGCCGATATTTCCTTCGTGCTGTAAGTCTGCATCGGTGGATATTACCCATTTTTTCAAAGATTACAGTGTTCATTCCTGTATAGTATGTCCAAAGCCACTCAAGTAAAATAGTTTCTCTTTTTACGATATTCCTAGAATACACTAAAACATGTTTTTCCTACGCTGTAGTCTAGTTACATGGACAATGTTGCAGAACAGTTTCCACAACTTTTATATCACTGCAAACAGAAATTCAGTAACGATTAAGCAGTAACCCCTCTTTCCCCTACTCCATGCCCCCTCCCCACCATTGACATTTATATCTGAGTCCCTGTTTTCTCTTTTTTTGCTGTGTACCATGCGCAGAATCATATGGTAATTCTGTGTTTAACTTTCTGAGAAACCATTAAACTGTGATCCTTAGTGTCTGTATCACTACATTCCTTACAGCAATGTACATGGATTTTAATTTATTCACATCCTCTCCAACACTTGTTATTTTCCTTTTTATTTTTTAAATTACAGGCACCCTAGTAGATATGAAGTGGTATTTCACTGTGGTTTTGATTTGCGTTTCCCTCATGGCTAATGATAGTGAGCATCTTTTTATGTGCTTATCCACCATTTGTATCTCTTCTGTGGAAGAAATTTCTATTCTCATTCTTCTACAGTTTTTAAAAATGAGTTGTTTATCTTTTTGTTGTTGTGTTGGAGTCGGAGTTCTTTATGCATTTTGGATATTAAATCCTTATCAGATATATGATTTATGCATATGTTTTCCCATTCTGTAGGTTCAGTTTCTTGATGATGTCTTGTGATGCACAAAAGATTTTTTGGTTTGATAAAGTCCAGTTTATCTTTGTTTTCTTTTATTGCTCACGCTTTTGATGTCATATCTTAGAATCTACCACCAAATCCAAGATTATGAAAATTTATCCCTATATTTTCTTCTAAGAAGTTTATGATTTTACCTGTTATATTTAGATTGTTGGTCCATTTTTAGTTAGTGTTTGTACATGGTGGGACGTATGGTTCCAATCTTCATTCTTTTACATGTGGAAATCCAGCTGTCCCAGCATCGTTTGTTGAAGAGAGTATTCTCTCCCCATTGTATGGACTTGGCACCCTTGTAAAGAAAAAAATTGGTTATTGGTGTATGAGTTATTTCTATACTCTCAATTTTATTCCGTTGGTCTATATGTCTGTCCTCATGTCAACACCTCTGTTTTAACTACTGTAGCTTTATAGTAAGTTTTGAAATTAGAAAGTGTTAGTCTTCCAACTTTGTTCTTTTTTCAAGATTGTTTTGGCTCTTCAGGGCCTCTTGTAACTCCATATGAATTTGAGGATTGGCTTTTCTATTTACGTAAAAAAAAAGCTGTTGGAATTTTGATAGGGATTGCATTGATTCTGTAGATTGCTTTGGTTAATATTGACATTTTAGCAATACTAATTCTTCCTAATTGGTGTTCTGAAACCAGTTCCAATGTAGGATGGGGTTTCCCTACACTAACAAGCAATTCTCTGACACCAGCTTAGTGTTCTACAATTCAACTCAATTCTAACACTATCTACCCAGGGATGGCATCAGATCCCAGAGGTTAGGGGCTCAGCCTTGAAGACTGTCCCTCTTCCATCTCCCCTCCATCCCCAACTTCAGATGCCAGTCGTAAGTTCAGGTGCTTCTAGTTGACCAGCTGTAGATTGGAGATTCTAATGACCCTCTCCTTGGACTTCAGACACTACTTAAAGTCCAGATTGCTGCTGGTACTTCTGACCTACTGGCTATAAATCAGAGGTTCCCATGACCCCCTTCTCAGGTTTGATTAGTTTGCTAGAGTGGCTCACATAATTCAGAAAAACATAAGACTTACTAGTTTCCTGGTTTATTATAAAAGAATATAACTGAGAAACAGCCAGAGAGAAGAGATACATAAGGCAAGATAAGAGGGAGGAGTATGGAGCTTCCGTGCCTTTCCAGGTGTGCTACACTTCTCGAATATTCATGTGTTCACCAACTCATAAGCTCTCTAAACACTTCACCCCCCCCCTTTTTTTGTTTTTTATGGAGGCTTGATTACACACGCATGATTGATGAAATCACTGCCATTGGCATTTGATCCAGCCTCTAGCCCCTCTCCCCTCCCTGGAGGTCAGAGGGGTGGGAATCAAAGTTCCAACCCTCTTATTACTTGGTTGGCTCACCTGACAACCAGCCGTCATTCTTAGGTGTTTCCCCAGAGTCACCTTATTAATTAATATAATAAAAGACCATTATCACTCTTATCATTTTGGAAATTCCAGGGTTTTAGGAGTTCTACGCCAGAAATGGGGAATAAGACCAAATATATATTTATTATAAATCACAATGTCACTTTTCCTATCTATGGATATGGGATGTCTTCCTAGTTTTAGGTCTTTTAAAACTTTTTCAGTAATGTTTTGTAATTTTCAGTGTACAGATCATTCATTTCCTTGGATTAATTTTTTCTTAGGTATTTGTTCTTTCAGATGCTATTGTAGATATCATTGGTTTCCTAATTTCCTTTTTTGAATTGTTCATTGCTGTTGTATAGAAACAACTGATTTTTCTGTGTTGATAATACCACCAAAATATTACATTTTTAGGAATAAATTTAACAAAAGTTGTGTAAGACCTGTACACTGAGAACTACAAAACATTGCTGAGAGAAATTTAGGAAGAGCTAAATAAATGGAGATTTGCAGTTAATGAACTGAAAGATTCAATATTGTTAGGATGTTATTTCTCCCTTAATTGATCTATTGATTCAGTGTGCTCTTACTTAAAATCCCAGTAGACTTACTTTTCATAGAAATTGACCACATGATTTTAAAATATATCTGGAAATATAAATGCTACAATAGCTAAGAAAGTTTGGAAAAAGATCAAAATTTGAAATATACAACCTGGTTTCAAAACTTAATATAAAGCTGCAGTAATCAAGACTATGTTATTAGCAGGAAGAAAGGCATATTTATTAATGCAACAGATTAGTGAGAATAGAAATATATCTATATCTATAAACAGTTGATTTTTGACAGAGATGCCAAGGCAATTCATTCAGTGAGGGAAGTAAAATCTTTTCAACAAATGATACTGGATCAATTTGATATCCATCTGCCAAACAATCACTGTCACTGTCTCTTTAACACACCATATAAATAAATTAACCTCAAATGGATCATATATCTAAAAATAAGAGGTAAAACTATAAAATTTCCTTAAGAAAATGTAGTGAAAATTGCAGTGACCTTAGGATAGGCAAAGATTCCTTAAAGAGGGCACAAAAAGCACAAATTATAAAAGTTTAAAATTGACGATTTTGAAACGATGCTTAACATCACTAATCATCAGGGAAATGCAAATCAAAACCACCCTGAGCTATCACCTCACACCAGTTAGGGTGGCCATTATCAGAAAGTGAAAAGATAACATGCTGCTGAGCATGTGGAGATAAGGGAACCCTTGTGCACTGTTAGTAGGAATGTAAATTGATACTGCTCTTACAAAAAAAAAAAAAGTATGGAGGTTCCTCAAAAAATGGCAATTCCACTTTTGGGCTTGTAGCTAAAAGAAGTAAAATCAGCATCTCGAAGAGATATCTACATTCCCATCTTTATTGCAGAGGTATTCACAGTAGCCAGAATATGGAAACAAGCTACGTGTCGGTCAATGGATAAATGGATAAAGAAAATACTGTATGTATATACAGAGGAATATTATTCAGCCTTAAGAAGGAAATTCTGCCATTTGTGACAACATGAATGAATCTGGAATATATTATACTAAGTGAAATAAGCAGACCTAGAAAGGTCTCATGATCTCACATATGTATGAAATGTGAGGAAAAAAAAAGTCAAACTTAAGAGTGTGGAATGGTGGTTACCAGGGGCTGGGGGCTAAGGGAAGAGGGGAGCTATTGACCAAAGGGTAGAAAGTTTTAGTTATAAGATGGATAAGTTCTGGAGACCTAAGGTATAGCATGGCGACTGTGGTTAATAATGAAGTATACTTGAAATTTCCTCAGGGAATAGATCTTAAATGTTCTTACAACACACACAAAGAAGTAACTGTGAGATGATGGATATGCTAATTAGCTTGATTGTGGTAATCATTTCACAGTGTATACATATATCAAAACATCATATTGTATGCCTTAAATTTTTTTATTTCTCAACCATACCTCAATAAGGCTGGAAGAAAATAGATAATTGGACTTCATTAAAATATCTTCAAAGAATTGCTAAGAAAATGAAAAGGTAAGACAAAAACTAGGAGAAAAAATTTGCAGTGCATATATCCAAACAAAGCTATTTATCCAGAATATACAAGCAACTTTTTATAAGAAGATAACGCAGTAAAAACAAGGGTAAAATTTTGAACAGACACTTCACTAAAGAAGATTCACAGATAGCCAATAAGCAAATTAAAAGATCTTCAGCATCTTTTATCATTAGAGAAATGCATATTAAAGTTATGAGACATACTTTAGAATTAAAAATTTAGAGTGAAAATTTATTTAAAATTAATTTAAAAGCTTTATTTTCCCCCACAATTAACAAATGTGTTTCATGTTAGTTTAGTTGGAAGTTTTCTTCCTATGGTTGCCTTTCTCATTGGCTACACCATTGGCAGGGAAATTTCTTTATCGTTGGGGAAAGGGTTAGATTTCATAGAGATGCTCTGAGCTAATCACAGAAATGAGAGGATATGACCCAGTAACCACTGAAGGAGTCGATGAGCTCAAGGAGTCCTTTCAGCCAAAGGCTTGGGGACAATATAGGCTACTGCATCCTGCCCCTTGGAGATATTGGCAGGATCCTCCTTGCTGAAGGGACAAAGCACAGCCTCTGTGATCAAGAAGCATAAAAGCCACATAATTCCCTCAGTGTCTGCCAAATCCTCTTCCTCAGTGGCCTGTGCAGGAGCATTTTAGCCAGTAGGTAACTGGCTTCTGCCTTGGGGTCCAGAGTGCATTCTTCACCAAGTACAAGATTGGTCTTCACTCCAAAGTTCACTGGTTACACAGTTGTTAGTTTGTGCTTCGGAGGGTGGGTGTGGAGCAGATTGATCTCTCATATATTACTGGTGGGAATGGAAGATGTTATTGCCACTTTGGAAAACAATTTGACAGTATCCTATAAAGTTAAACGTACATTACCATGTGACCCAGCCATCCTACTCCTGTTTACCTCAAAGTTTTGAAAACATGTGTCCACACAGATGTTCAGAGCAGCATCATTCATGATAACCTTAAAATGGGAACATCCCAGATATTCATCAACTTGGTAAATGCATTAACAATTTGTTATATAGATGTAGAATGGAATCCTACTCAGTTTAATACAAAGGAACAGGCTACTAATATATGCACCAACCTATTGCAGAACCTGTGTTAAGAATTTCTTGTGAATTCCAGAAAGGACATAACTATAGTGATAGAAGGTCACTGTTCCCAGAGAATTGGTGGGAGGGAATTGACTGCAGATGACAAGAGGGAACTTTTTGGGGTGATGGAAGTGCTATATATATCATGATTTTGGTGATGATTGCATGGTTGTATCCGTTTGTCAAAATTCGTTGGTTAATTTTATTCGTTGTCAGTTATTCCACAGTAAAACTGAATAAGAAAAAACAAAAAGAATTTAAATGATTTAACTTCCTTTAAGGCATAGTGGGATCAGAGGGAAATAATAGGTTTCATTCTTCTTTGAGACTTTCACAAGCAAGGGTCTGCATCCTCTGGCAGAAAAAGGAGAACAGTCCTCAGTAAGATGGCAGATATCCAACTCCACTCATCCGTTGAAAATAACAAAAATTATATTCAGAAAAGAAGCAGTGATTTTGCTTAATAAAAATAATTAATATTTAATAAATCAAATGTTTAAATTTTCAGCTTATTATTAACTATTATTATGATTTTAATCACTTCAGAAATATAAACCTGGTCGATGTGATGATATTTTGAAATGGAAGCCTCCCAGTCTGAATTCTGTGGATTTTCGCCTAAAAATAACAAGAATGGGAGGAGAAGGGTAAGTGTGCACTTTTGTTCCCCCATCATTTTTTACATGAAATAATGCTGTTTGTATAAGGCTTCACTGTTTACTAGGTATTTTACATACACTTTAAAAAAAAGTAAACATATTTTTATTATATATTTTATATATGTACTCCAAAATATGGATTACTTCTTTGACCTATTACAGCTAACATTTTGTAGCATCCTTTAATCTTCACTAATTTTAGTAAATAGAGAATGAACTTTGTTACATTGTAAGTGAAAATAAATTTTACTTGAAAGTAATCCTGTCAAGTGAATAATAAGCCTAAGATATTATTATTATTATTTATTATTATTATTATTATTATTATTATTATTATTATTATTATTATTATTATTAAAATGTTTTGAAACAAGCCTTTTTTCCTTTGAAGGGAACTACTTCACGTTTACATTTGCATAGCAAACATTTATCTATATATTATTGGGATAAGGTTTTAATTGTTGAATTTCATTAAGATTTTTTCATAATGTTCATTAATTGTTAAGTTTTTTCATTTATTGGTTAATCTTTTGTGACTTCATTGGTTGCTATTTTAGAATAAAAGATGCTTTAGCATGAATATTTTCATTATTTTTCCAAAGCTTTGTTTTATTTTACTTTGTTCCACAATATTTTATGGCATCGTATATGAGTGAATACATAACAACAAAACAGATGTTTAATCAAGGAAATCATAAAGAGAAAATGAATAAGGTAATGCTGTCAGAGAGATTAAAAGTTTCCCAGTGCATGCCATGAAATACTTTTTACTTGCCAAAGATGAACTATAGACTTGGTCTTTTGTAATGAAGGATGTATGATCAGTTATATGAATCCAAATTCCAGAGGATTAAGTCTCTTAAGAGACTGTACTGTCTTAAATAAAGGACACTGTGTAGTGTGGTGAGTCCTAACTACAAAAAGGAGTTTATTAAATCTTATGGGTATCAGTTTTCAAAAAATAGAGTAGTTAGTATTTTTATCTTTAAATAAGAATTTGTGACTTAATAACAAAGTACAGTTTAGGCAGAACAGTTATCTGGGGTCCCAAATAGTGTTGTTTTAGGTATTTTGTTCTGTATTAGTCTGGTTTAATCCAAGGATAGATGGATAACTTTCGACTGTATAGGATTGTATGGAATATATATATATATATATATATATATATAAAATATATAAATATATATTCCATACAATAATAATAATAACATTATATTATATATATATGTTCCATACAATAATAACAAAGATCAGATAAGAGAAATAATGTTGGCAACCCAGAATATCTGTACACCAAATATCTGTATACTTTGTCACGAAGAATAGTGTTGGGTTTACTACTTACCAGTTCTTAGCCAAAAATATTATTTCTTTAATTTAATCCTAGCTATGCATTGGCATCAATATTAATATCAATATTTATTAATTACTAAGCAATATCATCAATATAATGTATTATATTAATGTGATACTATTAATTATTAATTAGATGAATCATTGAATATTATTAATCAATATTTTTGGAAACTGTGGTTCCCTACATAATATCTTTGGATAAGTATTGACAAGTAGTAAGCTCCAGATCATTATTCCTGACAAAGTACTTGGTGTACAGGTATTCTGGGTTGCTGGTTCACAGTGAAACCTCCACATCAGTAGTTATGCAAGCTGAGTGTAGGCCTGGTGTGTTTTTATGAAAATGTCTTAGAGACATTTTCACTTCTAGTGGTGGTGGCTGAGGGATTAATTTGAATGGGGCTGCCTGCATCTTTTTTTTTTTCCTTAAAAGACACAGATGAATATGGTTCTTTGGAAATAAGACTTCAAAGCTGAAGTAAAATTTGTTAAATTGCTTCATTACTAAATCTTCTAATTTGCCTAATGCTTTATTTATGGTATTTCATTAAGGAGTATAAACTCTTGTGTGTTTTTATTGATTGCTTCATTGAGTTTTGAAAGATGATTTTGTTTTGGTTTTTACGGATTGTAATTCTTAGCAGGACTTAAAAGCTACCCGAGGCTAAATGTAGAATGTCCATTTTTCTAAGTAGTAAAAATGATATTATTAATTTTTTCCTTGTAATTGTCCATTGCAATTAAGTATAGCAAAATGTAATTCTGTTCAATAGTTTGTCATTTGCTTTTGTTCTTAGTACATTTTTAAGTGTATTTTATTTTTTAAAACCTTTACCAATTTAAATGTCTTATAAAAATGAATCATTTTTTATTCTACTGTATCTTTAAATCTTTAAAACACACTGAAATATCAGCATTTACAGTGATTTTTTTCGGATATGAATATGCAAGTTACATTGGTGGAGGCACATGATTAATTTATGTAACATGAGTGTCAGTTCTCAAAAATGGGGTTTTTAATATGAAATATAATGTGATAACTATTGCATAAAATATGTATTATTCAGTTAGCCTGAGTAATGTGTTTTTTTTCATGTAAAGAATGTTATGTATTATAGCAGTTTTCACAAAATAAATGAGTTTATATCTAATGCTTATGTTAGGTGCGGTTTTTTAGAGAGCATAATAAGAAACATGCCTGTAGTAGTTTGAAAGCAGAGTATCTATGTGTCTGAATGATAAGAATCCAAGCATGTGCCTAGTGAAGTGGGACTAGGATACTGAAATACCATGAGAGAAGCTAATTTCTTTTCTTGATTGTACTTCTAAATATTTCTACAAGGCTTAGTATAGAGTGGAATGTCTTGAAAGATATACATACCAATCTTTGAAAATATCTGCAATGATTTTTTTTAAATGCAGTTTTAGGCTTTCAAAGTATAGTTTTGAACCTCCCTCAGCTGGTATAATAAGGTGATTGTAGTATAGATTCCTGTTAGATTAAAATTTAATGCAAATAAAAAATCTATTAAATGCCCTTTTGGTGGCAATTAAAATCTAAAGTTTGCTCTTTTCACTTCTTGTAGTGTCATTTCTGAAAATTTGAGGTGTGTTTATTTAATGTTGATTTATCATGGCCTGAAATAACTTGTGTATATCTTAGCAGTTTACATTGTGTTGACCTTTATAGACATACAATACAGATTTTCATCTGAGAGCTTTACATTGCTTTAAAAGTATTGTGGCTTTATATTAACCAATCTACAACCAAAACCTGTGGTCATTGTCAGAAGCTAGGATTACAAAGGTTGTGTTCTGGAAAGTGCAAACTCTAGAGTACGATGTCAGTGACTTACAGTGAGCAGGATAAACTTGCTGTTTGTGTAGCATAGTTTAGAGCATAGGTTCTAGGTTTAAATCTTGTCAGCTGTGTGACCTTGAGCACATTCCTTTTTTCTGTGCCTCTAATTCCTCATCAGGAAAATGGGATTCACAAGACTTTTGTGAGGATTAAATGAACTAATATATGTAAAATATTTTAGAACAGGTAGCACATGGTAAGTGTTTCTCTGTTTGCTATTATTTTTGTTGTTTTCAGTAAGATAGATTTAAAAGTCCATATTCCCTTTTTGCCGGTCCTGTAATTCTGTGGTTTGCTGAACCGTGTAAATTCACTTTTCAATGTGAATCATTTCCTGTTTGATTCCAATCTCTGTTAAGTTTTCCCTTTTAAAATGCATATATCTTCAATTTATTTGTGTAATTAATTATAAATTGTTAAAACACCTGGAGAGCAAGAACATAACAAAGTCACAAAACTTATTTATAGAATTTTTTGATAACAAATGTCTTAAAATAGTGGTTGACAGTACGTATAGTGGTTAAGAACATGGATTATTGGCCAAGACTGCACAGAACCAAATCTTAGGTCTGCTACTAACTTGCTGTTGTAGTCTTGTTCCTTAAATTTTCTAAGCTTCTTCATCTGTAAAATGTCCACAGTAATAGTGCTTAGCACATAGATTATTGGGAAGATTTATTCAGACCCTGTGTTTAATTGTAGAAGTGAACAAAGTAAATACGGTTTCTGCCCTTATTGACTTTGCGATTACAAGCTAGTGGGCTAAAATGCAAAAAAAAATTATTGCTTTATGAGGTTTTGTAGGGATTAAATAAAATGATGCATTTCAGGTCTGGGCATTTGAAGTTGAGAAATGCTAGCTAAGTAATAAGCACAATGAAGTAAGTAGAATCAACCACACGATTCTACTTTACTTGAAAATGTATAAAGAAGTCCTCTCATTCTGCTGACTAAAGTGTATATTTTCCTTTTGCTTAGATTTGTTTTTAGAGAAGAATGATTAATTCCATTTCTCATGCTTATTTGAACTAGTGTTATTATTTTTAAGAAAGAAATTATACTGGTAAAATATTCCAAATGTTGGAAAAAAGTTCTTATACAAGAAAGGATTAAGTCAGCAAGAATATAGGTAATAAACTATTGGGGGAAAAAATCTTATTTCTTTTTCTTTTTTCCCCATCTGCTCTGTTTTAAAATGAAATGCTTCACTCTTTTATCTACATTTCATTAAAAAATTATTTTAAATAAGTGAAATTAGAGGTAAGAACAGTAGTATAACCTATGTTATTATGTAGTACATTTAATGACTGTGATTTGGCATATAGCTGGTTATATTTTCAGGGGTATAACCATGGCCACTTTTATCTTTTAGCAAATGGCCCATGGTATCTGCTTTGGCTATCCTATTTGAAAATATTCTCACCACGCAGAAATTTTTTAAGACAAATGCTTCCTTAGGTTTCAGTCCTTTGAGTGGTTACTCTGTCAAATTCTTGTCTATACTTCATTTCCAATGTGGGCTGGGAGAGGAAAGAGGAGCTGTAGCTGGCTTTTCAATTCTTCTGCCCTGCTGTCTATTAGTTACTGGTAATCCCTGTTAACGCTTTCATTTTATCTTCCCTACTTCCTACAGAAAATCTTTCTTGGGCCATCTACCAAAAATAAATACCATATTCAATACACCTAGGAGAAAAGAAGCATGTGGTCTCAAAACGTGTATTTACAACCTCACTGAAGTCAAAATACTTTTCACTTGTTAATTTACTAAGGAGAAATTGGTATCACCTTTGTTTCATCATTTGGTTCTCTGGAATTTAACTTTCATATTTATTCATTTAAAATTCTTTAAAACGAGAATCTTTTGCTTGTATCATTTGTTCTAATTTAACATGTTTTCCTTAATTGCAGTTTTTCTAAGTTAGCTTTTGTGCTATAAGAAGCTTGTTACCTGTGGATATCTCTGAAGAATTTTGTGTAGATTAAATACTAGTGCATTTCCTACTTTGAATCACATTGAAGAGAATGAGATTCAAACTAATCTAGGTAACTTGTGAACCCAGTATTTTACTGTAGACCTTCTTGAGTTTGTATTGTATACGTGAAGGAGAGTTACTTTCCATGCCATTATATTAGTCTGCTGCAGAAAAAATAGTGTTTATAACAAAAATATTACCTAAGCCTTCAGACAATGAAGTATTTATGTTGTAGTCTACTGGGGTTCATTTGATACAATTATGGATGGAATTTTAAAAATTAGCAATTTGTTATAGCTTGCTGTGTTAGGATTTGGCCTGAAGTATTTATGAAGTTACTATACATTTATTGGTAAACATCCCAAGTTCAAATTCTTGCTTATTTCTTAAGGGTAAATGGAAGAAAAATTTGAGCTTTTTAGCCACAGTGCATTTCTCTGTTAAAATCTATTATGGAATAAATTAAATAGCTCTGATTATTAAAATAATTGCAAAATAATTAATGATAAAATTATATTCTTTTAACTTTCACAGTCTGTTTTGAACCAAGCCATTTAATTTGGTTTAAAGAGTTAATTATGACAAGAGGATATTTAATATCCTCTAGCATATGACAGCTTCAAAATATAAATATGGTAATTTATTGTAAAAAGAAGAAAGCTCGGGCACATCATTGTTAATGCAGTCCTTTTATCTCTGGAAAATGGAACTCATATTAAGCTTTGAATCTCAGGGGAAAGAATATGGGGGAAGGGTATGGAAGGAGCTCATTTTGTTCTTTGTATACATAAGAAAACTGTCTTGGCAAACTGGACTTCCAAGTGTTGAATAATGGGATAGTAAGAACAATTATGACCCATCATTTTTTCTAAGCTTCATGTAGCAGTATTGCTAGTGGTTTTTTTTTTAATATTTTAATGTTATTATATTGGTGCCTGTTACATATGACTTTTGTTTAAAAAATTTATTCTTAATCATAGGAAACATATTTCACTGTGTAATTGCAACTTAAGCTTTAGGTTTTCTAAACGCTCATACACTATACCAGCATTGTTCAATGTAAACACTACAGATTTAACAGTTATGTTTATAATAATTTACCACCTTACAATATTTTAATTAGAAACCTTTATCAACTAGATGTTTTCTACAACTGCAGCTCAAAGATAGTTCATGTTCCTATTGATAAACAAAAGTCATTGAGGTTTCATAAACATGTTTTCAGTCATCAAAGGAAGTCTAGATTATGCAGCTTTTTAAAAAAGTACATTTTATTTTTATTTAACTGTTTGAAAATTGATGATCTAAATTGTATGTAGGTAAATTGTATGTTAACATCTTAGTATCAAATTAATTAACAAATTAATAATATTTGTTAGTATCGAATATTTTTACTAACCATTATACATTTAGACAAGTTCCTCAAATATTATCAAA